>NC_134531.1:32042045-32350681 GCF_050624435.1 Tenrec ecaudatus | reverse complement strand
GCTAATTTTGTCCTTTGAAATACAAAAATCATCTCCCTCCTATTTGAACATTGAACAGGCAATGTATGAACTTAATAGAATATATTGACAGCATAGAAGAGGATGATGTCAGAGTGTTCTTATTTTCAAATTAGCCAGCAATTTTAGGCCATTTCATGACTCATCTGCCTAGCTACAGTAAATGAATGAGTTGGGACTAAAATAAAAGGAAGAACACATTAAAGTATAAAGCATTCTAATTTTTAAACCACTTTTGTAGGTAGTCTCTTCCTTAACAGTCCTAGGAAGTAGATAGAGTCTCTTTTTGGGGGGGGGGTCAGTGTATAAATAGGGAAATTAAATTTTTAAAGGTTTAGTGATGTGTGTCTGAAAGCATATTCTTCAGTGGGATGATGAACTCTCAGTTGAGACTTCAGAGTCTTTCCACGTTAATTAGCTGTCCCTCCAGTGAATTTCAGCCCAACAAACAACTTACCAATGGAATACTTCAGTTTCTGGGTTGATCAACATCATTGGCACGGCATTGATTGTACTGGTGATAAATAGGTAAATGCAAACCTCCAAAACTCTTTTTATGCATCAAATATTATAATGGTTTGCATTTCACTAGTGTTTACTAGTATTGATATTTATTTGATTTTTACAAGTGATTCATTACTTTTATCTTCAGGGTAGTGTCATCTTAGCTCCAAAAATAAATAAAGAACCCCCACTTGGGAGGAAAATTGATCTTCATGCTTAGAGTAAATCAGTTTGTGGGAAGAAGAGAAGGAATGGGTCTCACGTTCCCACACACCTTAATGATCCTTCTTTTCTGATCAACGCTAAAAGATTCTTGATGAGGAGGCTGTTGACAATGAGCAGTCATAGAGTATGCACCATGAAGAAAGGGGTCCTGAGGGTACTTCAGACTAATCATTGAGTTGCTAGTCTCAAGATCAGGGCTTCAAATTCACCAGTCACTCCACAGGAGCAAGATGAGATGTCTGCTCCTGTTAAAATTTACAGTGGGTGTGAAAGGAGAGGGGAAAAGTGAAGTCAGTTATGACTCTTCACTTTCAATCTTTGGTGTTTGGGGGGGTCAGGGATCGTCAATAAAAAGGAGCCTGGTAGTGTACTGGTTAAGCGCTGAGCTGCTAACAGAAACTTTAACAGTTCAAACCCATGAGCTGCTCCTGAAGAGAAAGATGTGGCTGTCTGCATCTGTGAAGAGGGCAGCCTTGGGGAGCCCATGGGGCAGGGCTACTCCACCAAGAGGGTCGCTATGAATCAGAAGCAATGGCATGCTAATGGGAAGAAGGAGCTTTAGGGGCTTAATGGATAAGCACTCAGCCCCTAAGCAAAAGGCCAGTCATCCAGTCCATTGGAAGAATGATTATGCTCTGCATTGTGCAAGGGAGTGGCTCATATTCTGAGGTAAAATTGCACCTCATTGAATGGCTATATTGAGTCAGTCAATAGGCCAGTCAAGTGCGGACCCTGTAGTTCTATAAAATGGAAGCAGCAGCCGAATTCAGAGCATTGATCACATTATGATGACACAGCCCTGACTTAACATAAGTTCCGATTCGTAGCAGGTTAACTCCCCAGCTCCTTGACCTGGTCAATCAGATGCTGCTGGGCCACCAACTGTAAGAAGGAGGAATGTTTCCAGGACCAAGTGAAGCTGCCCTTCACCTTCAAGGATTGGTCCTTCTGCCCGCATCCCACCCATGTTGGAACTCATTTCATATAAATGCCAATCTTCAGGTTTTGTGCTCCATGGACTTCACCTTTGAACTGTTCCCTCCCGCCCAAGTGGAAACTGCCCAAGAGAATTAAGCGAATGTCTGTTCACAAGCAGGAATAGACTCTGAGCCCTGGAGACAGTATATTTATTTGCAACAAAAAATGCACAAAAACAAAAACTCTAAGACCTCACTAGAGATTCACCAAGACCATCCCTAGCTTGGGAATCCACATTGAACTGGATCTTACTGGCTTCTTACCTAAGTCTAAGCAAATGTCACATTTTCTTCTTTGTTGCACACTTACTCCTTAGTAACTGAACTTTGCTGATTGAGAAAAAATTCTCCGGTGGCACCTCCTGTGATACAAGGCCGTGGCTGAGCCCGGGATGCCCTCCACAGACCACCTTAAACAACATGTCAGAGGCCCAGCAACAACCAACCACATGGAGTACAGCAGCCAATGGAGCTGCCTTCTCTCGTCCACCTGAAAAATCTTGGTCCGCCAGAGAGGGTGGAGGACACTAGTGGGATGACTTGTGGTTATGAGCAAGCAGAGGAAGGTCAAGAGAAGGCCCAAAGGTGCCAGGAAAGTCAATGGGAAGAGGCAGGAAGGGGAAAAGAGACCATACAGGGTTGTGGGGCTGAAGTGAACAGAGGGCGAGCTGGGTCTCTGCCCATGGTGGGTGGCAGGAGGTAGAAGATGAGCAACATCCGACCCTTTGGGGTGCACAGATGTGAGAAGGGGGGCCCTGCTGCACCACATGCAAGCAGAGCCAAGCTGAGGGTGCCCCAGGCAAGGATGCTGATCAACAGGGATACATTGACACCGAGTAAAGAGAGGGCGTGCCTCAGACTCTCACATAACACCAATTTCAAATAATAACCTGGTCTTTGGAGTCAACCGTGTTGATAAGCAAGGAATGAGTGTAATAATGATAGTCTGTGTAGCCTTGAACATGACACTAACTCTCTGAGTCCCAGACCTCTGGAAAACAGGGCTTCTAATGCCTACCTTGTCAGTGTGTTTGTTTCTTAGGTAATATTTGTAGAGCACCTACTGTGCACAAACATTCATTTCTCTTTCAGTTCTTTTATTATTTTTTTCAAAAATTTTATTTTTTCTCTTTCAGTTCTTTTATATTATTTTTATTTAAATTTCAGTTCTTATAAAACCCCAATAAAGGAGGCCTTGGTGTTATCTCCAGTTTTAGAGGCTCAGTGAGTTAGGAAACCAGGAAGGATCACACGACTGACAACTATGAAACTATAGTTTTAGAACCAATTTCTGAAGGATAGAAAAAGCTACCAAATTGTATTAATTGCCAGCACAATGCAATTGTACAAAAGAAAACATAGAACTTCAAAATTTCTTTTTCCTCACCATCTGTGGGTCAGCTTAGAGATTCCACCTATCTGACAGCGTTCCGCTGATCTCAGCTGGGCTGGCCCTGTAGCTGCACCCATTGAGTAGGTCAGCTGAGGTCTGGTCTAGGATGGCCTTGACCAGAGTGATGCAACCATGTGTCATACCATTGCTCATCCTCCAGCAGGCCAGCTCAGGCCTATTCTGATGGCATATGGAGCATCCAAGTAAACCTAGACAGGAACAAAGATTTGGGGAACCCAGGTGTAGAAATGGCATGCCACTATCCACTGTCTTCTTGTGACTAAACAAAGTCACAAGGTCAGATATAGTCCAAGTGATAAGGCAAATAAACTCCACCCCTTGATGGGAAGAGCTATACAGGCCATTGCAAAGAGCAGAGGTTCAGGCAGGTGTGCACAGTGCATTCAGTCTATGACAGTGGTCAGTGCTCTGCAGCTGTGATTGTGTCTATCAGTAGTGTTATTTTTATAACCTGGACACATACATAATGTAGTGAAAAGGAAAAAGTGCTAGAAACTTACGAGATGTGAATTATTCATCAAATGGAACTTGGGAGGGTGCCATAGGAAGTATCTTCTGCCCATTTCTCATTAGCTCAGAGCTGAGCTGTGTTTGAATTATCCAGAAAGAGTTTCGTCTGGGGCTGGGGGAGGAGATGTATGGTCAACAGTATAAATAAATACAGGCAGCACCAAAGAACTAGAGGAAAGTTGAGTGTTTCGTCGGTGCTATACTGCACCCTGACTGGCTCATCTCTTCCCTGTGACCGCTCTCTGAGGGGATGTTCAGTTGTCTGCAGATGGGCATTGGGTGTCTGTGGGTCTCCACTCCACTCAATGCCTCCCCCCATTCATATTGAGTATGATTTTGTTCTGGGTCTTAGATGTCTGATACCTGATCCCATCGACACCTCAACATCACAAAGGCTGGTGTGCTTCTTCCGTGTGGGCTTTGTTGCTTCTGAGCTAGATGGCTGGTTGTTTATCTTCAAGCCTTTAAGACCCCAGATGTTATATCTTTTGATAGCCGTGCACCATCAGCTTTCTTTACCACATTTGCTCATTAACCCATTTTGTCTTTGTGTTGGGAAGGTGAGCATTCCCCCATTATCATGACCTCAGTTCTGCCTTACAAATCAGATTAGACCAGAACATGCACACTGTTACAGATAAGAGCCTACAACACAGGGAATCAGGATATGTAAACCCCTCAAGGTCAACAAGGAGACTAGAGATACCAGGGGGATTAGGGGAGAGTAGGGGGAGAAGAGAGGAATTGGTCACAAGGATAAAGCTATAACCCCCACTCAGAGGGACGAATAATGGAAAAGTGGGTAAGGAGCGACAGAGGATGATGAAAGATATGAAGATAATCTATAACTTATCAAGGGTTCATGAGGGAGGGCTTGTGGGGGAGGGAGGGGAAATAAATGTGGAGCTGGTATCAAGTGGGAAGAGAATGCTTTGAAAATGATGAGGACAGCATGTGTGCGAATGTGCTTGACACACTGGATGAATGTATGGATTGTGATAAGAGATGTAAGAGCCCCCAATAAAAATAAGGGGAAAATAACCCTAAATAATAAATAAATACAGACATGTATAAATAAACAAATAAAGAAGAAATGAAAGGCAGTTATAAATGATGGATAAAATTCTGTTTGAGGATTTTTCCAAAGTGCTTCCAGGCTAAATCTGAAAATTGTAAATAAATGAGAAGTACTGAAAATTTTAAGTAAATGAGAAGCCTTTGAGAGAAATGGGCATTATCCACCAGGAGGCTTCACAAAGTTCATAGAATAAAATGGAGTGAATTGATTGTGGCATTTTTCCGTGAGTGTTTTTGAGCCTCCCTTGTGTATGGAAGGAGGTGCCTGCTTTTTGTGCTTGTTTGTTTTTTCACCGCCAGTAGATTGAATGGGGAAGGGCGTCAGGATGACACATTCACCTGGTGACCTCCCGGTGTGGTCTGTGGACCAGCAGGCAGCTGCCGCTGCAGCAGACAGCTAGTTAGAACACAGGCTCTCAGGAAGAGAAGTCAATGAGAGAACGTGGCTGCAGAGCCGAGTGGGCATGAGTCAGAGACTTGGGATCCCATGCTAAATCGGGGTGTGGAAGATCACAAATAAGTGAAGGCACTTGGCGAGGAAGCGACTGTATACATGAGGGGCGTCACAAGGTTCATGGAATAAGATGGGGCTGGGTGATAGTGGCATTTTTCCATAAACGTTTTGAAGCTTCCCTCGTATATAGAAAAAGTCATTGATTTTTTTTTTTGTTCCTAGAGTGGGTAGGGTGGCATCCCCTCTGTGTTGAGTTGGTAGGAAATGCAGTGTTGAACGACCTGCAGGCACAACTGCCCCTGTGCTTTCTTCCATGTGGAAACAGGCACTTCTCAATCGTGGAAGCATAAGAGAATCACCCGAGGAATTAATAAACAAAAATATGCATGTCCGGGCTCTAACCTCCTCAGACTAATTCGTTTGTGTTCTGGGCCCTAGGTTTGGGAATTTTAAAAGCTCTGAAGGTGATTTTGGCTCCCGAGTGGCATGCATGACCTGTGGTTGCCTAGTCACCCAGGGTCAGTTCAAACCACCTCACTGACTGGGAGACAAAGCAGAACCCTCCATCCCAACCCACTCCCTGCCACTGAGTCAATCCTGACTCAGAACAGCGCCACCGTAGGACAGAGTAGAACTGCTCGCAGAGGCTTCTGGGACTGTATGCCTTTAAGGCAGGAAGCAGACTGTCTCCTCTTTGAGCCACTGACTTTGAGGTTAGTAGCCTGACATGTGACCCTCTCTGCTTCCCTAAAGATTACATCCGAGAAACCCAGAGTGTTCACTCAGTTCCATTCTGTAGAACGGGGCTCAGAATCCACTTTGGTTTCATAGGCGATTGGGTGAAAGGCCGGCCTGAACCTTCACCCCCAGAGCAACAGTGGGGGGTCCCGGGTGAGAACTCAGTCTCACTTTGTCCTTGTCCCCCTCCTCCCTCCCTGCTGCAGTGCTCCACCACGTGCGGGCTGGGGGTCTACTGGAGAAGCGTGCAGTGCAGCACCCAGAACGACGTGGACTGCGAGAACATACTGCGGCCCGAACCTGCGAAGAAGTGCCACCTCCGTCCCTGTGCCACCTGGAAAGTGGGGAACTGGAGTAAGGTAATGAAGCAGGCTCTGCGGGTCCTCGGGGAGACACACACACACACACACACACACACACACACACACACACACACACACACACACACACACATATATATATATATATATATATATATATATATATATATAAACATCTGCCCAAAATAGGATTCTCTCTTCTCTTCCTGCCTCTCCCCCATTTCCTGAGTCGGCAAGGACTCGATGGCAGAGAGTCTGAGTTCAAGAAGTTCCCTGGGAGACACAACGGTTAAGGCACTTGGCTGTTGACTGAAAGGTTAGAGGTTCAAACCCACCCAGTCCTAGTGATCTGCTTCTGAGAAATCGGCCGTTAAAACCCTGATGGGGCCCCATCCTGCTGGGAAGCGGGTGAGGTTGTAAAAGATCGACTCAGTGGACACTGCGTGTGGGGGGTAGCACTCTGGGTGGTTTCATAGAAATGGCCTCCGACGTGTCGTCAAGTTCTGTTCATTTTGATTTTCATCTTACATTTTGACAATTCCGTGAGACTCCTGCTCTAACTCCAGTACGCGGCCGTTGAGTCCACCCTGCTCTAAGTGACCCTCTAAGACAGAGAACTGCTTCTTCCGGTTTCCAGTCGATGGGGAAGCAGAGCGTCTCCTCCTTTCCCCACCGAGGAAGCAGCCTGCTGGGAGTCCAGGGCTTAACCACTGGCCCGGCAGGGCTTTCCCTCCTTGGACAAGGGCATGATCAACTAAAGGAGCCTGGTGCCACAGGGGCTCAGGGCTCCCCTACTCACAGAAGAGCCGGTGACCGGACTCACCAGTGGCTGTAAAGGAGAGAAGACCTGGCAGTCTGCTTTGTCAAGACCAGGAGCCCTGTGGGGCAGGCCTATTCTGTCCTGCCCGTGCCGTGACTCAGAATGGACTGGGCAGCACACCACACTGATGCCTGCATCCACGTTATGCACCGGGAGAGGTCGGAACGCCCTGTGTCTCCGCCTCACCCCCCTCTGCCAGGCCTTTTAAGTTTACTCGGAGAGGTCTCTCTGGAAAGGAGAGGAAAGGGGAAGGGAGGGGAAGGGAGGACACACAGGAGTTGGCTTTTAACGATCTGGACGGTTGCTGCACAATTGGCACCTTGCCATTTCAGAGCCACTCTCTCAGAGAGAAGAATTCTAATTTTATCAGGAACCTTCCATTCCCTGATCTCCACCAAGGTCCAGAGACATGGAAGTCTCATGGGGTGCACCACAGCCTCACCTGAGCCTGCAGGATCCTCCCTGAGGCAGTCCAGGTGGCTCATCACGGCCCCTGTTCCTGCTGTGGGCCCTGGGATTCTTTCCCGGCCATGTCTTTCTGATACTGCTCCCCAGGGATGGCTGGTACAGCTGCTGTGAACGTTTTCCCGTGTACTTGAGAGTAGAATGAGCCCCTACCCTCAGCCTTCTCCTTCGTCAGAGTTGGGAAGGAATTTATCGGGGAGGACTTGCTTCCCCTTTGTGCCTCGATCCGTTTGAAAGGGCACCCAGGTTGCCGTCCTCAGGTCTGTCCTGGAGCCACACTTGGGAAAAATCGATTCTGCGACGACATCGAACCCTGGGGCGATGCTCAGCGGGTTGGCAGCCCCACGGTGTCCCTAAGCAGCATGGGTCTCGTTCCTCTGACCTCTGGGGAGCTTTAGTGTTTGCTCTTCTAAAGTCAAGCTGGGCACGGAGCCGCCTCTCGTCCCACAGATAAGGAAGAGTAGAAAAAGGGAAAATGTGCGTGAGATAATTTTGTGAGTTCTCGATGTTCAAAGGAAGCACCGAATAAGCTTTGATATTTAAGTAAAGGTTAAAACCCACAGATATCTTTCTGGCCTGTGTCTGCTCCTGGCAGCCCCCTCAGAGGCGAGCTGTGTTCCATGGGGTTTTCATGGGCTGTCATCTTTTGAAGTAGATCACCATCCAAAGCATCTCTGGGTGGACCAGGACCTCTATGCATTCATTTAGTAGCTGAGCATGCTACCATTTATATCATCCAATGACTCCTCTAGACCTGTTAGGGCTACATCAATAAACCATGTAACTGTACATGTAAACTGTGTAACGTTTCTGGATTGACACGGGGCTTCCACAACGGACTCCACTATAACAACCACTGGGATGGCCCAGGTCTGGCAGTGCTCATTCTGTTGTCCTGACAGTTAAAAACTCACTGCCATCAAATTGATGCGGCCTCACAGAGCTCCTCTGGGACAGGGCAGAACTGCTCCTGTGGGTTTCCAAGACTAACTCTTTACAGGAATAGAGAAACCCACAGGGTCCTTAATTCTGAGCCAACTCCAAACACCTGACAACAATAACAACCACAGTGGTTAAGGCATCAGCTGCTAGCCCCAAATGGATGGGTTCACCCCACTAGCCACTCTGCAAGAGAAAGAGGTGGCTGCCTAGTTCTAAACATCCACAGCCTTGGGAACCCTGTGAGAGGCTTCTTCACTGCCCTACAGGGTTTCTGAGTTGTAATCTACTCAAGCAGCTGCAGCTATGGACAGTAGCAATTTAGAAGTCCCCATTGGTGGTCAACTACTAGCCTAAAGGTTGGTGGTTCAAACCCTTCCAATGGTGCCATGAAAGAAAGGCCTGATGATCTGTTTCCATGTAGATTGTTATTAGGTGCCACTGAGTTGGCTCCGACCCATAGCGACCCCATGCACAACAGAATGGAACACTGGGTGTACCTGCACCACCTTCACAATTGTTCCTATGCCTGAGCCCATCGGTGAAGCCACTGTGTCCGTCCATAAAGATTACTGTCCAGAAAATCCTGTGAAGCAGTTCTGCCAATGGCAAATGGGGGTTCAAGGATATGAACCCGCTCAACACCAGTGGATTTTATTGGGCATTTACTCATACCTCTGGCTTCCTGGACCTGGGGCAGGAGGCCTGTGCCCAGGTGACTGTACAGTCAATCCTAAACACAGAACAACTGACCCAGGAAGGTATTCCCTCCCCAGCACACGTAGCCACAGTACTCACAGTATCCATAATCTCGAGAAGGACTGACCTCCAAAGTGGGGGCACTGCCACTAAAGACAGTGCTTTAGGCAAATCATGTAATTTCGCCCAAGCACAGAACCTTCTGAGACGATCACTCACGTGGAGGGAAGCCTGGAAAGATGTAAATCACTTACCCTTGGTTACACTGCTACTACTGTGTCGTTCTGGTTGATAAACCACCCACCGAGTGATGCACCGTCAATTTAAGTACGGCCTTTCTGCGAGAAAGGAAGGACTGCACAGTAAATATGCGCATCAGCCCTCACACACCTGCCCCTTGCTGACCAGGAACATTTTTAGGGGCGAGGGCAGTGATTCCTCTGATGTGAGAGATGCAGGAAGTGATCAACATAAACTTGGAAACTCTCCTGCTTGGTTTGACACCGGACGCATACATTCTCCACTGTTCCACACGCTTTCTGATTTAGTGTTTTGTCTCTCCCTTCTGAAGGCTGGCAAGCTGATTTGAAAACCTTTCACTATCTTTTTTGAGGATGAGTATGCCCTTGTCACGCTGAAGCCCAGTGGATCCTGGTTGTTCCTGAAATGAGTCATAAAGACTTCTACATTGTTCTTGGAATGACCTGCCTTCTCACATTGGCAATGTAGCAATCTTATTTGAAGGGTGGTTGGCTTTTATATCTGTCCCTTTGCTAGAAAATGAGAGGACGTGGCAGTCTTTCCTTGTGGCCTTGGGTTTCGGGCAGTTGTTGCTACCTAATCTTTCTCTCTTCTAGTTATTGTTTCCATGTTTATTGGGTAGTACCTGTTGTCTATGGTAGTGATCAAATTTTGTAAATTGCCGTTTAAATGAATTGAATAAGGAAATCTCTTCTGTCTTGCTAAATAAGAAAGGTCTCGAGTTGCAGGAACAACATGCTCCTAGAAAAAGATACTAAAATCTAAGATGAAAAAGTGACACCATAAAACTGCATATTATAGGGGACCTTCTGTCCCCCGAGGTGCCCCTGGATGGTACAAATGGTTAACAGGCCTGACTGGTAAACAAAGAGTTGGAGGCTTGAATTTGCTCAGAGCTATCTCTGAAGACAAGCCTGGTGATCCATGTTCCCAGGGCTTCAGGTTCTTGCCTTCCCCAACTAAAACTTTACTTTGAGAGGCACAGAATAGGTGTAGCATTGTTGTTGTTTTTTTTTGGGGGGGGGTGTTGTTTGTTTTTTGCATAGGGAATTTTATGGAGAATTTCCTGTGAGAGACAGAGGCTGCTCCAACATGTCATCATGACTGGCTCTCTGTTGCTTCTCTGCCTGCCCACCTGTGGAACCAGCTTTTTCAAGTTTTCACTCAGAAGAGACTCAACAGACTTCCACTGGGGTTAACAAGGGTTTCTGGGAAATATCATCCCAAGATATTGCGCGCTCATGCTGTGCATGCTCAGCACAAATCTCCACTTTGCTCTCATGCCCTAGCACAAGCTACTTCCCCAAACCCAGCCGTTGGAAAGCCTGTGCAGCACGGTTCTCCTCTGACGTTCTTCAGTTCACCATGAGTTACAGTCCATTACCCAACAGCAACCGGTTCCTGTTCTTAGCAAACATTGAATAACAGGAAAGTGGACCATGCATACCCTGAAAGTCACTGCATTGCTTTTACTCTTAATATAATCTATTATCCGTTTAAATTGTCACCATTTCTTGACACCCTTAAGTGTTTTACATTAAGAGACACCTGAGAAGACATGGCTAGTGGAATGGAGATTGAATAGGAGCCTTTAGGATGACAGAATGGGTGATCCCAAGACCACTCTAGTTGAGGACTGAAGTTCAGACCACCAAGTCCGCCATGGTGGTCCCTGCCTAACTCTCATGTCTATCCCTACCCTTTATTCTAGCTGATCTACGTGCTCTGCCCAAGCCAGCTTCACTGTGCAGCGCTGAGCCTCTGTGCATGCCCTTCTGTTCACTCCAGATAGACTTGATTGCGTATACTCACCTATGAGACTTCTTCCCCACTAGGTTTTAAGCCCCTAAAGATAGAAATACAGAACCTAGAACTTAGAAAACCCTTTATAACTGGGGTGAAGGAAGCTAAAGAGAGGTAGGATTTATTTGGGATTGCATTTAGAATTTTGGGAGTGAAGTATTTGATGTTAAGGGTTTCAGGAATCTAGTTAGTCTAAGGAAGAGACAAGAAATGAATTCTTTCTGTAACCTGGATATTGTTTGTAGCTCCAAGAACAAGAAAATATTCTGAACTCAAGACAGAATACAAGCCCAATGATCCCAGGCCCTTAAAAAAATCTATAATGTTGAGCTAGTTGAATGTTTCGTTTTAACACCTTGACCTAGCATGGTAAAGTCAAAAGATGGATCCAAGGACATCTAGCCACTTGGTCCCAGTGTCTTTCTTGAATGCCAATCGATTGACCTCATGATCCTTCGTGCATTCGGTGCATCTGATTGCTCTGTACAAGCCCTGCATGGAAGACTTAGCAGGTTAACTTTACAAATCAAAGCAAACCAGGAGGAGCTCATGTTATTACTGCCGGTGGCTCCTCTAAGCGTGGATAGTTTTCAATCTAACTCAGTTTTGTTTACAAATCACATCAGTTAAACAAACTGAAGCAGTAACTGGAAAACAATTAGCCCATTTCTTGCTCACTAGCTGGCTCCTGTCCCCAGTCTGTCCCCAGGCTCCAGCATGAACCTAAAGGACCCTGACCAGGCCCCTCAGAAAGTGAGTATGGTAACTGGTATCCCCCCACAAAGGCAAAACAGCAGCATCCAGAGTGAGAGGATTAGATATGCAGCCACATCCTGCTGGCTAATTTAATCAATGGTACTCTGGGAAATGCAATAGAAAAGTCAGAAATTTAGTGCATATCGTCCCCCTACTGACATCCGCATGTTAATGAGTTTCATTTCCCATTGGATGCAAGTGTGTTATTTGACGAAAGGGTAATGCTGATAATGAAAATTGAATTTAGGAACAGCAAATCATACCCACAACTGGGAGAATAAGAAGCTAAGACCCTCATCTATATGAATGTTGTGTAAATAGGAGTCCTCTTGTTGTAAACATGTGCTATTGCCCTGAAATCTGTTTCATGAGACAGATGACTGTCTTGTATGGAAAGTCTTAGCAGGCTCTGCATGGTCTGTGGATAATTTTTAATTGGCGGTTACTTTTTCTCCTGTGCCGACTGCACAGCCGGAAAAACGAAGTTTGCAATCTGTTTTGGAGGCTTGGCTGGCAAGTGTTGCTTATTCATGAGAAGCTAAACACACTTGATTTGTAGAAGTATTGGAGCCAGTGTTCCCCTGGCAAGCAGGCCTCCTCTTTCTGTGAACGTCGGGCACCAGCAATTACCATTTAGTCCGTTCTGACCCGTGGTTACCCCAAGTGTTGGACAGTAGAACTGTTTTGTAGGGTTCTCGTGGTGGTGACCTTGTGCAAACAGATTTCCAGTCTTTTTTCAAAGACATCTCTGGAAAGACCAAATTGCCAACCTTTCAGTTAGTAGTTGCCTAATGCTTAACCCCTTACACCACCCAGGGACGCCTTGCAGTCAAGCAACCTGACGAGATCTAAGCAGCAGCAGAAGGGGGGATGCGGCATTCGGGGAGCTACTGCTAGCTCAATGTCTTGAGGAATTTTCATTCTCCAACCACATCTACATTGCCAACTTCGCCTTGGCCCGAAAGGAAGCTCGGTCTTCCACCACATTGAGAGCCGAATAAGCAAAACATACTCTACCTGGTGCTCACTCCTGGTGGTGCATCTTTCAGCGAACAATGCCAATAATATCATCATCCCTTTGGGATCCCTCCCATCTCCTCTTCTCTCTGAATTTACAAATTCATTTCACAGCGATGCACTGAGCATTTCTGTTGCCCTTGGCCGTGTGCTAGATGCTTGAGGTGAACACTGCAGGTAGGTTTCATCTTGATGGCAGTCACAGTGTGATAAGATCAGCCCAAAGAAATATAAGTGATTCTGCATTCCAAGTTCCTGTGATAGAAACAGAGGAGTTCAGATAAATAACAAGGTAGCCCATCCTCTTTAGCATGGGTATTTATTTGAGAAAGTTCTCTCTGAGGAGGCAAGCTGAGGCTTCAAGGAAAAACTCCAGACTCACTGCCATCGAGTGCATTTCGGACTCATCGCGGCATCACAGAACAGGGTAGAACAGCTCTTTACTGCAGTAGGAAGCCCCATCCCAAGGAACGGCTGGTGGTTTTGGACTGTAGACTTTGTGGGGCACAACTCAATGCATAACCCATATGCCATCAGGGTGCAGTGGCTAGTAATAGACAGGATGGAGAAGGGAACCTTCGAGACATAGGGACCATAAGGACATGTTAACCCAAGGAAAATCTCAGGAAGAATTGAGGAGTACAGGAAGCTGCTTCTCCCCTACAATGTCTGCCCTTGTGTTTCACTTGAGTATGGACAGCCACACACAGGTTTGGCCAGGACTAGCCAGAGGAGACCAGGATACAAAGTTGTTGTTGTTAGGTGTCTGTGAGTCACCTGAGACCCGTAGCGACCCTATGCACGACAGAATCAAACACTGCACATCCCTGTACCGCCCTCACAATTGTTCCTATGCTGAGTCCATTGATGTAGCCACTGTGTTGATCTTTTTTGCTGGCCCTCCACTTTACCAAACATGATGTCCTTCTCCAGGGATTGGACTCTCCTGAGTACATGCCCAAAGTATGTCAGACAGGTTTTTGCCATCCTTGTCTCCAAAGAGCACTCTGGCCTTATTTCTTCCAATACAGATCAGTTTGTCCTTTCAGCAGTCCATGGTATTTTCAATAATCTTCTCCAGCACCACAATCCAAATGCATCGATTCTTTTACGGTCATCTTTATTCAATGCGCAACTTCCACACACATATGTTACAACAGAGAATACCATCACTTGGGTCAGGAGCCCCTGAGTCCTCAACATAACACCCTTGCTCTTCAATACTCAAAAGAGGTCTCGTGCAGCAGATTTCCCTAATGCAACTCATCTTTTTGGCTCGTTGTCTGCTGCTTTCATGAGCTTGTAACTCCTCATAAGACAAAATCCTTGGCAACTTCAATCTTCCCTCCATTTATCATGATGTTAACTATTGGTCCAGTTGTGAGGATTCTGGTCTTCTTTATATTGAGTTATAATCCATACAAGGATTGTTACAATCTTGATTGTAACAAAGTAGAAACAAAAAAATCTAACCAGGCTAGAACCCAAGCTCAAGTTCCAAGTCAAGTCATAGCCAAGTGTGAGGGCAGGACTGCCGCTAAAATCTAAAATATCAGAGTATGAACAAGAAGCAACCTTAGCAAATAGCAATACTACCACTGCTGGTTGTCAGCAACCTGGATCAGCAACATTCATCTTTATCTGAAGGAATCTAGTCGGCTGCTGGCAGAGGCAAAGCAGTGACCCTACCTGTTCTGCCTACTGGTTTACCCTCTAGGTCTGGGGATGTGGGAAGGAGAGTTAGTGTAGCAGTTTAATTGTATTCCATGGGCATATGGAGAAATTGAATGATAGCAATATAGGACAGATGGTCCTGGGCATGATGACAGGGTTTACTCCCTCTTCATGTCAAATCATTGACATTGCACATTAGTAAAATTTTACTTAATATCATCCAACAGTGGTAGCAGGAGTACATTGCCAAAAGGTCAGGTCGGGTTCAGAAGAGGACATGGAACAAAGGTTATCATTGCTGATGTCAGATGGATCTTGACTCAAAGCAGAGAATGCCAGAAAGATGTTGACTTGTGTTTCATTAATTATGCAAAGATATTTGACTGTATGGACCATCATAAACTGGGGATAATCTTGAGAATAATGAGAATTTCAGAACACTTCATTGTGTAATGGATCGAGGCAGTTGTGGGAATTTGTGTAATGGATCAAGAGGCAGTTGTGGGAACAGAACAAGGGGATCCTGCACGGTTTAAAATCAGGAACGGTGGGTGTCAGGGTTGTATGCTCTCACACTGTTCCATCCGTATGCTGAGTAACTCACTAAAGAAGCTGAATTCCATGAGGAAGACTGTGGTATCAGGATTAGAGGAAAGCTTATTAACAACCCGATATATGCAGATGACGCAACTTTGTTTTCTGAAAGTGAGGAAGAATTGAAACTCATATTGATGAAGATCAAGGATTGTAGCCTTCAGTACAGATTACAAATCAATGTAAGGAAGACACAGAGCCACCCTGATGCAGCCCTGGGTGCTGGAGAAGCCTTTGCCACTGGATCCAGACTCTATCCCCTGGTCTGTGATCTTCCTGCATTCGGCATCATTGCATGCATTTCGTGAGCCTGAAGAGGACTTTATAGATTGGTATCAGACATATGGGCTAGTACCAGACTTATGGACTTGATCTGGTTTGGGCTGGGATATTTTCTCAATTTTCAATTCCTCTTGTATATAAATCTCTTCCTTATACACATATGTGTGTCCATGGATTCTCTAGTCTACCCAGACTAACACAACATGATAAACACAACTACTATTACTGGGTTGTACACATATAGAATGTTGAAAAGGCAAATGATTTGTTAACGGAGATTTAGCACCATCAAGCAATAGAACATTGACTGCTCTCTCATACACACACACAATGGCCCTCCCCCCCCCCCAACCTCTTCTATTCCATTTGCCTATTCAACTATCCTTTCACTCTTGTTAGGTTCCAGCAAGTCAGTTCTGACTCATAGTGACTCCATACACAGCAGAATGAAATACCACCAGTCCTGCGCCATCCTTACAATTGTTCTTATATTTGAGCCCATTGTTGCAGCCACTGTGTCGGTCCATCTTGCTCTCCCTGTATACTTTACCAGACAAAATGTCCTCCTTCAGGGACTGCTCTATTCCAACAGCATGTTCAAAGTACTCGCCATCCTTGGCTTGAAGAAGCAATCTGATTGTACTTCATCCGAGATGGATCTGTAGGCTCTGTTGGCTGTCCTGGTACTCTCAGTATTGCAGGATTTTGTATCTAACAGTGTTTGCCTCTGTTGCCGTTAGCTCTTGCAAATGTCTAATGTCTTCCCCTGCCTTCAACATTTTTCCTAACCTCCCCATCCTTCTAGCATTAGCCTTTATACACATGTTCTGCCACCAAGACTCTTGTATAGGGGGACTGATTGACTCCCTCTCTGTTACTCCCGAGGGCAAGCAGAGCTCACTTACGTGACCCTGAACTCCTGTGAGGCTTTGTGATGGTGCCACCCTTTCCCCTTCCCACCCATCACATCCTGTGAATCAAGGGATTGAAGGGGTGAATGCCAAGGACTCAGGAATCCTCTTTGCTTTTGCTCTCCATACAGTGCTCCAGAAATTGCAGCGGAGGCTTCAAGATCCGAGAGATTCAATGTGTGGATAGTCGAGACCATCAGAGCCTGCGGCCATTTCACTGCCAGTTCCTGGCTGGACTTCCTCCCCCGCTGAGCATGAGCTGCCACGTGGAGCCTTGCAAAGAGTGGCGGGTAGAGCCCTGGAGCCAGGTAGGAACCCTAGGAAGGGAGAAATACCGTCCACACTCTCGGCACAAACGTGAATCGCTGTGTCACCACCGGAATCCAGAAGCCAGGGGAGCCACTCCTGCATCATGCCAATGGCCAAACTCCATTCATTGACCCAACACGCTAGGGGAATGGCTGACTAGGTCAGAACAACTTCAAGACCCGAAGCCATTCTGTTGAGAAGACAATGCTGTGTGGTTTCCATCATGCCACGGCATATTGTATTGCGACCTAACTTCTCAATAAGGAACCTTGCTGGCACAAAGGTTAAGCATTTGAGTGCTAATCAGACCCACCCAGCTGATCCACAAGAGAAAAGATATAAAACAAATAATACAGAGAGAGAGAGAGAGGAAAGATCTAACAATCTGCTTCTTTAAAGATATTAGTCAAAATAACTTTATGGGGTAGTTCAGAAATGTCACATGGATACCATGAGTCAACATGGACTCAGTGGTAGCCAACAACAGTCTCCCAGTGACTATATTGAGAAGTCGGGGTCCCTGCATATGAAAAGAACTCTACCGAGTAACTGGAGCCTGAACCTCTTTGGTGAGAGCCATTTAAGACCGAGCCTCCCTGGTCTCTCCAAGGTTCCCACGGTCAGGCTTGGGATATGTTGTTGTTGTTTTTAGAGACCATTCAGTTGATTCCAACTCATAGCGACCCTGTGTACATAAAATAAAACAAAACACTCCCTGGTTCTGGGCCATCCTCACAGTTGTTGTAATGTCTGAGCCCATTGTTCCAGCCAGCATTGCATCAATCTGTCTTGTCGATGGTCTTCCCTTTAGCTGCCCCTCTACTTTACTAAGCATGATGTCCTGCTCCGATGACAAGGATCTACATGCGACCTCCTCCCTGGGGGATGGACAACAGAAAAGGGGGTGAATGGAGACGTCGGACAGAGCAAGATATGACAAAATAATAATTTATAAATTATCAAGGGCTCATGAGGGAGGGGGAAGTGGGGAGGGAGGGGGGGGGAAGAGGACCTGATGCAAAGGGCTTAAGTGGATAGCAAATGCTTTGAAAATGATGAGGGCAAAGAATGTACAGATGTGCTTTACCCAATTGATGTATGTATGGATTGTGATAAGAGTTGTATGAGTCCCTAATGTTTAAAAAGAAAAAAGAAACCCAACGCATATGAAGCAAAGTCTTGTAACCATTGCCACTAAGGAGTATCCTGGCTGCACTTTTTCCAAGACAGATTTGTTTGCTGTGGATGTGGTCAGATTCCTTTCTCACATATCCAGTTTTATAATTCAGAGCGCTGCCTCCCGGTTAAATACTCAGGTTATTGCTTGCAGAAAATAAAAACAAGTAGTACATGTGTGTGCACATGTGCATCAATGTATATTCTCTTTTGTAAGGGCTCAGATTCTGCAGAGGATTTTTCTACTTTGTCCCATGGAAACAGGATCATTATTCTTTGGTGAAGTATGTTGATCACATTTTCCAATTAAAAATGCTTTTCAATGTCTCATTAGCTAAGATGTTTCCAATTACATAAGCACGTGGTCGAAATGAGGCAAAGGGAAAGAACTCTGCATGTTTTGAGTGTGTCTATGGGCAAAACACTTTACCTTTCAAGTCTTGAGGACAAGTCGAATGTATTCCATTATATAGGGGAAGAAATCGAGATTCAGGGAGGTTCAGAAACTCATCTGAAGTCATAGATTTAGAAAACACATGTGGGACCTTCATTCACACATAGCGTGAACTGTCATGCTTGTGCTCTTTTCACTGAGGAGAAAGGGGGAAGAAACCAAGAGGCATTTCTTGGGTACCTACTATATCCCAGAACAAAGAAGACAGAATGCCTCAGCTATAGAGATGTACAGTTAGCGCTGAAGCCTATGGAAAGTAAACAGCCTTTAGTTACTTACTTCCTACTCAGCGAAGGACCAATATGTATTTCTGTGGGCCCGTGGACAACTGCTTGGTAGAGGAAGCCGCCACGGCTTCTTGTTCCTTCTCCTTCTTTTACCTGACCTTGGAGAATCATGAGGTGCCTGCTACTCCCATGCTCTGGCCCCAAGCCTCCACACTTGCTGTGGATGTTGCCTCTGGCCCACACCTGACTCCAGAACCAGAAGTTACAGAGGATCTTCAATAGTCTTGGTAGAGCAATGACTTCTGTAATTCATCAAAGGCGAGCATCCAGACATTCCTTCTGGCTATGGAAAAGGAGGGGCCTGCCTTGTGCTTTCCTAGTGGTCTCTGGATGCCTGTTCCCTCTCACTGGGCCTATTCCCTGTGGGCCCCCCAGCACCCTTCTGAAATGTACTGTGCTGGGCTCGCCAAAGCTGAGGACGTGTTCTCTGGTTGCTGATAGGAGCAGGAGCTCGTCCAAGTCATAACATTTGAAAATATGTCTAAGGAAGCAGGGGAGATGGAAAAGTCAAATATCACCTGCATTCCCCCGGAGTTGCTGCAGGGTTGACCACCTGTGGGTGCTTCTCCCAACGCAGCAAGATGCCGATCTTTCTGTGCCTACCACCTCATGGCCCGTCATCTGGGAATGTTCTGGCTCTCTGAGGTGAAGGACATGCAGCCCAATGGGCTTGCCTAGCAGTATAGTTAAGCTCTGAGAATAGGTGACTTTACACCAGAGGTTACGGAGCCCAGGTGACGCAATGGTTACACATTTGTCTGCAAACCTCACGGTCAGCACGTAGGAACCGCCAGCATCTCCTTGGGAGAAAGGCAAGGCTTCCTACTCCCACACAAAGTTGCAATACCAAAAACTCGCCACGGCACTTCTACTCTGTCCTACAACATCATTCATGCAGAACCTGTATGTGGATGAAGAGGCATTTATGGGAACAGAACAAGGGAATGCAGCACAGTTTAAGATCAGGAAAGGTGTGCACGGGACTGAATCCTCTTACCATAAATATTCATTCTGTGTGCTGAGAAAATAATCAGAGAAGTGGATTATGTGAAGAAAGATGCCGCATTGGGTTGGAGGAATCAGGTGATGACAATGAACGAGAGTGACACTAGAGGCTCTCAGACCTTGGCATACGTCAGAATCGTGGGGAGGGCTTGACCACACACAGGTGGCAGGGCACCATCGCCAGTGCCCAATTCAGAGATAAGGGGCAGAACCTGACAGTTTCTATTTCCAGCAGTTGTGCATGAGATGCTGAGTCTACTAGTCTGGGACTGTACTTTGAGAATCACTGATCTATACCTCTTTTTCATCACCTTGTCCTGTACATGACTTGGCCAGGTGGTCCTGAATGTATATACAGGCAGCTCAGTTTTCCACAAGGATTAAATGATGAGATTCTTTTCTTCCTCAAATAGAGTTGAAAATAGACTAAATACATGGGAGGGCGGGGGGGATTCCATATTGACTCTTTAAGTTGGAATATTGGGAAAGTGATTGGTTAGTTCTATTACTGGGAAGAAAGTGTTAACTGTCTATGACATCCCTGTTACCATGGTACCCCACAGACACATAGTGCATGATATGGTAGGCATGATGCTGGCCATGATCATTGCTTTCTTGGTGGTGCTACCATGCAATAACTCTACTTAAAAAATGGATTCTTGGTGAATTATTTAATATTGCCTTAAAAATCCTTATAAAAGTGAAATAATGTACTTCATAAAGTTAGCCTAGTAAGCAAAAGCCTGACATAATTTTGGAAATACATCCCATTCAAGAACACAACTTGTTAGCTCAAATGTAGTTGACAAACATTTTCGTCATTGAATCAACCCAAATCCATCAGCTTCACAATATCTAGAAGAGACAACTTTCTAAAATTGGGTGTGTGGGACCACCACTTGTCTGTCACTTGTTTGTACTGTGGTGACTTTGTAATGCTGTGGTTCTGGAAGAATCATGCAAAAGTTCACTCAAAAGACATGAAAGAAAGAAAATATCAAAGTGAATGTCAGAAGAGACTCTGAAATTTGCTTTTAATCATAGAGTAGCTAAAGCAAATGGAAGAAAGGGTGAAGTCAGAGAGTTGAACGGAAACCTTCAAAGATCAGCTTGAGAAGACTGAACTACTATAATGAAATGTGCAAAGACCCAGAGTTAGAAAGCCAAAAAGGAAGATGTGCTCAGGAGATCTTAGACTGAAAGAAATCAAGAAAAAATTCAAGCCTTGAAATGAAATATTAAAAGATTTTATGTATAAAATATTGAATAATTTAGGAAATATCCAAATAAGATGGAAAGAACCCACAGTCACTGTAAAAAACAACTAGTTGACATTCCACCATTTCAGGGGGTAGCACATGAGCAAGAACTAAGGGTACTGAAGAAAGAAGTTCAAGCCGTATTCAAAGCACTAGCCAAAAACAAGGGTCCAGGAATTGATGGCCAGGAATTCAACCAATTGAAATGTTTCAAGAAGCTGATGAACACTAGGTGAGTGTGCTCACTCATCAATGCCAGGAAATATGCAAGTCAGCTACTTGGCCAACTGACCGGATAAGATCCAAATTTGTAAACATTACTGGGGTGGGGGAAAGTGAGCCAGCAGAATGCTCAAACTTACAGAACAACACCATTAATATCACATGTAAATAAAATTTTGCTGAAGATCATCCAACAATAGTGGCAGCAGTACATTGATAGGGAGCTGCTAGAGGTTCAAGCCAGTTTCAGAAGAAGACATGGAACAAGGCATATCATTGCTGCTGTGAGATAGAGCTTGCCTGAAAGCAGAGGATACCATAAAGGTGTTTCTTGTGTTTTATTCACTAAAACACCAAGGCATTCACGAATGCCTTGGCATTCAACTTAGTAGATCATAAAAAAAATCAAAACTATGGATAGCCTTGAGAAGAATGGGAATTCTGGAACACTTCATCGAGCTCATGCAGAACCTCAATATATGGACGAAGAGGCATTTATGGGAATAGAACAAGGGGAGTCTGCGTCATTTCATATCAGGAAAGTGTGCATCAGGGCTGAAACCTCTCTCCATAAATATTCATTCTGTATGCTGACAAAATAATCAGAGAAGCGGATTATGTGAAGAAAAATGACGCATCAGGTTGGAGGAAGTTGCATTAGCAATATTTGATATGAAGATGACACAGCTTGCTTGCTGAAAGTGGGAAGAACTTGAAGCACTTGATGAAGACCAAGGCGTGCAATCTCCGGTGTGGTATTAACTCAACACATAAAGGAAACAAAATTCCGCACAGCTGGACCAGTAGGTCGCATCGTGACCTACGGAGAAAAGATGGGTGTTGTCAAGGGTTTTGCGTCACTTGGATTCACAATCAGTGCGCATGGAGGCAGCAGTCAAGATCGTAGGACATATTGCATTGGATTAATCTGCTGCATGAGATTTATGGAGAGCACTGAAAAACAAGAAGGTTACTTTGAGGACTAGGGTGTCCCTGACCTAAACCATGATACTTTCAATCGCCTCATATGGCATTCAGCAGTTGGACATGGAATAAGGAAGACTGAAGAAGAAGCGATGCATCTAAATTACCGTGCTGGTAAAGAATCTTGAAAGAACCATGGATTGTCAAAAGAGCAAACAAAGCTGTCTTGGAAGAAGTACAGCCAGGATGCTCCTTAGATGCAAGGATGGCGAGACTTCTCACGCACTTTGGACATGTTGTCAAGAGAGACCAGTCCCTGGAGAAGGACAGCATCGTTGGTAAAGTAGAGGCCATCAGAAAAGAGGAAGACTCTTGACAAGAGGGATCGGCACAGTGGTAGCAGCGATGGGCACAGCCCTAAGAACAATGTGGGGATGGCGCAGGACCAGGCAGTGTTTTCTTCCGTGGTACTTGAGGCCGCTGTGAGCTGGAACAGGCTTGATGAGACCTAACAACAACAACATGTAGTGGGAAGGCTTTCAGAGCTAATTGCAATGTTTACAAATCCAAATTTTGTTTTCTAGTCATATGTGTCAGAAAATCAAACTCAGATAATAGTATGTTCATCCAGAATGACCAAACATCTAGAGTTCTAAGCAAAATTCCTTCCTTGTGATGTATTTCCATTTGACATTGAAGTATTTGGCTTCTTCTGATTTTTGCCTCCTAGGGACTAGGAATTGGACTGCTAGTCACAAGGTCATCTGTTCAAAGCCATCAGCCACTGCATGGGGCAAAGAAGACACTGTTCTCCTAAAGATTCAGTCTCTGGAACCCCATTATGGTTGCTGTGCGCTATAACCATTGGGAGGACAGTGCAGGACGGTGCAGATTCCATTCTGTTGTACGCAGGGTCGCTATGAGTCAGAAGCAACTTAATGGCACACAACAACAACATAAATCTAAATTAACTTGATTGCGACAGGTTTGATTATTTTCGTTTGGTTTCTTTTAGTGTGCCTTCTTTCCCTAGACATTTCTTTTATCAACCTCCCTCATTCCCTTTTTACCACTGTTGCTTAACATGAGTTATCATTGTAAGGATCCTGCCAGGATAGTAGAGAACTGATATTCCTGATAACACTGCACCCAGCAAATAGGATGGGAGTTCTCCCTTATCAGCGACGTCATCACCACCTTGTCTGTCTGTTCTCTGTCCTATGCCAGTGCTCCAGGTCCTGTGGAGGCGGAGTTCAGCAGAGAGGAGTATCTTGTCCAGGGGACTTCTGTGACTGGACAGAGAGGCCCCTGCCCTTTGCTCCCTGCAACAAGCAACCATGCTGTCACTGGGCCACTGGGAGCTGGAATCTGGTAAGATTTTGCTACAATCCTTCGCATATTACCACTGCCTTTTTTTAAAAAAAAGAACCTTTTTATTCTTTTGATGTCGACAGTAATATATGAGGGCATCCTCATCCCCATCCCCCCCAAAAAAATAAAAACAGAAAAAACTCCTCTCAATCTTTCATAGTTGAGTTACTTAGTTTATTGTTTCAACCTAGCCGATAAACACATGTGGGGTTAATTGAAAGGCGGAGAGATAAATGACTCAGTGATCCTCACCTTTCTAGTTCTTGGGTCTCTTGCTTTCTGATGGTAGGGCCAGGGTGCAGCTGCCTTAGCCAGTTCCATGCTTTAGCTGGCAAGGCTCTCTTCCTGCAAGACATCCCTGAGGAGAAGCCACATGGACCTACCCCAGTGCAGCCCTGGGTGCTGGAGCAGCCGTGTGGAGACCCCTGCCAGTGCTGAGATGCTTACACATTCACTGACTCAGATTTCCTCCTGCAGTCAGCATCATTGCATCTATTTTGTGAGATGGAGGAGGACTTTGTGGATTGGTGTTGGACATAATGGGTTAATCGATTAATATTGGACTTGTGGGCTTGGGCAGCACTGGGTAAAGACGTTTTCATGATGCACACTTAACTTATATAAAACTCTCTCTTGTACATGAGTTTCTGTGGATTTGTTTCTCTAAAGTACCCAGACTAACACACTAATACTCGTTTCCCACTAGGTGAGCATCAAGCAGCTCACTCTGAGTTAGTGCACACAGTGGTGTGTCTGGTCACTGAATTTATTTCATAAAAGCAGTTTCATGCAAACCTCATTTTTTGTGATGGCCCATTTAAGAGAACAGCATGTAGCTGTAAAATTTTGTTTTCTGCTCTGGAAAATTGCCGCAAAAACTGTTGTTATGTTGAGCACAGCTTGCAAGGAGAGCACTATGGAAAAAACTTACATCTACGAGTAGTTTTTGCATTTCAAAAAAGGTGAAATGTTGATTGATGACAAACCTCATTCTGGACATTGGTCAAATTTCCCAACGAATGAAAATGTTGACAAAATTCATATACTTGTGCTCAAAGACTGACAATGGACCACTGGAAATATGGGGAAGTTATCTGGACTCTCTTGGAGCTTGGTTCTGCAAATTTTAAGGGAAGTGTGGCAGTTTCATAATCTGTCAACTTGAGGAAGGGGTGGAGTCTAGCCTGCCAATCAAATCATAGCTTGATGACCTCATTTGGAGCACAAAAGACATAAACAGCTCACTGGAGGCCAGACACATACTCTCTGCTTCATCTTCCTGCTGAAAAGACACATGGAGCTGTGCTGATGGAGCGAGAGCCCTGGAACTGGAAGAGCCATGTGGAGACCCACACCAGCACAGAGTTGCTTCCACCGCAGCCTCTCGATCCACAAGACTTTCCACCCACTGGCCTGTGATCTTCCTGCATTTGGCATCATTGTGTGTTGCATGAGTCTGAAGAAGAATTTACAGACTGGAATTGGACATATGGGCTAATATCAGAATTATGGACTTGATCTGGACTACACTGGGATGTTTTCTTAGTACAAAATTACTCTTAGATATATAAAGTTCTCTATTACACATATATGTGTGTCTCCCTGGATTTGTTTATCCTCTACCCAGAATGAAACAGGAAGATTTGGGAATGAGAAGAGTTGCTATGAAATATGTGCCTCGGGTTCTGATTGGCCAGAAAAAAGAGTGTCAAGTGGAAACACACTGTGGTTTGAAAGAACAGCTCCAGAGTGACCTGGACTTTTTTCCCAAGGTCATTACTGGTGATGAGACATAGTGCTTTTTTTATGAATCCAAATGCAAACATCAGTCAAGCCAGTGGAAGACACTATCATCACCTTGCCCCCAAAAAGCTCATCAAGTGATACCAAAGATCAACACAATACAACAGTGGTTCTCAACCTTCCTAATGAACGATCCTCATGTTGTGGTGACCCCCAGCCATAATATTGTTTTTGTTGCTACTTCATCACTGTAATCTCTGTGAAAGGGTAGTTCGACCCCCAAGGGGGTCGCAACCCACAGGTTGAGAACCGCTGTGACAGAGGGATTTGGAGTTCAACCCACCAGGTCAGATTGTTAATCAAGCTTTCTACTTAGAGGCCTGATTTGTGGCAGACAGGAGACCGATTTTGCCACCGTGACAAAGCACCTGTTCATGCAGTCATCTCAGTGCCCAGTTTTTAGCAAAAAAAACAGCTTGCCTCTCTTGCCCCATGCATCTTACTCACCGGACCTCACTCGGTGGGACGTCTTTTTATTTCTGAGACTGAAGAGGGACTTGAAAGGACAGTGATTTGACTACGTAGAAGAAGTGAAGCAGAAAAGGAGGAGGTGCTGTCAGCCATCCAAACAGATGAGTTTGAAAAATGTTTCCAAGAATGGGATTGTAGACTTGATAAGTGTATTAAGCATAATGAGTACTTTGATGATGATAAGGTTGTTTGGTTAAAAATAATAATAATAAATACATAGTTTTGAAAAAAATCTGGGTTTTGGAGGGTATCCCTCAAATATTCATTGTAAAATATCCAGAAAATACAGAAAAGCTCCCCTAACATACTCTGTAACTCTTCAACTATAAAGCTATCCTGAAGTCTTAAAACTCAACCAGCAGTTTATCGAAGTTAGTCACCCATGCTGGTTTTGAGCAGCTTGCTCTGTCAAGATTTCTCTGCGTGGGATCACATTGACTGTAGCAACTAGAAAGGTTAGAGGGAAACCCTTGGCAGGGATGGAGGGAGCAGGGAGTTTGGTTTAATACAGAGTGATGGGGAGCAAGACTCAGGAAAGGAAGTGAGGGATGCTCGCAAAGCTCACAGAGCATAGTTCGTGTCCTGAATTTTACGTGGCAAACTGGGTAGGAGTCTCAGAAACCCGCCGGGGCAGCTCTGCCGTGCCCTGCGGAGTCGCTGCGAGTCAGGAACAACTTGACAACACTGAGTTTAGTTTCGAGGAGGCTTCAAAACATTTTCATGGAAAATTCCTTTATTGTTTCTTTCCTTTTTTCTACCGACTCTTTGAAGCCCCTAGTGTATTCTCAGCAGCAACATGTAAAATAAATGACTTTAAATAAAAGCAAGTGTAGAAAAGAACAAAGTGACCATAACCATTTACAGCATAGAATACGCAGTGCCCAGTTTTGTGAACTGCCATTTCCACCTTCGTGTTGTCATTTCCTAGTTATACCCCTGGGCGCACGACCTCGCTTCTCCTTTTCCTTGTGTCTGTACATTTCTGCTATTCTTCTGCGGTCTAATTCTTCTAAAAGTTGATCCCTCTCTATGTGATGGTCAATGTTTACTGCCCTGAGTTCCAAAGAGGGAAGATCACAGACTTCCCAAAGAAAAAAGATCAAACACTAAACTGATCCCAGATGCCCCAAGACTAACAAAAGGCTGTGTTGTGTCTAAACTTACCTTAAATCCTCTGGTTTTTCCTGAGCAAACAGGGATTGCATACACCCTGAAGATTTAAACTTGTCCTGATTTCATGTCCCTCAGGTCTGTTGTCAACGAGATGGCCACTTTGCTTATCAGAGAGATGAACAAAATAATTAAATTATAAGTGAGGGGAAATTTATCATTCTCCTCAAGTTCATTAATTATATAGTGAACACTAAATCAGCAAGACAGAAAGCAAAGAAAATGCTGCCTTTTCTTCACTACTCTAACTTTCCTTTCCTTGGATTCCCTAGAAAATAGAGTTTTCAGGAAAAAGCAAACACAATATCAGGCAATACAGTTTCAAAGGAGCAGAGGTAATGGAAGAGAGGAAGGAGGCAGGGAAGGCAGGAAATCAAAGATGAAGTGCTGAATGACACTGACCCCTCCCCCCAGCTGACCATTGTGTAATATCAGACGCACCCATTGCTCCTTGTTGTGGGAAGGTCCTCTAAAAGTGGTATAGTCCTCTAAAAGCATGTCTGAGGGGGAAGATTTAACAGATGGCCATTGTCTCCCCTTCCCATTCCATAAGGAAGTACACGTTTCTTTGTTGTACATTCCTGAATAGGGTGGTTTCTAAACCTATTCTGAATTATTATCATTTCTGAGTTATAAGAGTGGATATAGATAGATAGATAGATAGATAGATAGATAGATAGATAGATAGATAGCTACTGAGGCACAAACAGGAAGCTCTGTTGGTATAGTAGTGAGCTGCAGACCACAAGGTCAGCGGTTTGACTCCACCAGCTGCTTCACAATAGAAAGATGAGGCTGTCAACTCCTGCAAATATTTCAAGTCTTGAACACCCAAAGGGCAATTCTGCTGTGTCCTGTAGAGTCGCTAGGAGTCAGAATTGACTCAATGGCGAGGAGGCACAAACACGCACAGGGGAACACGGATGCCATGTGAGAATCAACAAGGCACTAATGAATGCTCAGGGACTACCAACCAAACAGAATCAATACCAAACCAAGAAAGCCAAAATCAATGCCTTCATGTCAATGCTGACTCATTGCGAGGCTACTCAGGAGACTCTAATTTGGACTTGAGAAAAGAAAGGTAAGCCTCTGAGAAATAGAGCCGCCCACTGTATTTGTGTGGTCGTAGCCCTAGGAATCTAAAACCCGTGTCAACTGTGGATAGAGCCAAGCCAGCAGCCTCCTTCTCAGGAGATAGCTTCTTCTGGTTCCTGACCCATTGTGTAGCTAGTACAGAATGAAGATCAAGATGCATAGGGGTCATCTTGACAGAAAGAAACCTCAGTCACCCATTCTCAAGGTCATCTGTCAACTCCCAATGTGTTCTGTACAAGGATGAAACAGCTGTATACAACAGTGCATCACACGTAGGCAGGCAATCCTATCTTTCGACAAGAGTAGTCTTAACCCTGTAGTTTCGAAGGATACCATACTTCAAAGTCGTTTCCCTTCAGTAGTCTGAACCAGACTTTTGTATACCTAAAGTCTAATAGTAAATGTTTATTCACAATAAAATTCCATCAAGTATGTCCTGCTAATTTCCTTAACCATTACCCTTTTGCTAGAGTATCTATCTTTCTGCACCCCAAACTAGTTGTCTAATTAAAATTTCCTCCAAAATTAAAGGCATGAGTTATAGTAAACAGAATGTGAGGGTCTTACCTGGTGGTCTAGTTTTGTTGCCTAGGCTGTGTCTCAAACATGTAAGTGGTCCTGTGACTGATAGGAATAATGCACCATATGTATCAACCGTCCTGTGGGTAATGTGTTCATCTGTGAGGGAGTCAGACACACAAGATGTTTACAAAGTGAAAGGCTAGTGATAGGAAGCAAACAATAAGTGAAAACAACAGATCCCAAAGGGGAAATATTTATTCTTGAACACATTAGCCATGTCCATTTTCAATGGCCTCCTGTGCCTGGGAAATTTGGAGACGGAAGAAACATCAGTGGGTTTGAATTGTGATGCTGGAGAACACTGAAAGTAACGTGGCCTGCAACGACACAAACAAACAGCTCGGTCCTGAAAGAAGTACAGCCAGCGTACTCCTTATAGGCAAGAGCGCTGTGACTTCATCTTACATACTTTGGACTTATTGTCAGGAAAGACCAGTCCCTGGAGAAGGACCTCAGGCTTGGTACAGTAGAGGAGCAGCAGCGGAGAAGAAAGCCCTCAGTGAGATGCACGGACACCATAGCTACATAGACTCAAGCGTAGAAACAATTGGGAGAATGGTGCAGGGCCAGGGAGTGTCCATAGGGTCCCTGTGGGTCAGAACCGACTCGCTGGTACCTAACAACAACATTCTTACTTTATATCACTGGGCAAGCATCACATGGTTCAGATCAGATCCTGAGCTAGAGGCAATGCTGACTCTGGCCACCACCAGGCTCCTTAGGGGGCTTGATTGCCGCTAGAGGCCTCGGCTCTGCCACGGGGACTCTGCTGGGAAGTCCCTACCCTGGATTCCCAGCCTCTGCTGCTGGGAACTTTTAGGCCCTGATGCTTGCTCTTGCCATGCTACCACAGGGCATGCTCAGACTTCTTTTCCCTTTATAGGCAAGTGTTACAACTCTTTGAGTTTCACTGAAAGTGTTCTGAGGTTCCCAGCTCTGCAGGCACGCTGCCAGTCCAAAATTGCTCAGCTCGCTCTGTACATTGGCTAGCCAGCTTACCAGCTCTTGGTCTAGAGTGTTGGAGGTCTTTCTTCCGGATCGATGAGGTTCTCAGAGCAGGGCCTCTCGGTCTGAACAGCCTACTCTGCTCTAGACTCTTCTTTGTGGTAGTGAGCTACCGCTGAACCTCTATGGGATTGACGCTTATCGTCAAACTCCTGTCCAGTTCCAAGGCATGACCCTCTGGGTTAGGCCAGGTTGACTAAAGAAACCAACCAGTGACACTCATATATGTGTAAGAAAGAGCTTTATATCGAGAAGTAGTTATACATGAGGGAAACAGCCTAGCCCAATGTAGATCAAGTCCACAAGGCCAATACTAGGCCATAAATCCCTTGTCAGACTCATGCAGCCACAAACAATGATGCAAAATGCAGGAAGATCATGGGCCAGTGGGTGAAAGTCTTGTGGCTCAAATGGCAGTAGAAGCATCACAGAGCTAGCGAAGGTCTCAGCATGGCTCATCAACAGGAAGGTGAAGGCAGAGCGAAATGGCCCACCTCCAGAGAGCCATTTATCTCAGTAGCATCTCCCAATGAGGTTATCAAGCTCGGACCTGACTGACAGGTTAAACCTCACCCATATCTTCTTACATATTTGGCACACACAAAGGACTCACGATCACACCCTCCCAGGAGGACTACAACATGACCAATTGCTCAGTGAGCCACAAGTCAGTTTTTATGGATTTTCAAACACCACTTTCATAATTTACTCAATTCTTTACAAGATGAGAAGGAACCCTGGTAGTGTAGTGGGTTACCAGTTGGGCTGCTACCCACAAGGTCAACAGTTCAAAACCTCTAGTTTCCCCTTGGGGAAGATGAAGCTTTCAACTCCCATAAAAATTCGGAGTCTCGGAGGCTCACAGGGGCAGTTTTACCCTTTCCGATATAGTCACTATGAGTCAAAATAGACTCAAGAGCAGTGGGGTACAAGATGGTGACACAGCCAATCATTTTGTGGGAGAATCAAGACAATAGTTAGAAAGGCTATATAGAAAACCACTGAAAGGTAAACAAGCATCCATCTAGCTCAGAAGCAACAAAGCACATGGAAGAAGCACACCCGCCTGTGCAATCACGAGGTGTCAAAGGGATCAGGTAGCAGGAATCATCAGGAAAAAAAAATCTTACCATAGTGAATGAGGGGGGAGTGCAGAGTGGAGACCCAAAGCCCATTTGTCGGCCACTGGAGATCCCCTTGCAGAGGGGTCTAGGGGAGGATGCGAGTCAGTCAGGGTGCGATGTAGCACCGATGAAGAATACAGCTTTCCTCCAGTTCCTAAATGCTTCCTTGCCGTCCCCCATCCCCGCCAACTATCATGATCTGAATTCTACCTTGCAAGTCTGGATAGAGCAGAGGATGTACACTGTGCATAGAGGAGCTGGAGGCACAGGGAATCCAGGGTGGATGATACCTTCAGGACCAGGGGTGTGAGGGGCAATACTGGGAGAGTAGAGGGTGAGTGGGTTGGAAAGAGGGAACCAATTACAAGGATCTACATGTGACCTCCTCCCTGGGGGACCGACAACAGAAAAGGGGGTGAAGGGAGACGTCGGACAGGGAAAAATATGACTAAATAATAACTTATAAATTATCAAGGACTCATGAGGGAGGGGGGAGCGGGGAGAGAGGGGGAAAAAAGAGGACCTGATGCAAAGGGCTTAAGTGTAGAGCAAGTGTTTTGAAAATGATCAGGGCAAAGAATGTACAGATGTGCTTTACACAATTGATGTGTGTATGGATTGTGATAAGTGTTGTATGAGTCCCTAATAAAATGTTGTTTTTTTTAAGAAAACCATTGAAAAAATTATTTTTGGCAGTGCAGTGCAGGAGAAATCTGTTTCTACACCAGTAAAAGCAGCAAAACAAATTTCATTTTACCTGGTTCTCACAAAAATTGAACATAAGTATTTGTTATGTATTTAGAACAGTGCCTCTATATATTAGGAATAAGTGCAGGATGGAAATAATTCAATTAAAGTGTTTGGACTCAAATTATTTCTCTTTTTCACATTATCCACTTGATCTGTGTTGGTTGGGTGTTAATAACAAGGGAGCCCAATTGCCATGTCTTTTATGATTTCCCACAGAGGATCCTGGGAACAAACGTTTCCAGACAAGTCCGTGTAAACTGAAGAAAGCCCTTGCATTCATATTGGAAAAAGCATCGAGACTTAGAAGAGTTAAGCTTAGGAACCAGTGAAGATTATCCCCAGACCTATTTGGGGCCTTCAGTTCTACATAAAAACTCCATGTTTAGTTGAATCCAAGGGAGTAAATAGGATTCCTAAGAGGAATGATGGTGTTATAGCTCATTACTGTCAAATTGGCCCAGATTCATCATAACCCCACATAAACCTCAAGGAATGCTGCCCAGTCCATCTGAATGTTTGGTCATGGATCGAAGCACTGCGATCCATGTAGGGTTTTGTGTACTGGTTTTCCAAAGGAGATCACCAGCCCTTTCTTCCTACTCAACCTTACTCTTGAAACTTCCCTGAAACCTATTCAGCATCAGAGCAACACAGTCTCCTATGGCAGAGAGGAGGTGACTGTGGTGGAGGTGCCTTGAGAATCTCACTGTGGCAGCCCACGTGGGAGACGAGAGTTCCACAACTGTCCTGTATCAGAGAGGCAAACCTCCTTCTAAACACCAACTCACAGCATTACCACAATTAGAAAACCCAGATCAATAATTAGCTTTCCTGCTTAATTTTTCAATTACATACAGCCCAAATATATGCAGCTACCTAACCAGAAGTCTGTAATTGGCGAATGCATGGACAGTGGCTTCTTCTGTTTCTGTACATGCTTCCTTTGGAATTAGCTCTCACATCTTAATGTACCCCAGAGAACTTGTGTGACTTCAGCACCCTGGGGTTGTTTAGCCTTGCTCCAGCACGTTCTCAAAGTCAGTCACTTAGGCACAGAGCACAGCAAAGGAAGGCATGTGATCTCCATCTTATAACCTTACAGAGGAAGAAACAGAGCAGTTAAGTAAATGACCCAAGACCACATGCAGGGAGCAATAAAGCCAAAATCTCCTGAGTCTGCCTACTTGCTTGTCATATTCTGCCTGCCCTTACTGCTACCCTCTATTACAGACTTGTTACTCAAGGTCAACCGAGTTGTCATGTCTGACTTGTTCCTTGTCCACATCCATGTGCAATTTGAGGTGAATTCACTGAGTAAAATGACCTTTAGGCTTAATCTTACAAAACTGACTTTACAAAACAAGCATGACTCCCCAGGATGCTCAACGTGATACAGGTTTGTGAAGAGCAGACATTAAGCAATGCTTCTTCACATATCCTGTCCTTGGTTTAGAATCAACACTTAGCAAAACATTTTATCACAGTGGGTTTGAAGTGGGTGTCCTGTCCCCTGGTGACCCAGACAAGAATTCTGACTCTCTTGTGTTCCTCTTTCTTTCAGTGCACTGCTTCCTGTGGAAGTGGTATTCAGAAGAGGACTGTCCACTGTGTGTCTTCAGAGGACAACAGAACTGAAGAGCAAGGCCGGTGCTTGTGTGATCATCAACCGAAGCCTCCAGAATTCCAAAAATGTAACCAGCAAGCTTGCAGGAAGAATACTGGTGGGTGAGGGGCTTGCTCCCTTGGGGTGGAGAAGAAACTTTTCACAAGTAAGACCTTCCAGGTGACTCAACCAATGCTAAAGCGACCAGTCAGATGTCCTGGAAGCAAGTCCTCATTTACACCTTTTTGCTTATAGTTGACCCTAATCCCCTAAGGCAGTGGTTCTCAACCTTCCTCATGCCGTGACCCTTTAATACAGTTCCTCATGTTCTGGTGACACCCCCCCCCCAACCATAAAATTATTTTTGTTGCTACTTCATAACTGTAATTTTTCTACTGTTATGAATCTGGCACAGGTTGAGAACTGCTGCCCTAAAAAATTAGGGAGCCCTGGTGACGTAGTTGGCCACACATTGGGCGGCAGACTACAGGATCAGCAGGTAAAAACCACCAACTATTCCATAGGAGAAAGATGAGGCTTTCTATTCCTGTAACGATTTACAGTCTCCAAAACCCAAAGGGGCAGTTCTGTTCTGCTCTATAAGGTCACTATGAGTCAGCATCAGCTTGATGGGGGTGAGTTTGGTTGGTTTGGATTCTTAAGGGGTTATCTCCCCCAGTTTACCACCTGTAAGCACATTCATGCTGGTGTCTTGAAGAGACTCCTTGCCAGTTCTTCAAGGATTTCTCAGGGATTCTCTAGCCTTTCTTAGGAACCCAGTCAAAATAGAATGGTCAGACTACATTAATTTGCTTTGGTTTTTACCCTCAGTAAATAAATTTAAAAAAACAACCCAAAACTCCGAATCCATTCCATTCATTCCCAGCACGATGAGAAATATGAACCAGCTGCTAGAATTTTAAAAATACTTAGTATGTCTAAATTGTGTCCTTCAGGTTTTAGCAAAGGTCTTTGGTTGTTTTTATGTTTTATTTTTAAATATAACCGTTTTTGTTTTGTATTGAAAAAGTTTGTATTTAGCCACCTGGGCTCAGTTTAGAGGGTTCCAATTTTGCAGTCAGCTTCTAACACGTCTTAGCCAGGAGCCAGTCGAACACATGCCTTCTCACCAACAGACCCGATCAGGGTGTTGACCTTGGCCAGGTGTCCTAGAGTTTCTTCGCAGCCTGTTTGATCTAGTGTTTGTTGACTTTGTCATCTGCAGTGAACACAAGTATGTTACTGTCGTCCATCTTCTTCATGGCAGACTCCGTGGCCAGGGGGAACTTCATGATGGTATAGTGGTCCAGGTTGTTTCTCTGGCGGTGTTCTTCTGAGGGCACTGGGCTGCCTTCTTTACTTCAAGGTCTTGGCCTTTAGAAGGTCCTTTTGTGGCGATGGACCCCCTTCAGCATGACCTTCTTGGCCTTTCATGCCTTTGCTTTGGCTTCTGTTTTGAAGGGTCGGGGGCCTCCTCCTTTGCCTTCGGTGCCATCTTCAAAATTAAAAAAATCTAATTTAACCTATTTTGGGAGTATAACCTAAGTATAACAAATTACTTTGGGCATAGGATTACCAAAGTACTAAAAATTTACAGCATGCTAGTGGTGTGGTAAGGTAAGCACTGAACTGCTACGCACTGTGAACAACCCAGTGAGAAGGATGAGGTAGTGTCTCCTGTAACAATTTAAAGTCCTGAAGCTCTGAGAAGAAGCTTTACTCTCTACTCCAGGGTTGCTATGAATAAGGATCCACTCGTCAACAGTGAGGTTTTTTAGTTTTGCTCTTATAGTGGGGGTGAGAGGAGGAGGATTTTAATGTAAAGTGGTTGGTTGCTAACCAAAAGGTTGTCAGTTGAACCCATCCATTGCCTCTACAGGAGAGAGACCGTGTGACCTCCTCCCTTACGCATTATAGTCTAGTGGGACACTTCTAGTCAATCACCTGGGGTCACTATAAATCAAACACTGCCAACAATTAAAAAGTTTAAAAGCATACAAGTTAAAATAAGCATGAATAATATCTTATGCTATTTTAAAATTTTCCCTAATTCTTAAACATGGGTCTTTGACAGAAAAAAAAAGTCATAAATTTAGAGCTTAAAATAATCTAAGTACCGCTTCTTGGCCTTTTGGCTAAGATCAAGTGTAGTATCTGTTCTTATCAGTTTAATATCTGATACATCCTCTATCCGAGGACAATATATTAAATGGATTTTTGGAGCAGGGAGTTGGAATAGGAGCTTGCTCTGTCCACTCCACGCATCAACCCGGTATTGCAGTACTTTCAGGAACGGTTCACCCCCTCAGGGGACTTCAAAAAAAAATCTAAGTACCAAATCTTCATTTTAACAATAGTGGGATGACACATAGCAACTCCTGTACATTTGTGCCAGGTATGTTCTAAGCATTTTATGTCTATTGACATACTTCATCCTTACAACAATACTTTGAGGTTATATGTCATTGTTATCAAATGGCTCCTCATGTAACTTACCTCGTAAGTCATTGGATTAGTGAATTTCAACCCATGGGATAAATCCAATCCGATCATGATTTTGTATAGCCCAAGAACACAACCATGGTCATTTATTTATATATTATCTATGAAGAAAGTTAAAACAAATCCCTGAGAGCTAAGATATGACCTTGCTTATATTCCACCTGAATTTTGAGAACATCTCAAGAATAGATTTGAGTAGGTGAACAATTTTGACAGAGACCCGATAAGCTGCGGGAGAATGTAAAAACCAGCATACATGAAGAAAGCACATGAATACTGAAAAGACAGGAAAGAAGTAGAAGGTCAATATGGATGTCAGAAGAGACTCTGAAACTTGCTCTTGGCCATAGAGAAGCTAAAGGAAATGGAAGAAATGATGAAGCCAAAGAGCTAAATAGAAAATTCCAAATGGCAGCTCAAGAAGACAAAAAGAAACTATTTTTTAAAATACTTTTATTGGGAACTTTTACATATCTTATCACAATTCATACATTCATCCAGTGTGTCAAGCACATTTGCACATATGCCGCCATCATCATTTTCAAACTATTATCTTCCCACTTGAGCCCCTTATATCAGCTCCCAATTTCTTCCCCATCCCTCCCCCGCCCACCCTCCCTCATGAACCCTGGATAAGTTATAGATTATTATATCCATATATTACATCATCCTATGTCACCCCTCACCCACTTTTCCATTATTCATCTGCCTGGAAGGGGCTTCTAGATTGATCCTTGTGATCGATTCCCCTTTTCTTCCCTCACCATCCCTTAATCCCACTGGCATCTCTACCCTCATTGTTGGCCCCGAGGGGTTTCTCTGTCCTGGATTCCCTGTGTTGCGGCCTCTTATCTGTAGAAGTTTTTGTGCACTGTTCTAATCTGATTTTTAAGGTAGAATTGAGGTCATGATAGTGGGGGGATTAGCACCAAAGAACTAGAGGAAAGTTGTGTGTTTCATTGGTGCTATATTGAACCCTGACTGGCTCATCTCTTCCTCTGTGACCCCTCTGTTGTCCAATTGTCTACAGATGGGCATTGGGTCTCCACTCCATTCACACTCCCCTCATCCCCCGCCCACCCATTTACCTTGGGTATGGTTTTGTTCTGGGTCTTAGATGCCTTGTACCTGATCCCATTGACATCTCATGATCACATAGGCTGGTGTGCTTCTTCCATGTAGGCTTTGTTGCTTCTCAGCTAGATGACGGCTTGTTTATCTTCAAGCCTTTAAGACCCAAGATGCTATATCTTTTGATAACTGGGCACCATTCAGCTTTCTTAATCATATTTGCTTATGCACCCATTTTGTCTTCAGCAATTGTGTCAGGAAGGTGAACATCACAGAATGCCGGGTTGTTATAACAAAGTGTTCTTGTGTTAAGTTGAGAACCAATGTCCATCTGCAACCTTCTTAACATATAGATATGAATACATAGTTCTAGTCCCCTCTTGTTATATATGTATTTACAGATGCACATGCCTGTATTTAGACCTCTATAAATGTCCTTTGCCGGCTGATTCTCTATTTCCTTCTAGTTTCTTCTTGTCCCACCACCATATTTGGCCTTCATTCGGGTTTAGTAATTCCTTGATGCTACATTGCCCGTGATTAAGCCTCACTAGGCATCTTATGACCTCCCTCGCATTGATTTTCGTTCACTTGTTGTTCTCTTGTCCCTGGATTGGTTATGCCCTCATTCTTTTCTCCCAGCTCCCCTTCTCCCATATCCCCCAGGAAGCATTGGTCCCGTTCTTTTCATCTCCAAACTGTTTATCCCACCCATCTTATCTAGATAGACATGCAGATACAGTAATAAGAGCAAAAATCTGGCAAAGCTAAATGAAACAATAAAAGAAGTCAAAACCATAACAACAACCAAAAACAAAATAACAATAACAAAAAGATAGCCACTGATGTAAACAGAAAAGCCTATAAATAGTTCAAGGTGTGTTTGTTGGCCTTTACGGGTGTCTTCCAGTCCAGTCTAATGGGGTGTGACACTCTGTCTCCAAAGTCTATTTTTAGTTTTCCCTGGTGATTTCATCACTCTGCTCCCCCATGCCATCAATGCCTTGCCCCAGCGTGATGGAGCCAGACTTCCCACACTGTGTCTCCAGTGCTGCCCACCTCAGTGCCATGGTTCAGTGAGGGACTCCGTGTCTCGCGGTGGGGCCGGCCCTATGATCCTCCCTGTGCATTGTCTGCTCCAAGCAGGAACATTGTCCTCAGGGCTTGGTGGGCCAGGATGTCTCTCCTCCCTCTCCAGCCCTTTTTATTTCTCCTGTGTGTTCTAATCCAATGAGCCCCTTTCCCCAAGCTGTAATCCCAGTGCTGTCCTCTGAAGTGCATTTTTCTGAGGGGGTGGGGATGGACCACATAGTTGGGGTGGGGCGTGGCCCCTGCAGACCTCTCTGCTGTTTCCCTAGTACTTGCAGGCATGTTGTGCTCGTGCACTGGCTCATCGGGTTGAAGCCTGATCTCTCTCTCCCTCTCCTGTGGAGATAAAAACAATACCCTTCCCTTGGGTGGGTTAGTGCCCTGCTCCCCGCCTACTCATGTTTTTTATTTTCCTGTAAGAAAACTATTATAATAAAATATACAAAGACCCAGAGCTAGAAAACCAAAAAGGAAGAACACACTCAACATGTATTGAACAAAAAAAACTGAAGATAAATTAAAGCTTCAAATTGCAATATTAAAATATTATTTGGGCAAAATATTGACTAATAAGGGAAGCATCCAAAGAGACTGAAAGAATACACAGAATAACTGTACTAGAAGAATATAGTAGGCATTCCATCATTTCAAGAAGTAGCATATGAGCAAGTGCCAAGGGTACTAAAGAAAGAAGTCTACGCTGCACCAAAGACATTAATGAAACACAGGCTCCAGGAGAGGACAGAATACCAATTGAAACATTTCAACAAGCTGATGAAGCACTCACACACCTAGGGCAAAAAATTTGGAAGGCACCTTCCTGGTCAACTGACTGGAAGAGATCCATATTTGTACCCAATCCAAAGAAAAGTGACACAACAGAATCCTCAACTTAAGAATAATGTCATTAATATCACATGAAAGTGAAACTGCTGAAGATCTTCCAACAGTGGTCGCAGCAGCATTTTTCCAGGAGCTGTCAGAAATTCAAGCTGGATTCAGAAGCTGGATTTGAGCAAGAACTATCATTCGTTGAAAGCAGAAGATATCATAAACATTTCATTGTGTTTATTGACTATGTAAAGGTATTTGTGCAGATCATAAAAGCATATATATGGGTAGCCTTACAGATCATGAGAATCCCGGAACATTTATTGTGCTCATGCAGAACCTGTACAAGGACCAAGATGCAGTTGTGGGAACAGAACATGGGAGTACCGCATGGTTTAAAATCAGGAAAGATGCGTGTCAGGGGTCTATCCTCTTACCAATCTTATTCAATCTGTAGGCTGAGGAAATCATCAGAGAAGCTGGGCTATAGGAAGAAGAAAGGGGCACCAGGGTTAGAGAAGAGCTCACTAACCACCTGTGATAGGCAGACGACGCAACCTCCTATGCTGAAAGTGGGGAAAACTTGAAGTACTTGTTCATGAAGATCAGGGACTGCAGTCTTCAGGATGGATTACAGCTCAATGTGAAGAAGCCAAAATTCCTCGTGATGGATGGAGAAAAGATTGCTGTTGTCAAGAATTCCATCTTGCTTGGACCCACAATCAGTAGTCGTGGAGGCAGCGGTCAAGAGATCAACGGTCACGTTGCGTTGGGTAAATGTGCTGCCCACGACCTCTCTAAAGTGTCCCAAAGCAAGGATGATGCTTTGGGATCTAAGAAGCACCTGGCTCCAGCCATGGTATGTTCAGTTGCTTCAGTTCCAGGTGACAGTTGGACACTGAAGAAGGAAGACCGAAGAAGAATCAACGCATGACTATTAACCTAAAGGTTGGCAGTTCAAGCCCATCCAGTAGGCCTGCAGATGAAAGAGCAGGAAATTGTTGTTGCTCTCGTTTCTGGTAGGTGTCGTCCGGTCTGTTCCAGTTCATAGCGACCCTGTGGACAATAGAACGAAATACTGCCCGGCCCTGCGCCATCCCACAATTCACCATATGCTTGGTGGAGTCCCTTGTTGTAGCCACAGTGTCCATCCCTCTCATCAAGGGCCTTCCTCTTTGTTGGCTGCCTTACCATTTTACCAAGCATGATGTTCCTCTCCAAGGGCTGGGCCCCCTACTCACATGTCCAAAGTACTTGAGGTGAAGTCTCGCCATCCTTACCTCTAAGGAACGTTTTGGCTGTACTTCTTCCAAGGAGAACCTATTTGTTCTTTCGGAAGCCCCTGGAACCTTCCATATTCTTTGCCTACCCCATAGTTCAAATGCAGTGATTTTCCTTTGGTCTTCCTTACTCAGTGTCCAACTTTCACATGTGTCCAAGGCAATTGAAAATACCCTGGCTTGGAGCAGGGGCACTTTAGGCCTCAAAGTAACATCCTTGCTTCTCAACATTTAAAGAAGGTCTTGTACAACAGAGTGACCTCCAGGGGAATTATTTCCATAGAACCACAACCAAGAAACCCCTCAGGAGCACAGTTCGATTCTGCTCTGGAACGCAGGCATTACCCAAGTCAGACACGACTCGGGAGCACCTCGCTAGGTTAGATTTCAGGGTTAAAAGAAATGTTTCAAGAAATTCTTCTAAATAGTGGGTATCTTTTAAACTTTGCCTTCATATTCACTTTAAAAAGAAAACAGAGACAATCAATTGGCACACCCCATTTCTGGCGGCCTTGTCTCTATTTAGTTGGTGAGGGAGAGAGCATGAGAAACAGTAGGGAGAGTTATGGGGACCTTTCCTAGACCCACTGTTGATTCAAATGAACATTGGAGTCTGTAAATTTTCTGCTGAAGATTCTTCCAAATTTTCTCTATTTGCTTATCCAACACATATGCTTGAGCTCAAGCTAAGTCCCAGGTCGGTCTGCAAATGAAGGGAGGAGACAGGTGTGGAGGAGACATAGTGCCTGGCCTCAGTGGGCCTGGAAAGGCTTCAGAGGTTTCTGGACGCTATATTTGTCAATAACACTGAAATTGTTTTCCACTTGGTTTTGTGGGGAAAATATTAGCCCTGCCACCACCGCAAGGGAGCTGTTCCTTTAAATTCCCAAGAATGGTTTCAACTGAACAGGCAGAGTTTAACGGGGATCTCCTCCCCAAGTCACCCCGTAATTATGTGCATTGTGTGCGCTCCAAAACTGGAACTCAGTTGGCCGACGAACACAACAAGCCTTCATTGTTCTAAAATCATGAACTGTTGCAATTAAACCCTGCCATGGGCTCATAGCAATTGTCTAAATGAGCTGCTAAACACAGGCATGGAGGGAAGGCCCCTATATAGTCCACCAATGTGTCTCCTCCCTGCCTTCCGCTTCCCCCCTTCAAATAATGAACACCCCATCTTCCAACATGCTTCAGGATTCTGAGAACTATTGGAAATCAGGGTGAGGAATCTTATGGTTCCCAAGATAAGGCAAGAACCCCAGGCTGGGTTGAACCTCTCACTGTCATTTAGTTAGCCTAACCTGGCATGTAGGTTCTTCTATATTGATTAAGTGAAAATGTGCTTGCAAGGAGGACCTGTCTGTGCGATTCCCTCATCCCCATCATCAGTACAAGAGTCCTTGTCTTGACAGTACTGCATTAGAAGCACCGAGACAGAATTGAAATTCCAGCTCTAGCATCTGGATCCCAGCTCTGTGGACATTGGACCATCTTCTAAACATCTCTGGACTCCTCCATTTTGTTTCCTTTCCTCTTGACATGAGTTTAATAGAAGGTCCTACAAAAGCATTTCTGTGAGTATCAAATGAAATAATATATGTCAAGCATGCTGCCTAGGACATGGTAAGAGCTGAACACATTTTATCACTGGCATTGCTATTCTTGTCGTTTGGAGATGGAAGATTTGGTTTCTCAGAAAGATTGGGGTTTTGTGATGGACGACGTCCCCAAGAGCGATCAGGGCGTTCGCACAGACTAGTGCACAGTGCACTTTGCCACTGTTGGCACCCAACCTATGACCTCACCCTGCTTTATTAACCTGTCTACAAAATGTAGGCATTGCATGCAAGAGAAACACAAAGAATTTTCTTTTCTGTGCAGACAAGACATTTTGTGACTAAAATAATGTATGCTCCCACGTTTGGGGTCACCTGAGTCTGTTATCCCCTTAATCTTCCTGGGTTCTGGCTACTTTTTATCCCTCTCCAGCCTCTAATCTACCTCTGTTTGGTGAGTCTCATGCTCCCAGATAGTCTCTGGATGCACCTCTTGCTGAGAACATGAGCTCAGGGAGGACAGAGGGTCCGATCATATGTTCCTTTCCAGGGATCCTTGCATCTGGGTTTAGTTGGAAGACTGGCCTATGGAAGGCGCATGGACCTAGTTCAGGCTGGAAGGAGCCTGAGGCTTTTCTGTGCAGTAGGGTCTACCAAGGGAATGTTGATGACCAGGATGTGCAAGATGGAAGATTCGGATCATAGAACAATGGACCACGGGGTACCAACCTAGGAGTTGGAGGGAAAAGGAGAGCTTGGGCAAGCTGTATGCACCCTGTGTGGCAAGCCCAAGACTGGGACAGAAGGACAGAAGGAAACCATGGGGGTCAGCCAGACAAAAGGGCTCTTTGTGGAGGAGAAGAGATGCAAGCTGAGCCTTCACGTTTCCACCATCTTTTTCCTTCCCCAAAGAAGCCCCAGAATATTCCAGGCAAGTCGAATGTGGGCAAAGACCTCTCCTGAGGCCTCTTCTTCATCCTCTAATCACAAGGGCTCCAGGGAAGGCTGGTGGGGAAACTGAGGCAGCCCTAGGTTACCTGGCCTGGAAAGCAGGGAACCATAGGGGGGAAGCCTTGAACAGAATCTCATGGGCAGCATGGCCCAGGCTATCGGGTGTGAGGGAGATGTAGATCCCAGAGCGGCACTTCATGACCAGGATGCTGGCTTGACACATGGATTTCCCCCGACACTTCAGGGCATACAAGAAAGGTTGCTATGTGATGTTAAGAGACATAGCTTACATAATGAGCTTACAAAGGGGATCTGAAGAAGGGCACACACCAGGTTAACAAATCACGTCTGTTAACAAAATGGAATTTCAACGAGAAGTTTGGAGAACACGCAGTGTTTGGGGGCCATGGTTCATCTCTTCCTAAGTACACTGACAGCTACCGCCCCAAATGGAACCCGGCAGCCGACATGGGCATTTATTTCTTCACAACACCAGGGGCCGTCCAGGGAAGGATGAGTTCTAAAGATGCAGAAAGTGGGGGGTTAGGTCCGAATGACCTGAAGGTGAAGAACGCACAGATAGGAGAAATGTTGCCTCGGCTCCTGGGGAGGAAGGATGGTACGCGGATTTCTGCTTTCACTGACTCTCCCGTTTACAAATGGTGGCAACCACTTTGGGAAGATACCTTTTTTCTTTCTGGACTATTCAAAGACCTTTTGTTTTCTGTGAAGGAGAATGATTGGCAACTCTGAGCGGCACTCAAGCAACATTTGAAATCATTCCACTTTCTAGTAGAAAAATCTGTTATTTGGGCCTTCTTGAATTCCTCCCTGACGTGGTGTGTGAAGACTTATACCCACTGAGTCACTGAGTGTGAGGCTGGTCCCTACACCATCTAATCGCCTTCATGTGAGGAAAACAAGAGCCCATGCAGTGAGGGGACTCACTTGCCTGTGGCTCGAGTCGCAGTGAGTCCTCCTGGCAGAGTTGACTGCACAATGGGCTGCTGATGGGAAGGTCAGCCATTAGAAACCACCAGCTGCTCTGCAGGAGCAAGAGGAGCCTTTTTACAGCCACACCCACACCCATCTGCAGACAATGGACATCCCCTCACAAGAGGGTCCCAAGGAAGGGATGAGTCAGCAAGGGTGCAGTATAGCACCACTGAAACACACACTATTCCTCTGGTTCCGTGAGGCTTCCTCACCCCCCACTATCATGACCCCAATCTTACCTTTCCCTGCGGCCTGGGCTGGAGCATGTACACAGATAAGAGCTCAGGACACATGGAATCCAGGTCAGAGAAACCCCTCAGGAACAGAAATGGGAGTAATGGTGCCCGGAAGGTAGGGGGAAGGTGGGGCGAGGAGGGCGGAGGAAGGAAGACAGTGGTCGGTGTAAGATATGAAATTAATAATCATTTATAATTTATCAAGGAGTCACAAGGGTAGGAGGGTATAAAGAGGAGTTATTACCCAGGGCTCAAATAGAATGTAAAGGTTTAGAAAGTAATGATGGCATCATATGTACAAATATGCTTGATACAATTGACGATGTTAGAAGAGCTGTAGGAACCCCCAATAAAATGATCTTTTTAAAAAAAAAAAAAAAAGACTTACAGTCTCAGAATCCCACATGGGAAGGTCTAGGCTGCCTGGAGGGATGCTGTGACTTGGAATCAGCTAGAGGTTGGCGAGAAGACTCTCTCAGAGGTGGATTGACTCCGTGGCGGTGAGAGTAGAAGAAGGATGAGAACCCACGCAGTTGGTACAGTGTTCCCAAGGTTCCAAGTTCACGCCCACACAGGGAACCTCAGAAGGCCACCCCGACAATTTATTTATTCTAGGGGGCAAAAAGTACGTAACTGAACATTCTAGGGTACATAGTTCCACTCTGCCACCCATGAGTTGCCTCAAGTCCCAATCAAATGGATAGTAACAGGGTGGCTTTGGCTTTCGGATCTCTCTGTGACTTGTATGCTCACAGTGAATCTCAGCTTCTTAGTGTAGGATTTAGGGGTAAGTAGGACTTGCCCTTCAATGTTATGTAAATTCCCTGTCACTTTGAAACAATGGACGGACAGCTACTGGAAACAAGATCTTCATCACAGTCACCCGCCCCTGTTGCACATGCTGCTCTCAGCAACTGCGCAGACTTGGACCTTGTCTGCAGTAAACCTGCCCACTGCCATCCAGGCCAGTCGGACTCATAATGACTCTATAGGGCAGAGCAGACGGCTCCTTATAAGGGTTTCCAAAGCAGTAAATGTTTAGCGGAGCAGGAAGCCTCATCTTCCTCCCGAGGCACGGCTGATGGATTCAAACGGCCACATGTGCAGTGATAGCTCTCTGCGTGACCAGCACGTTGCATGGTGTCTGATACGCACACCTGCCCCAGCGATGGTGACAATTATTGTGCATGGTCATAAAATCTTACGGAGAAAACCTTACGTTAGTGCAAGTCATACCCCTTCTCCGACAAAGTGTCATTTTTGCTTTTCCTTGTTTCTTCTCCTCCCACAGATGCTCTCTGCACCAAGGACAAGTTGTCGGCCAGTTTCTGCCAGACTTTAAAATCCATGAAGAAGTGCTCCGTGCCCACGGTGAGGGCTCAGTGCTGCTCCACCTGTCCGCAGCGTCATGCTGCGCTGCCCCGAAGGCCAAGGCCACAACAGTCGCTCCGAAGCCCCGCCTCGCCCTAGGTCCTAAAGGAAGCCACCGCCCCCCAGGAGCTCCACCATACCCGTTCTGGTCCCAGAGGCCACTTCATTGAGGTTTCGGTTTACGTACTTTAGATCTAAGTTTGGCTCATAAAGAAAGAAATGCCCTCACGGGAGGTATGTGACTCAAACACTGCTGGGCGCTTTGGCACCAGAAGTTTTTTATGCAGACTGTTCACACATACCAATAAGCCACTGCCATTGAGTCTGTTCTGACTCATAGTGACCTTACAACAGGGTCCAACTGCCCCCGTGGCTTCTGAGACACTAACTCTCCGAGGGAGTAGAAAGCAGAGTGGCCCTCCAGCCAGTCCTCAAACTGAGAGCACTTTCTCTCCCAGTCCCAGGATGGTCAGTGAGGTCCTGGGTTGAAATGTGTCAGTGGACCTGGGAAAGAGCGACAACTGCAGCAACTTTGCGCACACACACCCACACACACCCACACACACACACACACGTCGAGTCTCGAGGGGGTCCAAGCCCCTAGATAGCTCCTGGTTGCCAACTCCTCAGGGTACCCAACAGTGACTCGCAAGCCTTTGTGGCTTGGGGTTTTCATTTCTTCTTCCTGATGACTAACAGGCAAGTCAGGGGAATCGGGAAACCTGAAATGAAAGTAGGAATGTCTGTTCTGGGTGTTTCCACCATCCCTCAGAAGCCAGGGCAGACTCTGGTCTCAAGTGTAGGGCAAGTTTCCAGGCAATGGGCTGCTAAGGGCAAGCTCAAAGAAGAAGTAAAGCTGGGGTGAGAGGCCTTTAACTTCTGAATGGGCAGAGGGTGCCCATGACGGACAGAGGGGAAGGCAAGAGCTGAACCTTTATGTAGTGGGCAGCACAGCGGTCATGTCCATCCCCGGGTACAGTTCTTGTGCATCAAGGACCAACAGTCAGTCTTTCACAGCCCCGTCATTACAGATCCATTCAGCAGGATGATCCTATGGGGAAAATGGTGCTAATATCTAGGGAGTGGCAGGATGAATATAAGCATATAGATAAGAACCACTATAAGCATATAGATAGATGTACTGTGTGTGTGTGTATGTGTGTGTGTGTCTGACTCTGCACAGACATCCACTCTCTGCTAGATATGTCATGGTGTTGCTGGCCAATGCCAATTCTATTGCTTGGATACCATGAGCTTAACCCTCTTTGTGAGTAAATGATTTTCTGCGTCTTATTTTTTGCTGATCCAGCAAGTTTCCGGTAATGGTACACATCCTAACATCGACGGGAGTGGGGACCTGAAGTGATGAGTGTTGATATGTGGGACACCTATGTTCCAAGTGGAGGCTGATGGTAGGGCTGGTGGGAAGTGAACTGTTTCTCATGATCCATGGAGTTACACAGGTCTCCACCTGGTAGTGGCATGCACTCTAAATGGGGGGTAGTAGCTTCATAAGAAAATCTGAGAGGCTGGAAACGTTGGTGGGCAATATGTGTCCCATGAGTCCTCCAAAGGTTAAATTGTATATCATGTTCCCCTTCCCTCAGGCCACTAATGTGTATTACTCTGCTGAATTCCTGAAACCATACACTAGGATTGGGATGAAATTCAATGTCGGGCAGAAACTAGATGAAAGTAAAAACGTTTGCCTTTTTAGAACCAGGAGATTCATTTCTAGATAACAATATCATTTTTGTACTCTCTGTCATTATGTGTCACATTGCTGGCCGATGACAACCTCTAGTGCAACACTGTCTTAATTGAGGAGACACTGTTTAGATTGGTCATGATATAAGTGGAGGAGAACCTGATGTTTTTCTAATGAAGCAATTTGTAGCTTGTCCCTGAAATGTGGGTTTTCGGGGGATGTTATTTTTGTAGACTGCATTGCTTTAACCTAATCTAGCAGTGAACTCTCTTAGGGTCAAATATATGTCACCAGAGACTGGGGTCTGACTGGGCGTCCACGTCTCAGGAATGAATCCACATGCCTACTGACCTCAGCAAAGTGCACAAGGCCAGATGCCCAGCTCACAGGGTGCATCTTGTTCTTCTGACCCACATGATGGTGGGTTAGGTAGTCAGCGTGTGAGGGGAGTATGGCCAAGTGCTTCCTCCTAGGTCTTTCCCCGTTCCTCTAAGATAGAAAGCTGGCCCTTCATCACATGCCATGCACAGTCACAGCCTACTCCGAGGCTCTGTTGTGAGATAGTGCTGTAGCATCAGTCCTTCTGACTCCAGGACTAAGGCAGCCCTTGCTACAAAGCTGTCTGGTACCCTGCATGTTGCCTTGACAACCACTCAGTGATGAGTCCTCAGCATGTTGGCAGGTCCCGGTGGTGACCTGCGAAGGGCCCCTGGTCTGCAGGGGAACTGTGAAGGCAAGGGTGTCTTTGTCACGTCTCTGATGCTCTCGGGGACCAACACGAAGCAGAATTGTTGGTTTACTTCATCCTGGTTCCTCTTTCTTCCCACTTCGAACGAGCAAGTGGAAATAAACTAAGACACACTGGATGCAGCCCTAAGATCAGCCTGAGAGGACTGTCCCAGGCCTGGTGCTTAAATACACGATGCTTCTTGGTTTACATTGCCTTTCGCAGGGTAGATTTAACTCTTCACTGAAGCATTAGGGATTAATTTAATTCTTGAACATCTCAGCATAGTTAAAGCACAGTATTTCAAGAAGCTTAAGGGTGAATACTTTTCTAAAACAGGCAGCCACTTTGCTGATATGAAGAGTTGCCTCCGATTGTAGGAATGTTTTAGTTGTCGACACAGAAGGACCCACCTTCATCTGATGTCCTCAGACATGCAAATCTCCCAGGGACAGCAATGTGATGCTTTTACCTTTTCAGTGATGTCTTTGGTGTTGTTAACTGCCATCGGGTTATCTGATCAGGGACCTCCAGCAAACCTCCTTCGACAACCACTTCAGGGGTTATATTGGTTCCGACCCATAATTTCCCTTTCCATCACTTGACATCCTCAAAATTTTGAAACCTGCCCATCTGTTCCCTAGACTACCTGGTGCTTTGTGCGTATCATTCACTTTCAGGGGAGAGACCACATTGGCACAAACTGCCTGGTGCTACAACCCAGCCAGCGTGCTTTATGCGACTCCTGTTGTTTTATTACTCATTCGTGTATTATTGTTATTATCAGCACGGCAGGCTGTCCCCGGATTACCAATGAATGGTTGTCTCAGTAGATCGTATATGATGTACCTATCTGTGTATAAAAACATCATTCAAGAAACACTCCAGATATGCTACTACATCAATAATATGGTAATCATCATCATGTTTTGAGTCACAAAGTAGCACTTGTTTGTTAGTATGAACCAGTGTATGTACCTCTATTGTTTTTTAATAACCAGCTTTACCGAGAGTGGTCCCTAAGTGCAGGTTGTATGTAAGATGGATGTTTGAACATAACTTGGGGACTGTCTGTATTATTATTTTAAGATCTGTCAATAAAATAATCGCAGTAACAGGTACAGGAAGCCCCATTCTCCCTGTCGCTGGCCTCCAAGGTGGTTGGCGGCACGATGGTCCAGCCCTGTGCCTCCATGAGCTGCTTTGTCAGCTGGCCGCCTCCATTCACCTCAGGGGGTATGGATTCCAGTGTGTAAAACCAGGCTGTCATAGCCTGCCTTTGTGTGGCATCAATAAACAGCCAAACGCACTGATGCTTCCACGTGATTCATTTACCCCTGCTGTGCGCCTCCCACCTGCCAGCAGTGCCAGCCTGCAGCTCAGCACCTGGGAGAAGGGTGCCGTCAGCTGTTTCCTCCCACATCTCCCCACAAACCCTGCTCCTCCACGCCTGCGCCCAAATGTCACCAAACGAATCATGCAGAGGTGAAGACAAACGTGGGTCCCTTCTCATGAACAATTGTGCTGTGATTGACACAACTGACCACACAATGAGCAAGCAGATCTGTCCTGGAAGAAATACAGCTAGGATGCTTCTTAGAAGTGAGGAGAGACTAGTCCCTGGGCAGTGACAGCCTGCTTGATAGAATGAAAAGGGAACAGACCCTCAGTGAACTGGATTGACACCATGGCTCAATGGCAAAGGCCTGATGAAACACAACAGTAATTCTGAGGGCCGCACAGACCTAGGGGATGTTCTGTTCCATTGTGCTTATGGCCACTCTGAGTCAGAACCAACTCAACAGCATCAAGTCCACGGGCTAGATGTCAGGCTGGTGGCTTCTTTTGACCTGTGTAGCTGGAGGGGCTGATGATCCCAAGATTAACAGGCCCAACATAGCTAGCTTCTGGCTGCAGAGGCTAATGAATCCAAGATTGGCAGGTTACTGATGACTTCTACCAGGATCAGCAATATGGCAGGCTGCTGACTCAAGTCCAAGGAAACAGAGGTCAAGGGACAACTCAAATGTAGGAACCAAGTCCAGCAAAAAGCAAACAAACCTGCTCCCGGATTCGTTTAGATTGAAAGCAGGCCACAACCGTAAGGAAACTTCCTTTCAATTGAACACATCAGGCCGTTGATGGGTATTGCATCCCACCCTAATCTTCTCACAGTTGATTAGCTTATCATAGCAAATCCCATTACGGAGGTGATTACATTGTGTAAAGTCACACTGTGGGGTGTGACCAGGTCATTCAACTGCCAAACCACCAAGAACCCAGTTGACACAAAATCTACCATCACGGGTGCCATCAGCCAGATGGGAATAGCAACTCAATGGTGGTGAGGCTGAGCTGAGCTTCGGCTCAAGCTGAAAGGAGCTTTCCTACCTTTGCCCATGCCCTCATCCTCCTCAAGGAAGCAGCCAGAGAATTTTAGGCCTCCTGCCAGAGGCACTCTGAATTCCAAGGCCAACAATGATGGGGAGAGAATGGAAAGGTAAGAAAGAGACAAAGGGAAGGAGGAGATGAGGCCGTTCCTAAGCAATAACTCCGCCTTTTACTTCCGTTAACTGAAGTATCAGTGGGAATCAAACTCTCACTAGTAAGAATATCCCCTCCTGCCCTAATAGGAATATGTGCTACAGGGGACATAAAAAATGTTGGGGTACCCCAATATTTCCCACTCTGGGAATAAAGTCCTCTTGCCTCGACTGGTGGGTGGGGGATAAGAAGAGTGTGAATGGAAGGGATGTGACAGTGGAAAGGAATGATCTTAAATTGGCTTCTTTCCCCAAAATTCTAGATGATAATGTGATATAGTTAATATCTCGGGGGGCGGGGGAAGGAGAGAATGTCAACAAGTGCAAAAACCAGAGGTTATGGGAGGGTGTGTCTGTTCTATCTGCTCATTTCCTACCTAGCACTGGGCAACGTTTTTAATCAGGAATATACCTTTTCTTTCACTCTCAATAAAGCTCTGAGGGGTGCTAACCTGCGTCTCTACTTCATCCCACACTCCTGCCATGCTACACTACCCTGGACCTAATTCATCGGCAGGATGCCAAGTAAAACAAGATCACACTTCCATTTTGAAACCGTAGCTGGTTCTATAGGCCGTGGCTCTGAGGATGGATGAAGCAGTTTTTCTAAGGCATCAAAGGAAAAGAGGACAATGGGCTGTTCCCACCAAACCAGTAGCTGCACTCTTCCAGTTACCACTGCTGCATCACAAACTTAGTGGCGTAGGAACAATGACCCTTTTATTGTGGGCATAGATCTTGTGGGTGGGAATTTGAAAAGGGATCAGAGGAATGCTTTATCTCTGCTCGAATATATCTAGTTTTCATCTGGGTAGACTTGGATGGTATGTTAGTGCAGGTTGACTAAAGAAACATATTCATAGACACTCAAATATGTGTAAGAGAGAGCTTTATATAAAAGAACGATTGTATATTGAGAAAACATCACAGCCCACTCCAGATCAAGTCCATAAACCTGATATTAGCCCCTATCTCCTATACTAGTCCATAAATTCCTCTTTAGACTCACACAGCACATGCAATGATATCCAATGCAGGAAGATCACCGGCAAGTGGGTAGATGGTCTTGTGGATCAAGTGGCAGTGGAAGCATCTCAATGCTGGCATGGATTTCCACATGTCTCCTCCAGCTGAGTGTCTCAAGAGCAGAAAAGGGAAGGCAGAGAGAATGGGTCTGAATGAGGTCATCAAGCTGGAACCTGATTGTCAGGCTTGACTCCACCCCTTTGCTCCAGGCTTCTCCTGACTGGTGTAGGTGCTGGCGGGGTGGGGGAGGGGGGCTGACCAAAAAGGAAGCAGAAAGACAAAACAGGAAGACCAAAGGCTGGAGAATACCCTGTCAAATGAACCCGAGGTTAGAAGTCTACTGTTGATTCCTAGCATTGGCAAGCAATATGGCAGAAGGTCAATTAACCAGATGCAAGATCCAGATCCAGCAGAAGTGAACAATTTTCCCACAGAGTCTGCTTTAAAAGGAGAAGGTCACACCCCGAGAACTCTTTCTTTCAATTGCATCAAGGCCGGGATTTGGTCAAGGGGCAGCACTGCACCACAACTACAAGCCACACGCAGCGTTGATAATATTAAATCCTGCCATGGAACTGATTGCTGCTGTTGTTGGGTGCCATCAAATCAGTTCAAACCCATAACTACCTTGTGCACAACAGAACGAAGCACTGCCCTGGTCTGTGCCAGCCTCACCGTTGTTCCTGTGCTTGAGCCCATTGTTGCTGACAAGGTGTCACTCCATCTCCTTGAGGGATTACCTCTTTTTCACGGCCCCTCCACTTTACCAAGCATGACATCCTTCTTGAGGGATTGGTCTCTCCTGACAACATGTCCAAGGTATATAAGATGAAGTCCTACCCTCCTTGCCTCTGGCTGTACTTCTTCCAAGACAAATTGGCTTGTCTTTTTAGCAGCTTATGTTTCAAAGCTATACATAAGGTTTTTAGTGGCTCCTTCCTCCAAAGTTGGGACCCAAGTACACTCCTTATGCATATTGCTATCTGAACTCACATAATTAAAAGGCAAAGACTGCCACTGGATCATCCTCATGTGGCCTCTCCCCTAGGACTAACGCTTTACACAGCATGGCAGCGGGGATCTAAGAAGGACGATCCAGAAAGCAACTGGTTCAAGAGCAATTGAAATAAGGAACCAAACAGAAGACATGAAACTGCCTTTGACCCGTCCTCAGGAGTCAGAGGACACCACTTCTATTGGACACAGCAGCTACAAGTCTTCCCCATTGAAGCAAAGGAGATACAAACCCCACTTGTCAATTAAACGACTGCCCAAACAAGGGAGCCATGGTTAGAAATGACCACATGCACCAAGTTCCAAGTTGTGTATCTGTCTAACTATAGCCTCTTCTCTCTGCAGGTCAAACTCTGGTTCTAGTAGATGTAGATGAGGGAAGCCCATAAGCTCCACAGAAAAAGAATTCTGTGAAATTATTTGGGTTTTCATTATAAAGTAAGGGTGGAGTGTAGGTAACTATAAGATTTCCACATTTGAAGTTGTGTGTTTATGTCAAGACTCTTTAATGTTGATGATGATGATGATGAAAAACGAAACAGCAGCCTCTTGAGGGTCTGTCATTCCCAGGCATGTCTGGGGAAGGTAGCAGTCAATCACAGCCCGTTAGCACAGTGTAGAGATCTGTTGTGCAGGAGGCCTTTTGCTGGAGAGGTTATGGATTGGACTGCTAACCTCGAAGTCGGCAGTGGGAGCCCACAGCTGCTCTGCAGGAGAAAGGCAGGGCTTTCTACTCCTGTGGAGAATGGCGGTCTTGGAAACTCACAAGGGCAGTGCTGCCCTGTCCTGTAGGGTCTCAACGTGATGACATGGAGTTCAGTAATTTTGGAGAGACCTCTTTTATTAAAATAGTTAATGCTTAAGTGATGCTTGGAAGACTTAAGTGATGCTGGGAGTCCTTGGGTCATCCAATTGCATAAAGACTCGGCCACTGAACTGAAAGATTGGTGGTGCAAACAGCCTCCCACCTCACCCAGCCACCCATGAGTTGCCCTGGCAAAAGTCACAGCCTTGAAACTCTACAGCACGTGGAATGGCCATGAGTCAGGATCAGCGTGACAGCAACTGTGTTTTGTTTGTTTCTAAGATACCGTGCTGACTATACGCCAGCACACAATGATTGACATTTTAAAGGGGAGGAAATTGAGACAGACACAGGAAAATGACATGATTTACCAAAAATCTAACAAGGACCGGCACGGGCATATTAACCCAACTTGAATCTGTGCTATCTATCCACCACCATGCCAGAGGCCTATTCTCAGTCAGAAAACAGCCGCACCAAGAGGACGCTCTGTGGGAAATATGTGACTCCTTAGGGTGTTTTTTCACAAACTAGAACAGGCCTGATGGAAACCGTGACCCCTCTCCTGCCCCCTGTCCCTGGCTAGCCTTTCTCAACACAAACTTTGGGAGCACAGTGGTGCAAGGGACCCAGGGAGCTACCTTCCATCCTCTGCCTCCAATGACCTCAGGGTGAATGAGCCAAACTCAACTCACTGCCCCTGAGTCTATTTGTCCTCAGGGAAACCCCCTGAATTGGACAGAGCAGAAGTGCTCCCATAGGGTCCCCGAGGATGCCAATCCTGATGAAAGCAGATGGCCACACCTCTTCATGGGGGAGTTGTTGGCTTAGAACCGGTGACCTTTCTGCTCGCAACTGTTTCAATCCCCACCCCCAGAGTTCCTTGCTTTGTCCTAATTAAGAAAGATCATCAGTCAGCTAATTCCTGAGTAAACTTTGCATCTTTCTTGCTTTACATGCCTTATGAGTCTTATATGCATCTGAAGGAGAGACATGTTTCATTTATGGCTCAAAATCACTGCCATCAAGTTGACGCTAACTCCTAGTGGCCCTATAGGATAGAGAACTGCTCCATGAATCTCTGAGTCGGCAATTGTTGATGGGTGTAGAAAACCCGTCTTTCTCCCAAGGAACTGCTGGTGGTTTTGAACTGCCAACCTTGGGGTCTGCAGACCATCACGTGGCCACTCTGCCACCCTGGCGCCTCCTTTATGTCTGAGCTGTGAATCTGCTCCTTTCCCTCTTCCTCTGGACCTCAACAACCCACACTTCCGCTATCTTCGTTTGCATTGTCAAAGCCTGTTTTCTCTTTGATTGGTAATACATATCTAAATTTAGCTGCCTGTCCAAGGGGCCTGCTGGATGGGAATGCCACTCCAGCAGAAGCTGGTAGATCAGGAAGTGTTCTTCCTCTCTGAACATTGAACTCTGGGAATTTTCAAGCCGACAGCAAGGTTGAAAGACGTCTACAGTGAACACTCACCTACTCACTATTTCGAGTCTACAATCACTCTCATTTGCTTTAGCACTTAACTATGACTCTCGTCACTCGTCAGTCCCTCCATGCAGCTGTGTACGCCATCCCCAAGCACACTGTGAATGAACATTCCATGTTTGTTTCTGGATCATTGTAGTTATTTTGAGGTACAAATTGGAAGTAATGAAAGACACACATCTCCCGGTACACCTCAATGCATGTGGACAAATTCACACACCTGAGTGACGCAAACCTTGTGAAGAGATTGGAGATGATTATTATTCTAGAAAGTTGCCATATTCCCCTTCCAAACAATCTCACCCTCACTAACCCCAGAGGTAGTGGCTGCTCTTAGTTGTTTCACTGTAGATTCCTATTGCCTATTTTCAAATAAAGGAGTCTTGGTCTTGAAGTGGTTACGTGTTGGATGAACAGTTAGGTCACCTGTTCGAAACTACTAGTCGTTCAGAAGGAGAAAGACAAGGCTTTCTACTCCCATAAAGGACTACCATTTCAGAAACCCACAGGGGAACTTCCACCTTTCCTATAGGGCCATTAGGAGTTGGAATTGACTCAATGGTGGTGAGTCTTTGTTGTTTTTAAATTTTGAAATAATGTATTTTATTTTTTAAAGTTATATAGTACTTAGGAGGTAAGGTTTCTTGCATTCAGCATGTCTTTTGGAGACAGATCCATGTTGTAGCATGTGTCAATAGTCCTTTTTTATTGATGAGTTAAAGTATTTTATAAATCTATAGGAGTTTGTTGCTCCATTCTTCTGTTGAGTGAAACCAAAGTTGGCACCAGTTTGAGACTTTTGTAACTAAAGCTGTTGTTAACAAACATTCCTGTACAATTCTTCTTGGAAAGCTACTGTCTTTTTGCATGTTGATGATAACATTACACTACGTGAGCCTTTCCTTCACCCCTCCATTCCCCCTGAGGTTGTATGATGTTGAGGCTCTGGGTAGTAACACTAACCCAGTGCTTCTCAACCTTTCATGGGCATCACCTGAGAACTTGTTAAAACGTGGAGTCAGGCCATCAGCCCAGAGTCGCTGATTCAGGACGTAGGGTTTGCATATTTAGGACAATGTAGCTAATCTGGAAAGTCACACTTGGAGAATTGCTGCTCTAACCCGTGGTTGTTGGCTTCCAAAGACTAGCTCTCGGTGGTGTTGTGGTTATTGATCGGGCTGTGAATCACGAGGTCAGCCGTTTGAAACCACCAGTCACTCTTTGGAAGAAAGCCTGGGCTTTCTACTTCCATCAATAGTTACAGTCTCAGAAACTCACAAGGGCAATTTACCCCTGTCCTAAGTACTCACTATAGATCTGCATCGTGTGGGTGAGAGAGGGTGGGTGAGAGAGGGTGGGTAAGTGCCTTATGGGGACTCCATGCGCCACAGACTGGAAGGCTGAATAGGTTGGCAGTTTGCGCTATTGTGATCCATGAGGTGTTCACTGGCTGACTTTTCAGATGTTAATTGCCAGGCCTTTCCACTGCAGCCCGTCTCAATCTGGAAGCTCCACTGGATCGGTTGCATCTCATAGCAACCCGCTTGTCTCCCATTTCCCATGTAGAAAGTGAGAATTCTATCACTGACCAAGCCAGGTCCCTCAGATCAGCATGCCATAGACTAAACCACTCAGTACCTGTGCAGCTCCAGCCCACTGCCCGGGCACAAAGGTGGGCCTGACCCCGCATGGCCTGCCCCCTGGTGGCTGTTTTCCCAGAGCCCCATGGCTCTATCCTGACAACACCTAGAGCAGGTGTTTCCCATTTAAAATCAACACCTCGATACCGATTCTCAGCCTGACTGACAGGAAGACCCTTGTGAGGAGAATGGGGATAGACAATGGCAGGCTGATCAGCTGATAAGCAGAAACCGTTTTCTCCAATTCAGTGGGGAAAAATGCAGACCAAGTTCTATGGGCGGAGCTGCGGGGGAGCGGCTGATCCCCAGCTGCACAACATGGCAATTTGCTCTCCCTGATTGTCTTGCATCTGTTTTTGATTCCTGACAATGGATGAGCTAATGAAGCATGAGATTAAATTAGCTCTCCTTGGCCTTTGCGGGCTGAGAAACAGGTTAGTTGTGCACAGGCATCTCCAATTGATGACAACGGTCCCTAGCGATAGCGCACCGCCCTGACCACCGCCTTTGTGCCCGGGTGGGTGCATTTTGTCCTTAATAGTATGTCCTGAATACAGTGCCGCAGTCCATAATCTGCTGACGGTTTCATTCTCCGCTGTTCACTGGCAGGTGTTCAAAGATTGGATTTATAAAGATGCTAGGAATTATGCTAATAACCACTGCAAGGGGGTCGCAGGACCACGTGGTGTTGCCTTCTGTTGTGCGCAGGGTCTCTATGGGTCGAATCCCACTCCAGTAGCACCTAACAACAACAATAATTCAGGGTACTAACAAGGGTGGAGGTGAGGGGAGGTATTTGACTTATGGCACTCTCTACTTACCATAGCGTCCCCGGGATGGGGCCTCATCATAAATAGGGGACCACCTGGGTTGTCTGGGGAGCCACCAGCCTTTGCAGATCCATCAAAGGAACGAGCATTAAGAACATTTACTTACATGTGTCTGGACCCGAACCTCCAGAAAAGCAGATAGACCCTGGCTGACATAGCTTCTCTCCGTGAAGGGAAATAAAACTCGGGGAACAAGCTAAGAATCTTGATGACATTGTTGTTCTAAGACATTAATCTTGAAGGGCCCCATCTCTGGGGTCCTTATTGTGGAAACGTATACCATACCCTCAAGGTTCACTCGACTTGTTGTTGTTGTTGTTGTTAGGTGCCATCAGCTCAGACCCATAGTGACCCTATGCACAACAGAACAAAACACTCCACGGTCCTGTGCCATCCTCATGATTGTGAATACATCCGAGTCCATTATGCAGTCACCATATCAAGCCATCTCACTCAGGGCCTTCCTATTTTTCACCTCCTCTCCACTTCATCAAACATAAGGTTCTTCTCCAGAGACGGGTCTCTCCGGACAGTATGTTCAAAGTATGTAAGACAAAGTCTTGCCATTCTTGCCTCTACGGAGCCCTCTGGCCTTACTTCTTCCAATATGGATCAGTTTGTCCTTTCAGCAGTCCATGGGACTTTGAGTATTCAGTCTTCTCCAGCACCGCATTTAAATACATCCATTCTTCTATGGTCTTCCTTATTCAGTGCCCAACTTTCGTATCATCGTTGTGCTCAGAGTTGCTGTGAATTGTAGCTGAAACAAAGGGCACCAGCACTTTGCAGCAGTACTGTCAGCGACCTAGAGAAAGTAGGTGGAAATGGATGGCTCTCTGCCTGGCCCAGAGCAGAAACCCAAGACATAGTCGTTGAACTCTAGTTAGAAGGAAAGATTAGTGAAGAGAGCACAGAAAAAAGGGACCCAATTCACCTAAGTCCCAGATCTCACCCTGAGAGGGCGTAAATCAGATTCGACTTCTGCCAGCCTGCTCATGGGCTACATATCCCCTTCAGGCACCACACACTGTCATTTGACAGCCTTCTTGTGATGGAACCGACGTGTCTGGAGAGTGTGTCCCTTTTTCTGTTTGGCCCAGAACTGTACACGGTCTAACCACAGTCATGGGCACCGTGGGGGAAGTAGATGCCCAAGAGCAGGTGGGTGACAGCACTGGGGTAGGACTAGAACTGGAGTAGAGGAACTGGCATGGAAGCTTTGTCATAGTTTTGTTTTGAACTATTTTTGAGCCACAGAACCATTCATTTGGCAAGTTCTTGCCTGGAAATCTCAAACTGAGAAAAAGAGTCAAAGAGCTTGTTTTGGTAAGATATGGAGGCACGAGAAAGAGCAGCTCGGAGAGAGAGTTAGCAGATTCCTGCCACAATGCTCCACTTTTCTGCTGGGTTCAGCTTATCTGCTGCAATGGCCACACAGAACTCACGCAGGGTACTCATGATGTAAGGGGTTTATTGTGGGAAACAGAACCGGAAGAGAGTGTCTGAGGACAAACTCTCAACATTCTTTCTTTAAGGAGTCTGGGAGGCCAAGGCTCCCATGGAGGAAACCTTCGTGTTCATGGTTTGGAGATGTGTCCCACTCACATTCTCCTAAGTAGAAGTCCGTCCCAGATGTCCCCCCATAATGCCAAATTTAAGGTGCTGTTTGCAAACACATGGTCACTGACTGTGCACTTGGAAGTCAACTGCTTGAAGGTTATCTCCCATCTAAGGCAATCAGATGCTATTGTCTGTCCTTAGGGTGCTAAGGAGGACTCACTCCCCTCGATAAGGATAATGAATTGTTTCCCTGAAGGAGAGCTCAGAGACATCTAAGGCCAAGCCAGCTCAGGATGACCAAGGTTAGGCTGCCATCTTGACGCTAGAGTCCGCCCATCTTGTACGTATATGCCTTCCTGTCACAGGAATGCCCCTAGTGCCTCCCCTTCCTCTCGTCCCCCTCCTGTTACGTATGTGGTTATCTGTAATTGGGGGGGGGGGGCTTCCACACTCCTACAGTGTGTATAAGCCTTGGTTGGAAATAGAGTCTCTCTCTCTGCAAGGACCCGGCTCCTGAAGTCATGGTGGTGCCGGACGTGAGCACTTGCGTGCTCTATCTTGTCTGATGTCTCTTTAATTTACCCCTCAATTACACAACCGCCCCTTGGACCCATTCGATTATGGGGATGGGTACCCCACAGTTTATTAGGGAAGTTATCAGCTTACCACAAGCCAGGGTCATGAAACATGAAGGATACAATCATTGATCCACAGTAATACCTTTCCTCTTGAGCTTCTCAGCCCAGTGGTCCCTTGGCCTTAGCCTCCACCGGCCAGGGAGCCCACCTGTTGCTCTGCCTCACAGTCTCTTCGTCTCAGTGCTGCTCCTCCGTGCTGTCTTCTGGTCTCCTTGCCTTGCCCTCTGGTCTCAGTCTGGCTCCTTTGCATGGTCCGTGGTCTCGTGTTACAGCCTCTGCCACCTGAGACAGAGATTGCAAATGTGCTCCACTGGTGGCGTTTCGCATTGTCGTCCTGGGAGTCCTCTGTGTCCTTGTTTTGAGATGGCTCTGGAACACAAAGGTGTGCCGTTTTCTTTTCTTCTCTTTTTTAATGCCTGTGGTGTGTTTTTGCTTTGTTTTTAAACTTGCATTTTTTATTTTTATTTTTTACATCATTTTATTGGAGGCTTGTACAACTCTTATCACGATCCATACATCCAACCATTATGTCAAGCATATTTGTACATTTGTTGCCATCATCATTCTCAAAACATTTTCTTTCTACTTGAGTCCTTGGTATCAGCTCCTCATCCCCCGCCTCCTTCCAATGCCTGTGTTTTGTCTTTTCGGCAGACACCCCCCCCACCAAGGAAACACAGGGGGTAACTTGGTTCATATCCCATACCAAAGTGGAGACTCAAGCCCACCCTCATCCTGGCCCTTAACACAGCAGAGAACTCCTTTCCAAGTGGAAATATCGCCACAGGGGTAGACGCCTAAATTATAACACATCACATGCAGGATTATGGCCACAAGGGCCAGGTTAATTGATTGTATCTCAATCAGGAAAACCTACAAGATTAACTCAAGGCAGAGAGGTCAGTGATTGATTGTTGAGATTCCAACTCTTGATGGATTTTTCTCAAGACAGAGGAAGATTATGGGGCTTGCTATGAAGGAAATTGAACATTCAGTGAGTAAAAGGTGAGGAAATTGTGCTGAGGAGTTTTTTTCCCCCCATTTTGACCACATACCTGCCTTCCCCCCGCCTCCCCTGAGGGTAGCAAGGGCTGCCTTGGGAGACTGTGGCTGGGAAACCTTAACCCACTCACAGACAACTTTGATTTTACTCCTGCAGACATGTTTCTTCCCCAAACTCAAAGAACATTGAAAGGAAACATCATTTCAGTCTTCAACAGATAACAAAGCTGCCATTCTGACATGGTGTGAAACAGAACGTACAGAATTCTTCAGGGAAAAGTTTCAGAACCTTACTGCCATCGAGTTGATGGTGACTCAGCAGATTTACTAGACAGAATACACTGCCCCTTGTGAGTTCCCAAGACGGTAACTCTTTATGGGTGTAGAAAGTCCATCTTTCTCCCACCAAGCAGTTAATGTCTTTGAACTGCTGACCTTGAGGTTAGCCGCCCAACTCGTAATCCGTATGCCACCAGGGCTCCTTCAGGGAAGGGTGAGAGAGACAGAAACTCTGCCTTCACTGATGTAGAGAGTCCTACATGGACAGAAAGGTTGAGAAACACTACCTTCACATTTGTATAGTTTTGTTTAATACAGGTGTCTAGGATTTTATAGAAAGACTTTAGGGCTGGCTCTCATACAATTGTTTGGGCTACTTCTCCATTCCATGTGCAAGCCAGGGATCTGTAGGTCCCATTCAAATGTCTCTGAGCCACTGTGCTGAGTGTGTTGGTATTAGTTGCCATAGAACTAAAAGCTACCCCTCCCACACAGTCCCAATTGCCGCCATGCTGAGAGCATGGGTTCACTTCAAGTTGTGAGTCTTATCTTCCAGCACGGTACTGGCTAATACTCCCTGCAGACCCATAGAATTTTTACTGGCTGATTTTCAGAAGTAGAGAGCCAGGTCTTTCTTTCTAGTCTTATTCTGGAAGCCCTACTGAAATGTGTCCATCCTCAACGACCTTGCTGGCATTTGAAGTACTGGTGACATAGCAATGCACAAGCCACCACCAATTGACAACCTGAGAGGCAAGGGGTGGCTTTGAAAGAACAGAATCTCAAATGCACTCCACCCTAGCCACCCCCCAGGGTGGCCCCAAACACCTATGGAATCATCAGGGGACCAGAGAAACTCCCTCCTACTGCTGAAACATCTTACTATGCCTTCAGCCTCCCAGTCCTCACACCACCCATTTCCTTAAAGGTCAAGCCCATTAGCAAAAGAAGATGCTGGTGGTGGGGGAGAGATAAAGCAAAGATGTCAAGAACCTCGAGACAAGTGGTGTCTTGGATACAGTCCTACCAAAGAGAGCACTTGCTTGCATAGATTGAAGGTTTGTGTGTTTTGCTGTTCTTCATGAGTTGTTTCCAACTGGTTATTTGAGTAAGCATCACTACAATAGAAGTCATGGTCTGAAAGAAAACCAGGAGCATTGTTAAAAAGGCACATTCCTGAGTTCTCTATATATCAACCCTGATCCATCCCTTGCTACTGCAAATAATCTGGGTTAGGGTTCCGGTAATTATTAGCGATCACCTGTGGATTGCTTGGAGAAACTGTCTTCAAGGGACATTACCCGGTTTTTCAAAAGTGTCTTATTTTGGGGTAGTCACCATGCCACCAAGTCTTAGACCCAGCACAAATTAAATTTTCCTTTTTAAATGAACTCATTTATTCACCGCTGTGAAAAGGCAATCCTGAAGAGGCTTTCCAAGGGGCCCTCTAAGAATACCCAAAATATCCAGATTTTCTTCCTTTCAACTATTATTTGGATGAACGCACCTTTTACTTAGACAGCGTAGCTTCACTGTAGTGATGGAATCTATCTATATGCTGTCTCTCCTAAGTTCACCCCCAGTTCTTGCAAGGCTAAAAACGTAAGTGGCTTTGCTGCTGATGAGCACATCATTTTCTTTCTCAGGGCTTCAACTGCCCTCCCCGTAAATTAAAGAATTAAGACACAGGACATTAATATCCTTCTCTCGTTCTGAAGAGCTCCTGCTGGTTCTGGCACTGCGCTCTGGAATAGCCGGGGTCTGCTCAGGAGTCAGAAATGACAGCAGTTATTGAACAGTGAATGGGGATGGGATTCTGTGAAGGGAATATCAAATTGTTACAAGGTCTCACATGGTTAACTAGGGGACAGAGAGAGACACAATTAAGGAAAGCAACTGCCACCCTTAGGCCTGGGAGAACCTAGCGGGGGCATGGAGTGGGGTGAGGGCGAGGTTGGGATCCTTAACAAGGAAGAAACTTGGAGTGGATGATGTGTCGCAGGAGGCGCAGCTGGGGGCTAACTGACAGGGCACCCGGGGTAGTGGGTGGGAGGGGGCTGCATATTGGGTTTTCCTTCTTGCTTCTGAAAGGGGCTCAGAGCAAATCAGCTATGCTGAGGAATCCTGAAGGGCCTGGAGGTCCACTAGAAGCAATGAGCATGGCACAGTCTTTCTCTAACCTCCCCGTCTTTTGTCTCCTCCTACTGACACAACCTGATGAGACACCAATAACAAAACCCACTGCACTGCAGTTCATGCCTACTCACAAAGCAAACCACCGCCCTGCCAACTCCTACTCACCATGGCCCCATACAGGGTTTCTGAGGCCGTGAACTTCTATGGGGACATCTTTCTCCCACGAGCAGCAGGTGGGTTTGAACTGACAACCTTGCAGGTTAGGCATCCCACGCTTAGCTACAGGGCCACTGCATCTTTCTCCCACCCGGAGACTGGATCCTAACCTTACAATTAACAGCCCAGCCCTAAACCCACGACAGCACCAAGAACAGAGCAGAAATGTGGTTTGCATAATCTCATCACCAAGCAGAGAACAGAAAAACCACTTTGTTGTTGCCAGGAAACAATCATTTGATAGTTGGCACTGGAGATGGTGGGCATAGGGTTACGTGACTTAAAGGAGTGAGCCAGAAGCAAATAATGAAGCAACACACAGCAGGTGCAGGGAACAGATATATTTACAAAACTTACAACAAGAAAAGCTGGAAGACCGGGTGTACGCATAATTCCCTAGTTCATTTGTTCACTGAAGAGACTATGACTTCTTGAAGCCATCAAATCAAGGAAGTCTCAAGACAAGTTTCTACCCTGAAAGAATTTTCCATCAAGGTGAATCCACTCATCTCAAGGTTTCAACAGAAGTTCACAAGCAAAGGATGAGGGAAAGAGAATGATGCAAAAGATACCCCACGCAGAATAGCTAATGATGGGGAATCAGAATCAAGAGCCATCAGTGCTGGGAAGTAAGATCAGCCACGGGGAGAAGTTGGATCTACGTTGCCATGTCTCACAGTGTCTCATTCAGAGGAAGGCAGTCCCTCCAGTGAGCACAAAGGGGCGCTATTCCAAACGCTGCTCACCTCTCCCGAGGACCGTGATTAATACTCACTGAAAAGTCTATGCAGTCGTGGTTCCTTCTGCCTGGAAGATGCTCCCACAAGTAATGTCCATGACTTCTTTCTGATCTTCATTCAAACCTGGCTTTCCTTCACTGCCCTAGTGGAAATTACAACTTGCCCTCACCTCTAAAAATGGCCGAGCCCCTTCCTCCATCTTGTTCTTTCTCACTGCACTTGTGCTATTTAATTTATTTATTACCATCCCCCAAATGCTAACCAAAAGGGTGGTGATTTGAACCCGCCCAAAGGTGCTCTTCAGGAGGAAAAGGTCACAGTCTCATCCCACAGCCAACGATCGTGGTAGAAATGCCACTGTGCCGCAGCGTCCAAAAACCGTCATCAGAAGGTAGCTGCTCTTAGTGATGGGGACTTTACCCCTGTTCACCCCTATATGCCCAGCACAGAGAAGACTTTGTGGCGCATAGCATATGATCAATAAGTAAACACATTGTGTTAGTCTGGGTACTTTAAAGAATCAAACCCACAGAAACTCATAAATATAAGAGAGTTTTATATAGAGGTTAAGTGCACATCAAGAAAACATCCCAACCCAGTGCTGCCAAGCCCACAAGTCCAACATTAACCCATTAACCTGTATGTCCAACACCAATCCAAAGAGTCCTCTTCCATCTCACAAACACACGCAATGATGCCGACTGCAGGAGGAAAGCCGAGTCAGTGAATGTGTAAGCATATCAGCGCTGGCAGGGGTCTCCACGCGGCTGCTCCAGCACCCAGGGCTGCATCGGGGTAGGTCCATGTGGCTTCTCCTTGGGGATGTCTCGCAGGAAGTGAGCCTTGCTAGCTGAAGCAGGAACTGGCTAAGGCAGCTGCACCCTCGTCTGATCATCACAAAGCAAGAGACCCGCGAACTAAAAAGGCAAGGCTCACTGAGACATTTATTCCTCTGCCCTTCAATTAATCCCACATGTGTTTATCGGCCAGGTTAGCACAATAAACTAACTAAACTACCTCACACATGAGTAGCTGATGAAGACCTGAGCATTCTAGCTAGGTTACCATTGAACCAATCATATCTTACATAAACAGAGACAACAGTGACTAAGAACATAACCCTCAATTAATGACATCATCACATTAATCAAATATAACCCAGCCTTCTGTACTTGCTTCCTGGATATGACAAAGATCTTCCAGAACTATATTTTTCCCTCTTCCTGTGAGGTTTGTATGAGTCTGGGTTCTTTTTGATAAAAGAGGTGACTCAGCTAGGGAGATTAAGGTCACAAACGCTTTTCATGGGACAAGTCCCTGAATGTCCACCGGGCACAGTGAGATAGCATAGAAAACTGAGTGTCAAACTCCATAGGTTGGGAAAGGATACTCCCTGCTGGGACATCCCCATAGAAAAGAATGGAAAGTGTTTGCTAGTGAGAGCTGCTGGACTTGCCACCACACTGAGCATGTTTCTGCAATGGTCGGCCAAGGGCTGCTAGGAAGCCTGTTTACAAAATCTACTCCTCAACAAAGAGTCCTGGGGGGGGGGGAACTACTCCTATTCCTCTCTTTATTGTTATTTTTGACGGTCATAAGTATATACCTTTGCCAATTCAACGCTTTTACGTTTCCCTCGATGATAGTGTTCACTGTCGGAGCCAGCCATCGAGTCGAAGAGTCCTGAAAGGGAGAGTGAGGATTAAGGGCAAAAGAGAAGGAAAGCATTGGGAGGGCAACGGTGAATACTGAAGCCCGAGTCATTCCACACACTCCTTTATCCATGCAGAAATAACTCAGGGCTAATTATCTCGTTGGTAAGCAAGCACATTTGATACGCATAGCAACTCTATCTTCTGCCAAGCTAGGCATCCTTGCGAAAAGTAAACAACCTATTTTCCCAGACTTTGCATACTTTCTTGTTCTTGACAGTCTGTTCCAAACTTTAAGTCGCAGAAGAAATCAGGAAACACTGACACATAGATCATAAGACTTCTCCGCCATCTCAAGGCTGAGTCTTAATGGCCTTCAACATTCACCGTTCTGTGCACTAGTCTTTCACAAATCATCTCATCACCATTAGCATAAGTTCAGTGCCCCCTGAGCAAGGATGTTCCTCCTTCCTCCCATCCTTGTTTTATTAACTATTTTATTGACTAGCAAAGGCATTCCACTGTGTCCATTATAACAAATTATGGATAGCATTGCAAACAAGGGAATTCCAGAACACTCCCTTGTTCTCCTGTAGAACTTGTACATGGAACAAGAGGCAGTAATTCAAGCAGAACAAGGTAATATTATGATAGTAAAATTCAGGAAAGTTGTATATCGGGGTTATATCCTTTTACCATGGCTTTTAAATGTGTATGCTGAGCAAAGGGGCATTCCTGGTGGCATAATGATTGTACGTTGGGCTGCTAACTGCAAGGTCAGCAGTTCAAAATGACCAGCTGCTCCTCTGGAGAAAGACTTTCTCCTCCCATGAACAGTTAAAATCTCAGAAACTCACAGGGACAGTGAGTTGTGAGGAACAGCATTAACTCTGGGGCAGTGTCTAGTGGTAGTATGCTTAGCATTAATCTGAAGAAGATGAAGCATCAGGATTGGAGGAAGGCTTATTAGCACCTTCAATATGCAGATGACCCAGCTTTGCTTGCCAACAGTGAGGATGGAACCAACTCAATGGCAGCCGGCAGCAACAGTACCACATTCCTGGTGGGTACTAATCACCTTGTGCCCCCATACATGTGCCCATTTCATTCAAGAAGCCTGTATGCCAATAGTCATTGCAGCACTCTTCACAAGAGCCAATAAATGGAAGCATCCACAATGTCTACTTGCAGATAAATGGATAAAACATGGTAGCCACATAGAGTGGAATATTATTCAGCCCTAAAGAGAATTGAAGTCCAGATACACTTTACAGGTCAAACTTTACACTTAGCAGATGAACCTTGAAAAGGTCACACTGAAGTCAAGAAGTCAGTCACCAAGGGACAATATTGCCCGATCCCCTCTTCCTTTGGGCACCATCATTTTCAGCTGGGCAGCCCCTTACAGCAGGGCTGACCACAGCCAGTCCCTATGAGACGTTGCAAACCAGGACCCCTGGTTGGCAATTCCAAAGGGAAACAGAACGCATGAATCTAAATAGACACAGCCAGCTGTTGCCTCCAGGGAGGTGTGCTGAGGCCTAAGAGAGACACCCTGCAATGAATTGTTTGCCTTGAGCGCTTTCACAATCACTCTCCTACCCAGGGCTAGGAAGACTATGTCAAGGGATCTCTCTGGTGTTTACCTGTGCCTGAGAGAACTGGTAGCTGATGATGGGGCGATTCAAGGAGAGGTATGAAAGAGAGAACACTGCTACTGGCTTTCCTGTTTGGAAGCTGACCCAGACTCCCTAAGAGCTCCTCACTTTGATGGAAATACATCTGAGCAAGACAGGGCAACAGATCTGTGAGACCAAGCATGGAAGCAGACTGCATTGGGGACCACTAAATTTTTCTTGGCATGTTGCATTGTTTTGTTGGCCCTGTGTCCCTTGTGTCACCAGCAGGGGAAGAAATCTGCACAAGGAAACGTGAAAAGAGCGAGGAAGGAAGACACACATTGAGATGCAGAAGCTGAATATTTAGAGTGGGGTCTAAATGTTAGAATAGGGAACATTTCTGTTTGCATAAGAAAAAGAACACTCTGGCTGAGAAGATGGTGGGGGCCCAAGTAGGAGAGCAGGTTTGCTTACTGTGCGGTTTAGGAGGGATTACAAGTTGATTCCAGAACGCTCCAGGCCTTGAAATGCCATGCCTTGAAATGATAGTTATTTTCTGTTCCTGCTGGAGCTCTAGCTGACTAGGGGAAGGGGTCTGAAGGAGGGAGGGTGATGGACTGGGGTCAGAAGTCACCATGTCCGAGTTGTACAGGGACCTGACTTGTAGGACATCCAGGATTGAAGTGAGACACACACCCCAGTGGACAGAGAAAAGTCATGGAGAAGCCTTTCTGGTTCCCAGCAGGTTTGGCACTTGGTGAGACATGTTAACAGAGGCTATCCTGCATCTCCCTATGAGCATTGAAGGATGCCACCTTGCTCTAAATATTCTATGTTTTATTTCTAAAGAAATAAATACAAACTCAAACTCACTGCCCTTGAGTCAAGGCTGACTCCTCAGGGCCCCCTGTGGGTTTCTGAGTCTGTAACTGTTTATGGTAATAAGTGAGAGGTTGGAGACGGAGGCGGGGAACAGATAGAATTTAGCCAAGATTGTGAAGTTGAGAAAGATTTTATTGAGACAGGGAAAGAACTCCCGGGAGGGAAGGGGATCAGGGAAAGGGACTGGGGCATCTTGAGCCCCCTGGGAGGATTCCACGACCCAAGGAGTTAGGTCAGGGAAGTCACACCTGGTACTGGGGCAGCAAGACATAGATAGAGTATGAGCTTAAAGGCATTTGAGCCAGTAAGGGGAAGGGAAGTTCTTTGTGCTGCGGTTGCAAGTTTTGGGCCAGGTAACATTTTGTTAGTAAATCATGTTGGTCCCAGGAAGCAATGCCAGGGAGAGGGGGGCTGTGTTCTTTCCTGGGAGATAAGCTCTGTGAAACGCTGAAGTTCAGGTGCTTTGAAGTTCAGCTAGGTCATTTGTCTTCTCGAGAAGCTGGTACAAGGGGCTGCCTTGGTCCAGACCCGGCCCAAACATCAAGCCTAGTCTTTCTCCCTCTGAGCTGCTGGTGGTTTTGAACTGCCGACCATTCAGACTGCAGACCAAATGGGAGCCACTACACCACCAGGGGCTCCTCTCTCAAGATATAGGTAGATGGAAACGAAAAATTTCCACCTAAATTCATTTATTTGATTGTGTGTTAAAGGAGCCATTGCCCACTGAGCCGGAAGAATAATTTGCTTGCCTGTTTGAGAAGAAAAACAACCGCCTAGGCCTTTAAAGGCAGAAAACTGCAGGGACCCTGAACGAAAATAGAGTGATGTTGTGCCTCCCTCTTTTCCGAGTGCCGGTCTGAGCTCAGAGTTGCCGAAATGTCTGGGAGAAGCACCAGCAGATGGTCCCCACTTGTTAAAACACAGTTTAGAATATGGGGATATGACGCAGGAGGTTGTGGTTTTGGATTGACCTGTCTAGTGGTTGTACCTTGTTCCTTGTCTAACTGAAAGTCCTTGAAACCACAACAGAGATCCATGGGGCAACATAGGGTGTCCTTGGCTCCAGAGAGACCCCAGTTTCCCCTCCCATGCCATGGGATTGGTGAGTCCTTCCTAGCCTTCAAATATCAGACTCAATGTAAAGAAAGAGAAAAAATACCCGTTCCCACCGAGTTGATTCTAACTCATGGCACCTCCACGGGGGTCACAGGAATACTTCATTCCACGGCAATCCAATGACTGCTTTTTTATCAGCCCTGTCTTCTGAGACACTTCTGGGAAAACTCAAACACCCACTGTGCTGGTCCACAACCATACTTAACTTAGTTTAACTTTGCACCACATTAGAAAAACAAAGGGAAGGAAGCTATCTGAGAGGATGAGCATTGAATTGAGGAGAAACTAATACCACTTCTTTCCTCTTTAGAACAAATTTATTAGTATGTTCATAACTCACACCCACCACTGTCTCCCTTCCCCCATGGTTTTTGTTGTTCGTCCCCCTGGAGGGGGGGTGCGGGGTTATGTGTCTATCATTGTGATCAGTTCCCCCTTCCTCCCCTCCTCTTCCCACCTTCTTCTTACCATTCTGGTATCTCTATCCCCATTCCTGTTGCTGGATTCCGTGTGTTGCAATAACAATAATTTATAACTTATCAAGGGGTCACAAGGGAGGGTAGAAAAAGGAGCTGATACCATGGGCTCAAATAGAAAGTAATTGTCTAGAAAAGAATGATGGCAACATATATACAAATATGCTTGATACCATTGATGTATGGATTGCTATAAGAGTTGTAAGAGCCCCGAATAAAATGATATTTTAATTAAAATATAATAATAATAAAGGGATAAAAGGCTTTCAATTGAATTGGGGTGTTGTCCATTTTTGCCTGCTGTGTCGTGATAGAGGGTTTAGGAGGACGTGCCGATCAAAGACAAAGTCATTTCCTTTCACCTCATGTCTGAGTGGTGACGTGAGTTGATGTTTTCTTGCTACCTAACATCAGGAGAAAGCCAGGGAATTCATTAAGGAAGCCGTGACTCTCACGCTCAGCAGTCTGTTTCCAGCCCTTCACTTCTGGCCTTCGGGAGAGCACAGCACCAATAGCATCATCACGCTGGTGCCTGCTGCTCACCCCTCGGCCTGTCTTTCCAACAAGAGTGGTGGTCAACACTCCACAGCCCATTAGCCATAGGAGACGATGGGGGGAGTTAAGTGCTGCATTGCCCAGCAGAGCATGCAGGTGGGCACAAAAGCCCTGGGGAGCATGATACACTGGGGAAGGTACCACAGACAGCTGAGAGATGAGGGAACATGTGGGCAGAATTTCTGCCTGAGACTAATAAGGCTTTTAAGGCTCAAAGCTTGTTTTACCGACTGAACTACCTTCGAGTTACTGGGGGAAAGAACAGGATTAGCAAGAATTTTGTTCCAGAAAAGACAGATGACATATTATGTCTTTTTCTTGGCTTGTTTATAATAGATTCTTTAAAACATTTTATCAGGGGCTTACACAACTCTTATCACAATCCATACATATACATACATCAATTGTATAAAGCACATCAGTACATTCTTTGCCCTAATCATTTTCAAAGCATTTGCTCTCCACTTAAGCCCTTTGCATCAGGTCCTCTTTTTCCCCCCTCCCTCCCTGCTCCCCCCTCATGAGCCCTTGATAATTTATAGATTATTATTTTGTCATATCTTGCCCTATCTGGCGTCTCCCTTCACCCCCTTCTCTGTTGTCCGTCCCCCAGGGAGGAGGTCACATGTAGATCCTTGTAATCAGTTCCCTTTTTCCAAACCACTCACCCTCTACTCTCCCAGTATCGCCCCTCACACCCCTGGTTCTGAAGGTATCATCCATCCTGGATTCCCTGTGCCTCCAGCTCCTATATGCACCACTGTACAACCTCTGCTCTATCCAGAATTGCAAGGTAGAATTCAGATCATGGTAGTTGGGGGGGAGGAAGCATCCAGGATCTGGGGAAAGCTGTATTCTTCATCGGTGCTACATCACACCCTGACTGACTCATCTCCTTCCCTAGATCCCTCTGTGAGGGGGTCTCCAGTGGCCGACAAATGGGCTTTGGGTCTCCACTCTTCACTTTCCCCTTCATTCACTATGGTAAGATTTTTTTTTTGATGATGCCTTATCCCTGATCCCTTTGGCACCTCGTGATCACACAGGCTGGTGTGCTTCTTCCATGTGGGCTTTGTTGCTTCTGAGCAAGATGGCTGCTTGTTCACCTTCAAGCCTTTAAGACCCCAGACACTATCTCTTTTGATAGCCGGGCACCATCAGCTTTCTTCACCACATTTACTTGTTCACCCGTTTTGGCTTCAGCAGTTGTGTCAGGAGGGTGAGCATCATAGAATGCCAATTTAATAGAAGAAAGTATTCATGCATTGAGGGAGTGCTTGAGTAGAGGCCCAAGGTCCTTCCACCACCTTAATACTAAACCTATAACTATAGACACATAGATCTATTTCCCCATCCTCGTATATATATATTTGCATGTACATGTCTTTGTCTAGACCTCTATAAATGTGTTTATAATAGATTTAAAGATCTTTTTCTTGAAGTGAAATGTGTATTAGTGGTACATGATATGCTGGTTTCTAATAGAGGACCTCAAATTGGGTGCCTTATAAGAGAAATATTGGAGAGCAAATGGTTTGTGAATGATGAGGGCAATGAATGTACAAATGTCCTTTATGAAATTGATGTATAGATGCATTGTGATAAGAGTTGTATGAGCTCCTTATAAACGATTTAAAAAAGAGAGAGAGAAATGTATGATCAGACACTTCTGGAGGTTGCTGCTGATGGTAGGTCCCATGAGTCAGTTCTGACCCCTTGTATAACAGAATAAAACACAGCTTGGTCCTGCATCATCCTCATAAGTATTGTTATGCTTGAGTTCAATGTCACAGCCACCTTGTCATTCTATGTCCTCAAGGGACTCCCTCCTTTTTGCTGACCCTCTACGTTACCAGTGATGCTGTCTTTGTCCAAGGTCTAGTTCCTCGGGAAGCTAGTTCAAAATTAGGGTGTCAGCTCTATTGGTTCTGGATTAAGGATCTGAGGAAGAATCTACTCTTGTCTCCTTCAGAACCTCTAATGATGACAAGCAATTTTTGATGTAATTGTTAAGGTTGACCACTCAGATTGTGCCCCAAGGGTGAAGAGCTTTGTCTTACATGTGAATGGTCATCAAAGGGCTACATTTTCAGAGGAAGATTGAAGCAATCAAGAGGCTGGGATGACACGTTCTGTGGGAACCAGTCTCCCTCTTCCCCCAGCCATTGCCCAATGTCATTGCCCAATGGGAACCTGAGCGAAGAGGCCATGGTGGCACGGACAGAGGTTACCTGTGGGCTCAGCAACATGGACTTCTGCACACCAAGGCTGACTTGGCTACTGATGAGTGCCTGATATGCCAGGAGCAGGGACAAACACTGAGTCCAAGATATGGGACCACGCCTTGGGTAGATTAACCAGCAACCTGGTTAATCCCCATAAAGTAACAGCCATGTTTCCATTTCCTTCCTGTCATGCCCTAACTAATGTTTGATAATGTGTCTCTAGGTCCTGACATCCATTGAAATGGCTGCACAGAACCTCACAGACAAAGTTCCTGATTACAGGGTTAATTCCAGAATTTGACAAGTTGTAATTGCACTGAGAGGTGCTCAGGGTTCAGTTGCTGCTCAGGACATGTCGCAACATTTCAGATCTGCTAGTAAATGCCCAAGGGGCATACCACTGTGCTGTCGGCTTCAAACCAAAGGCATTCAGCTGAAGTGCCTTCAGTCAGCAAGCACAGCCCCCTGAACTGAGTGTCCAAAGGCCACCCCGCCCCCCACTCCAATAAGCCTCAACCAAAAGGCACTCAGCTCTGTTTCTATGGTCAGCAAGCCCGGCTTTCTGAATCAAGTGTCCAGAGGCTCCCCACGCCTCAAACGAGCCTCCTGCACAAAAGTCCCATCTTCACTTGCTCTGTGAGTTGGGAAGTCAGCACTCTGTCTTGTGCTCTGCCTCCTGGTCCTCCTGCTGCTCCTCTCATGGTACAGCTCTCACTGGAATCCAGGAGGTTCACGGCTTAGGAATCTCAGGTCCAGAGGACACGCTCCACGCCTGGCTCTGGCTGAAAATGTGATCTCTCCTCCTCCAGCTTGGGGGGCTTGTTTTTCTGCAGTAGGATGGCACTCTGGGGCGTCACAGTCACTCACAGGCGAATCCCATAAGTATCTTCCCCCTTCTTCTTACAGACTCAAGCAGGAAAAGGTGGTGTGGTGGGAGTTAAAACTTCGGCTGAAAGAGCCATGTTCAATAATTCACTTGCCCTGCTCATCCTATGTTTACTGATTCACTGTCTTTCTTCCTAACCCTTTGTGCCTTCTGAGATCCATCCCTGGGCAAATGCTGCCATGTTCATTGTTCTAGTCCAGGGGTTCTCAACCTTCCTAATGCCGTGACCCTTTCATACCCTTTCATACCTTTCCTCATGTGGTGATGACCTCCCAATCATAAGTTTATTTTCATTGCTACTTCATCACTGTCATTTGGCTACTGTTTTGAATCAGGTGACCCCTGTGAAAGGGTGGTTTGATCCCCAAAGGGGTCGCGACCCACAGGTTGAGAACTACCATTCTAAAGTGTCTCCTCCCCAGGTACAACGGCTCACCTTATGGGCATGTTGTTTAGCTGAACAAGTGAGCTTGATCTTCTTCATTATTTCGAGCTTTGTTCCACATTTTCCACTCAGTCTATCTAGGAACTCCGACTGTAGTCCTGCTCCGAGTAGTTAGTATCAGTAGCCAGGCACTACCAATTTTCATTTTTGTCTCAAGGTCATGGTCCATTGGTCCACAGCCCTCATTGTTTCCATGTGTCTTTGATTTTCTTCATGCTTCTCTGTTTTGGACAGGGAGAGAGGAATAGTTCCAACTATCACAGCTCAATTAAAAGATTCTTTTTACGTATATATCTTAAATTTTTAAAATTTCAGGATAGTTTCAAAATAACCGAAAACTTTCAAGAGTAGTAAAAATACCCCTCCCTCAGACTATTTGGGAGTAAATTGCCAACTGTTATGGATTGAATTTTGTTTCCCCAAATTTCAGGACGTCCTAACCCCTAACCCTGTGAATGTGAGGGTGCTTGGGCACGGGGTTTTCTTGGGTTGTGCTCCCGAGTCCTGTCAGAATACGGACTGGTGAGAGTCCTCAACTGAATCCTATCTGCCTGGCATCTGATAAAGCCTTGTCCGGACACAGCGGGGCAGGCGGCAGGTGACAGTGCATCTCTAGGCATCTGCAGGCTACAAGGACTCAATTTAAATGGTCTGAGGTTTCATCTTGCTGGAACCCACCGTCAGTGCTCTTCAAAGCAGGAATCAAGAAATGAAATGACATCTCGCATCAGGCAAGTCTGCTGCACAAGCCGTCTTCAGAGCGCGGAAGCGCAAGCACAGCCCTTGGAGGATGAAGGTACACCTGGCACCATCGTGGTACTTTCAATCGCCCTGTAGGTGTGTGAAAATTGGACGTAGAACACGGGAGAAAGGATGTTTAAAATGATGGTGTGGGAGAAGAATATTGAAATACCACGGACTGCCAGAAAAAGGAAAAAGCAATCTGTCCTAAAAGAAGTACGGCCAGAATGCTCCTTCGAAGGGAGGATGAGGCGACGCCGTGCCATACATGTCGGACGTATGGTCAGGAGCGACCGACCAGTTGTTGGAGAAGGGGATGTCATGCTCGGTGAAGCAGAAGGCAGAACAACAGAGGAAGGCCGTCAATGAGCTAGATGGGCACAGTGGCCGCCGCAGGGCGCTCTAACATAGAAATAATCCCGAAGCTAGTGCCGGACTCGGTAATGCTTTGTTCGATGCCCCCCAGGGTCCCTGTGGCTGGAGCTGATTCGCAGGCACCTACCACAACATTAAACGTGCGTGTCCCTCCATCGACCTTGGTGACATTTAGGATCCTCTGAAGGCACAGGTCCCAGGAGAGAAGTGAAGGCAGGAGTTGGGGCAGTGGGACCGAGGGCTTGTCCCATGCGCCGATGGTGGCAGCATCCTGCAGCCTCGTTGTCCCAGCTGCACACTTCCAGAACTCCTTGTGACCCTCAGAAGACACTTGGATTAGCTGGACTTGCCTGCATTTTCCAGGGGGCTGCGATGAAGCAGTTAGACTCCCTCCTACTGAATCAAATCCTCTTCCTGATTATGGTAGAAAGATGATTGCTATGTGAGGAGGGGGCACTGCCCAAGCAGAGCTTAAAAGGTGATCCCCAGACCACCTGCAGTCCTCTGGACTGCTCAGTCCGAGGTCAACAGGAAAAAAAAATTAAAAGACCCCATCAGCTCTTCATATAGTTTGAATGCACACCCAGATTGAGAAACACTGGTTTTGAAATACTGAAACATACACAACTCACTTCCACAGAGTTGATTCCAACTCATGGTGACCCCATCGAACAGAGCAGCACTATCCCTGTGGGTTTCTGAGATGGTAACTCTTTACTAGAGTAGAAATCCTGTAGCTGGTGGTTTTGAACTGCCGACCTTGTAGTTAGAAGCCCAAGGAGTGACCCACTATGCCCCGAGGGCTCCTTCTTGAGATCTTATAGACCTTAAGAAAATCTCAGGTAAGTTTTTCTTTTTCTTGTTCCCTTCCCTTGACGGAAGTAGCCTTTTCCATTTCAATAAATAACCACTAGGAGTTAAAGCCCAGTAGGAGGGGAATGAAGTCTTGTCTGGCATACTCCTATCAAAGACAATAATTTAGGGCCTTAGGTAAGATGCTGTGTCCTGATTGTACCCATCAGCTAAGAAAACTGTGGCCTAATAATGCTGCATGTGAAATTCAAATGCACTGATTAAAGTAAATCGCTTTCATTTCTGAATTTGTGGACTAAACTGTACGTAGGAGACATTAGTCCAAACAAGCAGAGACTTGTTATGTTGTTGCTGTTCCAGGCCATCTCACAATTATTCCTGTGCCTGAGCCCATGGTTGGAGCCATGGCGTCAGTCCATCGCATTGAGAGCCTTCCTCTCTTTTGCTGCCCCTCTACTTTACTAAACATGATGTCCTTCTCCAGGGACTGGTCTCTCCTGACAGTACGTCCAAAGTATCTAGGATGTAGGCTTGTCATCCTTGCCTCTAAGGAGTACTATTGCCATGCTTCTTCCGATATAGATCGGTTTGTCCTTTTGGCAGTCCATGGTACTTTCAGTATTCTTCTCCAGCACCACCATTCAAATGCATCTGTTCGTCTTCAGTCCTCCTTATTCAAGTCCAACTTTCACATGCTTATGATGCAAAGGAGAATACAGGGCTTGGGTCAGACCCACCTTAGTCCTCAAAGTGACATCCTGGTTCTTCAACACTCTGGTGCAGATGATTTCCTAATGCAACATGCCTTTTGATCTCTTGACTGTGACTCTTGCTCCCATGAGCTTTGATGGTGGGTCGAAGTAAGCCGAAATCATTGGCAACTTCAACCTTGTCTCCATTTACCACGATGGGTCCAGTTGTGAGGACTTTGGTCTTGTTGACGTTGAGTCATAATCCATATTGCGGACTGCAATGCTTGATCTTCATCAGCAAGTGCTTCAAGTTCTCCTTGCTTTCAGGTAGCAAGGTTGTGTCATCTGTATATCGCAGGTTGTTGATAAGCCATCCTGCAACCCTGGTGCCACATTCTTCTTCATATAAGCCAGGTTCTCTGATGATTTGTGCGGCTCTTGGCTTTATACCACATCAAAACTGTAGTTTGGCCATCTTTGAGGAAGTGAAACTGTTGACATTTTTGAGGTGGGAGTTTGGGGAAGAAAAGGAAGCATGAAAGGACAAGATAGGGGCTGCAGGGTGGATGGGAGAATGTTTATCAACAAAATAAACATTCCTTGCTAGCCTCGGGGAATACGCAGGGGCTGGCCTTTCCCCCATCAATAGTTTCACTTCTCTGACAACATCTTCATGAGTAAGCCTGCGTGATCAGAGGACCAGTCCTATGGATGCCCCCCACATACAGGTGCCGTAACCGTTGGAGGCCACCTGAGCCCTGAATTTAACTGGCCCCGCAGATCCTCTGGGAAGGCACTGTTTGGAAAGGACCTTGCTCTCAAGATGCTGTTTGTACGTTTAAGACATGGCGATGATTGGCTTCATAACATCCTCTTCATTACTTCCATTCTGCTGAGAGGAAAGACTGATGGAGGTCAGCTCTCTGAGCTCTTTGTGCCATGTTCCCTTAACACTGAAAATGTCAAGCCAGGTGAGCGCCCGACCCCCATCACCTTTCAGTCAATGGGGATTCTTGAGTTCTCTCCCACCACGTTCTGAACGTGAGCTGCGGTTTCTTCATTCAGCAAGGTTGACACTCTTCCGTCTCTTGGTTTATGTTGGAGATCTTCCTTAAAACCGGATCCACCTCAAAGCTGTGGTTTAATGTGGGCCAGCAGGCCTGGGTGAGCTCGGAGCAGCAGTAGGGGCTCTTCCGGGCAGTCGGGTGCCGCCATCTCAGGGCCGTTCTGCGTGCATGGCTTCCGTGACTGTGAACTACCTCCTCTCCATGAACAAGTTCCTTTCTTCTGGAACAAGCTACGTGGGTGCTGTTGTCTCTGCTATGCATTGGTTTTCTTTCATGCCACTTACCAACGTTTATTTATTTTTTACATGAAATGCTATTATTTCCACTTCATGGAATATTTATTTGGTTTTTTATTTGTTATCATTAGCAAAATGTATTTTAAATGATATCTGAGTTCAGTGGGAAGGGACCTTGTCAGATTCAAACCTCTCATTTTGTCCAGGAAATTGACCTGCAGCCCAGAAAGGAGAAGGGATCAGGTGTGGACAAGGAGCGCTGTTAGTACAGGGGAGTACACATCGGATTGCTAGCCAAAAGTTGGGCAGTTCAAACCCAGAAGCTGCTCCATAGGAGAGAGATGAGGCTGTTAGTTTCTGTAAAGATTTATTGCCTTGGAAATTCAACGATCAAGTCTACTCTGTCTATAAGGTCACTATCAGTGGGAATCTACTACAGGGCAGGGGGTAAGTGAAGGAGTGAGGGAGCAATGACCAGCTAGGTTTGGGAAACCAGATTTTCAACGTTCTTTCTGCTTCAACCATCGTCCTTCTACTTGCCTAGGGTACACACTGAACCGAAATAGTCTAGATTTATCACACAAGCGCTGGTTTCATCCATTAGCACATGAGCATTAGCTAAGATGAGTTGGTTGATTGAATTTATTTATTCTGGGTTACATAGAACAAAGACCTTGGTCCCTGCTTATGCACCAAGATCCTGAAGAGGAGGAAGCTTTTGCAAATAGAGGCTTCGGAGAATAATTCCCAGGAGAGTCTTTCCTGGGACTTTGCAAGGACCTGGTCTGCGTGCTCACTGCTGGCTGTGCCTTTGAAGAGGAATAAGCGTCTAAACCAGTGGTTCTCACCTTCCTCAGGCCGCGGCCCTTTCATACGGTTCCACATGTGGTGGTGACCCCCCCCCCACCCACCACACACACCATAAAATTATTTTCATTGCTACTTCATAACTGTAATTTGCTACTGTTATGAATTAGGCAACCCCTGTGAAAGGGTCATTCGGCCCCGAAGGGGTCGCAACCCACAGGTTGAGAACCACTGGGTAAACTTTAAACAGCAGTGCCAGACTATCAAACTATTGTTAGGAGGGAGTATCTATTGCCTGCTCTTCATGTTTAAAGTTACACTCCCAGTCCCTCTTTCTACTCCACTTTTCTCTCCTTGACTAGGGGCAGGTGCAGAAGAGCAAGCTATCTGGTGAAAATAGGGGAAATAGTTCCTGCCTCATCACTTCCACACCTTTGCTCTGGTACACTCACCTGCTTAAAAAGTCTCATTGCCACTGAGTCGATACCAACTCAGAGTGACCCTAGAGGATAGGGTAGAACTTGCTCTATGCGTTTCTCAGACTGTAACTCTTTACAGAAGTAGAAAGTCCCGTCTTTCATCCATGGAGTGGTGGCTGGTAGTTTCAAACTGCTGACCTTGTAGTTAGCGCACCTGCTTAGGAAACATGCATTCCCTGTGTGTTAGCCAGGGTTCGCTAGAGAGACAAAACTAGATTGCTAATAATTATATATATATATATATATATATATATTTATATATATTTATAAAGATAGATAGATAACACAAGAAACGAACAGTTAAATTATATACAGATAGATATATAATATAAGAAATGAACAGTTAAATTATAAAGCCGTACAAGTGGCTCAGTGCAACTCACTCCCATGAGAGAGTTATGAGACGCTGGCAGTCCTTCAAGTCTTGAGGGCCACCAGGGAGTCCTCTGTAGAGAGATTCAGGCTATCCCAGCACAGGCAGCAAATAGCAAGGCAGGTCACCAACTGTCAGCCAGGTCACCAACAGTCAGTCCCCAGCTCAAGAGATGTAAATTCCCATTGTGTGGCAAAGGAGGTCTTAAAGTGACCTCAAATGACAGCGACACAGTCCACAGGTTAGGTGTCCCACAGATAGTGTAGCTTGCAAATTGAGGCACAGCTGCACACTGGTCCGATGATCAAAGAGCGAGAGACAAGAAAGGCGAGGCTCGCTGAGCCATTTATCTCTCTGCCCTTCAATTAATCCCACATGTGTTTATCAGCCAGGCTGGCCCAATAAACTACCGATCTCAATCTGTTCTGCAGTTTGTGGAGAGGAGCTCTGGTAGAGTAGTGGTTTGGTGTTGTGCTGCTAATTGCAAGGTCACCAGTTCAAAACTACCAGTCATTCTTCAGAAGAAAGACAGGACTTTCTACTCCCATAAGGAGTTATAGTCTCATAGATTCACAAGGGCAGTTCTACCCTGTCCTATAGGGTCACTATGAGTTGGCATCGACCCGATGGCAGTGGCTGTAGTTTATAGAGCCACAAAGTTTGAATGGTCTGTGTTGGAATTCAAATCTATGGAGATACTTGTAAAAATAATCCCTTTTGAGAATTGGATTTTCTTTGTCATGTTAATAAGGCCAAGGGGTGATTCACTAAGTCCTAAAGTCTTGGTCATTTTAGATCCTTCCTCCTTCTCTAGTTCCATCCCTACTTATTTAATTCCAGTCACTGATCTGATTACACCCCCAATTTAATTAAAACAAATACCTGGAAAGTGCTCCGATACATCCTCCTAGTAACAGGGCTTTGTTGGTCTGTTCTGGAAATACCTCCTTACCAAGTGATCCCATAGAAAAATGACCCCAATGTAACGGTAACTCTAGTTGTAACAGTTAAAACAAAGAATGTTGTGCCATTTTGTGGCCATAGTTGAAACCCAGCTGGGGCTATTTGTCCAACTTCCTCTCTTCACCATCAAGTTTCCACGCGCCACAGTGAAGGAGCCCCGTGAGGTTAGGCTAGAGGTGCAGGACATGGAGGGGACGACCACATGCCGGATATGAGCAACATGCACACGGTCTCTTCCTCCATTGTTATCACAGGCAGGGAGGATGGGAATAAAGTGGCCTCACTGGCCCCTGGACCTGCATGTATGTTCTCAGGTTGCCATGAGAAAGACGCTGAATCAGTTGACTCCAACTCATGACACTCCGTGTCTATCAGAGTAGAAGTGTGTTCCCGTGTTTTCAATGGCCCGTTTTCCACAAGCACATTCCTGGCCTTGTTTTCAAGGCACCTGAGTGGACTTGAACTTCCAATTTGCTTTAGCAGCCGGAGTGTGTTAAATGTTATTACTCCCCACAGTGTGATAATTAGACTTTATGTCAACTTGGCTAGGCCAATATTTTCCCGTGATGTGATTGTGACATAGCGTGATGGGGTTTCTGGGAGCAGCCACACAGTTGTGGGGAGAATCAGATACAGTGTTACTTCCTGAGCCTAGTCATAGTCTGGATCCAATTGAAAAGATGTTTCACCAGGGGTGTGGCTTACTCTGAATGTAAATTGACACTGTGGGAAAGCTCACTTCCTCTTGCTGCTCAGATCCTACATCTGGCTCATCTACGGCTGACCCTGGGAACCTTATAACATCCAGCTGTTTTGCCTGCTATGCTTGGACTCATCCAATTCTGCAGCCATAAGCCTGGCTTGCTTACCTTGAATTCATCCCCTACTTCTTTCCCTAGCCTGTCCTCTTCCTGTTTTCCTAGTTTGTCTTCCTGCTTCCTGGTTTGTTGGCCCTGAGGGATACGTGATTCTGACCCACAGACATGAGCCAGACTGGACTTCACCACTTTTACAATGGTCACTTTCTTGATATAAAATTCTTTCTTTAAATACACGTTTAAGCATTAATGGGAGCCCTGGTGGTGTGATGGTTAGGCATTTGGGCTGCAATCCGCATGGTCAGCAGTTCAAAACCACTAGCAGCTCTGCAGGAGAAACTGGGCTTTCAACTCCCCTAAACAGTTACAGTCTCAGAAACCCACAAGGAGTCGCTATGAGTCAACATTGACTGGATGGCAGTGAGTATAAGCATGACTGGTTTTGCATCTCTAGAGAACCCAGCCCAACACACGTTCTCCGAGTACAATATGCTGTTGTTAAGTGCTGTCAAGTTGTTTCCAACTCATAATGACCCCATGTACAACAGAATGAAACACTGTCCAGTCCTGCACCACCCTCACAATTGGTGTTATGCTTGAGCTCACTGTTAGGATCACTGTATCACTCTATCTCATCTATGGTCCTCCTCTTTACATTGAACCTAAACTCAAACTCACTGCCTTTGAGTTGATTCTGACTCATAGCCGCTCTATAGGACGGGATGGAACTGCCCTGTGAGTTTCCAAGACTGGAACTCTTTATAGGAGTAGAAAGTCTCATCTTTCTCCCGCAGAGAAGCTGGCGGTTTCACACTGCTGGCCTTGCTGTTAGCTGCCCAACTCATCACCACTGCCCTACGAGGGCTCCTTCCTCTGTGCATTGTGGGCGGTGACTATGAAGAGACGTACATTGTCCCACAGTTCTGGAGACTAGAAGTTGAAATGATGGGCAGGGCTGGGCTCTCTGGAGGCTCTCAGGGAAGATGTTTGTTTCTTACTCCAGGTACCCTAAGCAGACAGATGCCTTTTCCCATAGCCCGATCCCCTCTTTCTGCAGCTGTTCTCTGTTCTAGGCCTTCACTCAGATTGGATAAGACCTACCCTCCCCCATCAGGACATATTGACATAACTAGGAACATTTCCAAGGATTCTATTTTCAACAAAGCCACGTTCACAGGTGCCAGGGTTGGGGATGTGCGTAAATATTCTTGGGGATACAAATTCGATTCATAACAATGCCTGACAGCAAATGCATCTGAAACTTTACCCAGCTGCTGATGGGACCATGCTGCTGCCATCTCTGGTCTCTAAACTCTAGGGAATTTGTATATTTCTGTATCAGGAAAACTAAAAAACAAACAAAAATGGGGCCTGCGCTCCGAGATGTGCCTTCTGCCCAAGACTCCTTGCACCTCGTCAGCCCAAAGCAAGGGCCAACCTGACATAAGCTCTTCCACGATGACCAAGAAGCTTGACTGTGACCTGGAGACCACTGAGAACAAGGCAGAAGCCACCCTCGCCAACTTTACCAAGCACCTCGCAGCCTTCCAAGGTTCCAGGAATGCCCTGCGCCAGGCCATGCAGGTGGAAGAGCAAGCCAGCAAACAAATCCGCAAGATATAGCCCCAGCGATGACTGCAAATAAATCTTAAAATAACGGAAGTCTCCCACAAACTGTTTGAAGTCCCCTTGTATCTCTATCACACAACTTTTGCCCGTTCAATTATTTATAGGTGTAAGCCTTATTGCCAGCAATTAAAAGAATATGTTTGCGAGAGTAAAAAAAATGGAATTAATCTTTTTACCTTTCAGATTGGCAAGGGTCTCTTTGTTAGGTGAATGATTAGGTCTAAAGATCAAAACACTGTGGCATAAAGGTACATTCACATGAATTTTATAAGAGATTTCAGACAGAGCTGATGAAAGAGCATACAGATCTCCTAATATCACAATCCTGCTTCTGAGAAACTCCTCTATGAGAGGACCCTTACGTAACAATTTATTAAAAAAAGGGCTTTGTGCAGCAACTTCAGGTGACAAAAAAAGGGGGGGGCAAAAGCAGACAAACCAACCACAAATCCCCCCTAACAACTTGAAGACCCATCAATTAAAGAACCTGTGATTACACTGTGGTAAAGCCACAGATGGGCTGTGCCAAAGAAGAGAGAACACTCCCCAAAAGCTTTGAAAAAGCTTTGAAAAGCTTCCTACGGCCAGCCTCACACTGGCTTTTCTTTCTTCCATGTGAGCGTTATACTTCCTGGTTAAAATCCAACATTGTTCTCGACCTGTGTCCCACTGACTTCACCGCCCTCCCCCCCACCCCGCCTCCATTCCATAGGAGGTGGTGAGCATCTTGTCAGTGGGTTCCAGTCTCCTCGGGTGTTTCATCTGCTGCCAGTTACGAGAAGAGCTGCTCAATGGTCTGTTTCAGGACATGAACATGACCCCATAAAGCCCTTGGTTTCTGGTGTTCTTCCCCACTGAGTGGACCGTTCCCAACGATGTTTCTACATGACTTTGTTTCATTTGAAGTTCCAAACACTAATGTTTGCCAATGCTGGAGATAAACTTGGGAAAACCACGGAGGGAAGGGGGGGGAGGAGGACAAGCCCCCTTCCCTGTGAGTGCACACTGCCACTGGAGTGCTCCCTGATGTGGCCCTGATGTGACGAGGTTGCCCTCTGCTGTCAGGAACCTGCTGCTCTCCATAAGTCAGCACAGAAGTTGCCGAGAGTAAATAACCTTGGAAAGGTAGACAGAGGAGTGTGCCTGAGACATCAAAGACTCCAAGAAGTCACACAGAAGAAACCCACTTACCCAAGTTTCTCCTGGATGGAAAATGCCCAAAAGCCTCAAGAATGGGTTTGACCCCATGTTTTCAAAGCTGACCTACGCCAGCTTCCCAGGGACCGCACTGGGTCTGGAGATCTGATGATCCATTCCTCCCTGGATATAATGTGCTTACAATCTACCACCCAGTGAATCTCTCTCTCTCTCTCTCCCTCTCCCTCAAAGACCGGCTCCATGGCTCAGTCAGTCCACTCTCAATTTCTCCTTAGTTTTACTTCCTGTTCCTCATTTCCATCCCACCCCATCCCATCCCCTTCTGCTCCAAGTAGTCACTTCTCCCTTCGTGATATTTCTTCTATCTGTCCCTTTTTCTCATTCTCCAGAGCCCTTGATTTCATTCAGACTTTTATATTTATTATTGTTGACAATCTACACAGGACCACATAGACAAGTTCAAGTTTCTACATGTAGAATTCCGTGACACTGACCTTTGTCATGTGGCCCAATCCTTCTCACCCTCCTTTCTGAGTTGTTCTTCCCTTATTCACAAACTCACTGCCCCCCCCCCCCCCCCAGTTTCCCAGCTAATCTTGCGACATGTGGTTGCTAATTTGATCCCATTGGAGCAAAGCAGACATTCGTTACAGGTTAAGATTGGTTGCTTCTTTTATGCACGTGTTATTGTGAATTCAGTGGGGGGTGGAGAGTTCATGTCAGACTATGAACAATGAATTTAAGATTTCATACCACTCATCAGCCTTTGCCTCCATAGTCTATTACCACACCCCACAATTCTTCAGCCTCGTGGGTCTCTCCGTCCTGTCTCTCCCCTGAATTACCTGTCAACCTCTGGTCCTGGGCTTTGTCCTCTCATCCCTGCCCTGTCTCCCGTGGGATCCTCCAGTCTGTTCTTGGGGAGCAAGTTTTGTCTTGGTTTTTCTCTTTTAGTAGTGGCCTCCTTTACTTTCCCCTTTGTAACTGACTAACTTCACTCAGCAGAACACTCTCCAGGTCCGTTCGCGTCATACGGGTGTCATGATTTCATCATTATTGGTCCGTGATGCGTGGAATCCATTGCATGTACCAGTTTCTTTATCCATTCTTCTGCTGAAGGGCGTCTAAGACCTCAGGGATATTTTGGGCTTCAAGTTTACAATTTCAGGTCAGTACTTGCAGGGGTGCCTCTTGGTCTTTGTCAAGCACAGGTTGTGTGGTGCGTTGGGGAAAGAAGCCAGCCTGCATAAGGACAGAACGTGGCAGGACAAGTAAGAAGCTGGTGTTTTAGGTTGAGAGGCAGAGACAGCTGGAAGAGAACTGATACAGAGGGGTTAACGGTTGCAGCGTAGAATAACATCACTATCCTTATACTGCATAGAACTTGCTGGTTTTTTGTAACCCTGACCAAATTTTATTATGGGTAAAATGGAAGACACATTAACCACGAGGAGGCTTCCAAAACTTAGTGGGAAAGATTCCTTTAATTCCAACTACCCATGAATTTATTGAGACACCAGCAGCCCCAGTGGGCCCCAAGCGTGACACTGCGCTAAAGAAAGTGGAGCAGGGGGACTCACTGAGCACACAGGTCATCAGAGGGGTCAAGCCAGCACTCAGCCCGAGTCTAGCTCCACGTGTTTCCAGACAGACCTCCACCACCTCTCTCTACCTGTCGCTGATACACCTGGATCTTGGCACTGGAAATCATTTCCTGTCATCTGTGGTCATCAATTCTTTGATGAATTGGTTAGCATTTTGCAAAACACATCTATGTAAGTCCGGGTAGACTACAGAAACAAATCTAGGGAGACTCGTGTGTATAAGAAAGAGCTTTATATACAATAGCAATTGAATATTGAGAAAATTTCCCAGCCCAGTCTAGATCAAGTCCATAAGTCTGATATTAGCCCATATATCCGATACCAATCTATAAATTCCTCTTCAGACTCATGAAACACATGCAGTGACGCTGGATGCAGGACGATCACAGGCCAGTGGGTAGAAAGAATTGTTGATACAGTTCCAATGGGAGCATCTCAGTACTGGTATGGGGTTCCATGGGGCTCTTCAAGCTCCAGGGCTCTGGCTGCTTCAGTGTAGCTCCATCAGGCTTATCTACCGTGATGTCACACAGGGAGTGAGCTATTTATCTCCGTGGCACTTCCAAATGAGGTCAAGCTGCAACCTGATTGACAGGCTAAACTCCACCCCTTTACTTTTGAGTCTCAAATTGACAACAGATTATTTAACTACCACACCATCTTAATAGACTGTAATCCGTCACCGTGGTTGTGCTGTTCTAATGTTTCCCAAATTCCCTGTGTGTTTGATTCCCAACAAGAGGAGCTAAGCCAATGGATTAGATGCTCACTAGTGGCTTAGCAACTGCGTTCTCACACCCCTTTGTGCCAACAGAAGACATGAACACAGGAACTCGTGCAGCTAGCGCCTCCCCAGGAAGGGAAGGAAAAGCAAACAGAACCAGAGGGCTGGGATGGGAAAGCAAAGGGTCACAAGAACCAGAGGGCAGTCAGCAATGCCTCCACTAGTCAGAGCTGAACTAAGTAGGTATTCCTTCGATAAAGAGAATTCTTTAGTTCCTCCTGCCAACCTACGTATTATAGGTGAAGCTAGATTATATGAAGAATGTGGCATCAGGATTGTAGGAAGGCTTATCAACAACATGTAGTATGCAATGGCACAATCTTGCTTGCTAAAATGAAGACTTGAAGCATTTGCTGATGAAGATCAAGGATTGTTGTCTTCAGTACGGATTACAATCAGTGTAAAGACCAAAATCCTCCCAATTGAACCAAGAGCTCCATGATATATGGAGAAAAGAATGAAGCTGTCAAGGATTTCATCTTGTTTGGATCCACTACCAATGGTCATGGAAGCAGCAGTCAAGAGATCTAAGGATGCTTTGCATTAAGTAAATCTGCTGCCTAAAGTGTTGGAAAGCAAGAAGGTTGTTTTGAGGGATAAGATGTGTCTGACGCAGGCCATCCGTGGTAGTTTCAATTGCTCATATGCATGTGAAAGTTGGACAATGAAATTGGAAGACCGAAGAATGATCAGTTCATTTGTTACAGCGCTGGTGAAGACTATTGAAAGCACCATAGGCTGCCAAAGAACAAACACATCGGTCTCAGCGGAAATACAGCCAGAACACTCGTTAGAGGCGAGGATGGAGAGGCTGTATCTCATGTACTTTAGACATGTTATCGGGAGACCAGGACCCGAAGAGTAACATCATGCTTGGTAGAGGTTCTGAGAGAAGATTCCCACAGTGGCTGCAACAATGGGCTCAAACCTAACAACAGTGAGGACGGCTCAGTATTGGGCAGTGTTTCATGCTGCTGTACAGATAGGATCACTGTGAGCTGAAACCGACTCAATGGTACCTAACATCAGCAACTTCAAATATGAGAATTTTCTTACCAAATTTTATGGAAAGTTTGTTTACTGAAATATTTCAATAAATAATATGCCACATGATAAATTAGGTTTTGTGTCAACTCAATGTAATGGTTAAGAATTGGGCTGCAGTCCAAAATTATGAGCCACTTCAGGGAGAATAAAGGGCTTTCTACTCTGTAAAGTTAAGAGTCTGAGAAACCCACAGAGACAGTTCTACCTCACCCTCTAGGATTGCTAGGAATTCGAATCGACTCAATGGCAATGAGTTTTGGAGTTTGGACAACTTAACTTGGCTAGGATTTAGTTGTTTCACAAGGGCTTGGAATTCCCCGTGACACAATGTAATCAGCCAATAATAGTGCCTGCGAAGAACAGCCAGAAAGTAATGTTAGGATGGAATGCAACCTCCTTACTCCGGGGACAGCCCTGATTAAGTCTCCTCAGGGGTGTGTGGCCTACTTCCTGTACAAGGAGACACTTTCGGGCACCTTGCTTTGGCTGGGTCTAGATTCTGCATCTGGTTCAACCTCGTTTGCCTAAACGAACTCCGGGAGCCATTTGGATTCATTTGACTCTGCAGCCCCAAGTCTGGGAAGCCTCTGCAGTCACCAGCATGCGGCCGTTCTGCTCCGCAGCCCTCTCAGCTACATGACTCACAGCGTCCAGCTTAACAACTTGAACTGAACCAGACTTACTTCTCGCGTCTACAACTGTATGCGCCGTTTTGTTGACATCCGTTTCTCTTGATTGCTATATACTGTTGCTGTTTTGCTTCTCCAGAGAACCCAGCCTATCACACCACGTAAGCAGACTGTTACTGTCCAGTGCGCAATGGGTACACAAGTGAAATCCAGCTGAACCCGAGTTGATCTTTGGGTGAAATGTGATGAAATTGACTTTAAAATCCTGAGCCTATAAAATGCAGCTTTTATAAGTGAGCAAAATCCAAACTTAGGCACTGTGAATTTGGGAGCCAGGAAGAAAACTGAAATACAATTTTAGGGCAAATCCAAGAACTATGGTATTATGATTGGGAATGCAAAGTTCAGATTCAATGTAAACTTCATTTCCATCAAAATACATATAAAACTTAATTACAAATCTATCAAAGGCTAAGCCCTCAGACACAGAGCTTTAATTATGAGGTTTTAAAAATATTCCCTCTGATTAAAGATCTTATCTCTTTTAATAAAGTAAGAGCTGATCTATGTAAATTGGTTCTTTGAGTGACTTGTGCACAAGCGATTTGGAACTAACAGAGAACTGGTAAAAGGCTTCATAAAAATGATTCTATGAAGAATTAATACATAGTTACACAAGGAATTCCTTATTCTGTGGCATTTTCCTAATCACCATTCACTGGTAAAAAAAAAAAATCAGAAAATGACCCCTGATGAAAAGTACCGCTTATGTATCAATGGATTCTACAGCCTAGGAAAGTCTGCTGCTCTATAGTTATTCTTAACTATACGCCCCTTCCAGTCACAGTCCCATTTTGGAGAGCACTGTCTGCTAAAGAGCAGGATGAGATTCAGATCTGACCTTGGTAGAGCAGCAAACACTGCAGCTGGGCCCTCCCGCATCCTAGGCCATGCCCCCTGGAAAGCTGATCCAGACACTTCCATCCTCAATCACACGTTTGTCCCCAGTGCATGTGTGTGAAAAGCAGAGCAGGTTGCCACTCCGGTGAATAAGAGCTTTTATTTACTGATTGATTTATTTTACCACCATCCAGTTCTAATCTGTTATCTAATCAAATTGGGAAATTTGATCTTTCAACAGCACTGACTTTGCACAAAGTTCCCCTGTATGATGTGGAAGAACTGTTTCCTTTCAATGCTCAGACACTGTATGAATGAAATCACTCTAATGATTCTCTAATCAATTGCTCCAAATACACACTGTCCACAGCCTGGAGAGAAGACCTCACAGAGTGGCCAGTCCAGTGTGAACGCAGCTTCTCGGGAACACAATCTGCAGGGCAGGCAGCCTCAGAAGTCTTCCTCGGCCTGTCTGCTGCAGGCCTGCTTCAGCTGCTTCAGCCGCTCCAGGGTCTCGGACACGGTGCGCTCTCCGTGCACCTTGTTGTCCCTCGTGCGGATGTTCACTGTGCCGCTGCTTTTCTCCTTTTCGCCAACCACTGCAACACAAGAGACACTGGCCGTCGAGACCGCATCTGAGGGCACGGACGGCGCTCCTGGACATGAGCAGACCCCCGGCAGCTGTCATTCACCTGACTGCAAACCCACGCCACTGGGCAATTTTGCGCTCCGAGGGCCGTGTTTGTTGACTGAAAGCTGTCATTGTATGAAGAAACATGAGGTGGAGGATTGTTCTATTCCCATCTATATATTCCTTTGTTACATTAGCAATCGGGATCGGAAGGAGTGAGACTCAGCTCAGGGTTTCCGATTTTAGTGGAGCTTCATAAGGCTTGGGAATGTTGTTTGTTTCTTTGGGTCAGCTTCCTTTCTTACCTAGAATGAAGTTATACTGTGCCAACTGGGCGTGTCTGATCTTCTTATTCAGCGTGCAGCCTGGATCCAGATCCACATCTGCCATGAAGTTACCATCATGGAATTGTTGCCTTACCTATCAGGACAGAGAGGGGGAATTTTTCAGACCTAAAATCAGAACTACTTGTATATTTTGATCTTATATGGTTTTTTACTTAACAAAGAATTTGGAAAATCATGCACACCAACATCATAAATGGAAACATAAGTTAGTAACTTAGGACTTAATTCTTGAAAAATCATTCTTTAAAATTCTTTAAAAAATCAAAACAATTTATTTTGCTCTTGAGAGAAATGCTTTAGAAAAACTTATAAAAAATCATAACTTAATCAGCTAAATTTAATCCGCTGTCCTCAGTTGGCTCCAACTGCGAGCGGCCTCAGGTATAGCAGAATAAAACACTGTCCAGTCTTGGGCCAGCCTCACGACCTTCACCATGTTCGAGCCCATTGTTGTAGCCAGTGTGCCAGTCCATCTAGTCTTCCTCTTTTGGGCCCACCTTCTACTCTATCAAGCATGATGCCCTTCTCCAGCATTCGTCCGACTAGTGGCCCAAGGAGCCCTAGTGCTGCTGGTGGGTAAGCTCTGGACAGCTCACCTCATCAGCAGTTCAATCCCACCAGCCACTCGACAAAGAGGCGGCTGCTTGTTCCTACTGAGATTCACAGGCTGGGGAGTCCCATATGGGGTCACTGAGAGTCGGAATCAACTCCACGATCTCAGCTTGGGTGTGTTAGGGGATAGTCTGTCCGAGTGGAGGGCAAAGTATGCCACCCTCACATATAAGGAGTATCCTGGCTAGACTTCTCCCAAGCTAGATTTGTCAGCCGGACAATCCATGGCGCGGTCAGTCATCTTTGCCAGCACCACCATCCAAATGCCTCAGCTCTTCTTCAGTCTTCCTTATTCATTGTTCTTGAATCACACAAATTACAGTGGGAAAAACAATCCTTTTGCAAGCAGATTTCAAGCTCCTCATACAGTTTCCAGAAAATAAATTGGTTAGCTTCCATATAATATCCAATAAATACCCAAGAATATATTATTTTTTTATCCCTCAAATGGGGAATTATTTGGCCAGTAGGCAAGGTTGGGACCCACCCAATGTTGCCATTTATGAATCCAATCGTTTTTAAAACAAAATGCTGAAAATACAAAACAATCAGCTAAAGTCAGGGCCAGAGCTTCACTGACATCCCGGGAGCATACAAGCTGTCATATAGAACAGTTGTCTTTTAACACGAACTGTTTCTTTAACTGCATCTAGCATGTACCAATGATTTCATTAACAAAACCTCTATTCTGAAAGAATAATTTGAATGAAAGGAAATAACGGGCTTCAGAGAGAGTCATTCTTGGAGATGCGTACATTATAAAGTTCCTGAAAAGTAGAACAACCAAGCACACCACCACCTCCTGGCCCACGACCGAGAAATGCAGGGTCCAATGGCACGACAGCACGGAACCGCATCACAAGCGGCCTGCGTTGTCAAGGACATGTGGCTTCGATCTGCGACTCTCAGGTAACAAGTGTAAGGAGTCACCTTTAGAGATTACCTTGTGGGCATATTCGTCACAGGTGGGCCCCACCGGAACGACCATGACCTGGCGCGGAGACAGCCAGAAGGGCCTGCAGGGAAAAGCACTTAATGTGACGTGGAGCAGTTCCCCGTTCAGGACAGCGCCTTGCTCAGTTCACGGCTGTCTCTCTTCCTGAGGCATGAAAGGGCCACTTTAAAACACTTGGGCCCCCACCCCCGGCCCCAATCTTAGCAAGACGAATGGGGAGAAAACTCAGAAGCAGAAAACAAGCCTAAATAACAAAACTCCCGAGCTGCGATGATCTTGTGACGCAGAGTCAGCGCGACCAGGGGGTGGGGCTGATGCCTCACAGAGAGCAAACTGCCACATCCCGGCTACAGGAGGTGTTTGAAACAACGTCAAACAGGTTTCCATCAGACTGTGGTTACGTATCCCAGTACCAAGCTACCCTTACTCCTCTGGGAAGAACGGACCCCAGCCTCGGGATCCAGACCGTACTGACGGCACTTAGACCGAGATGCTTCCACTGGTTGTGCCGATGATCCCCTCTGTGCATGTCTCATTAGAGGGTCTCAGATGCACCGAGTCAAACCAATTTTCTCCATTGCCCTTCCATTTATCACTGCTTTGCTGCCACAGGGAAGGGGTTGGAATAGGTTCTGAATTCAGACTGATTGAGACTATTTCCTTCTACCTCAGGCTAGGCACAGGATCCCTTAATAAGTTGGTGCCAGGTAGATTTGACCATATTGTAAGAAATAGAACTGAAATGAAGTCGTCTTTTGGAGAACCAGCCCCCAAACTCTGCCGCTAAACCAGATGAAGTGGGACTACCCAAGGACAATAAACAGGGCAGGGGACGTAACGTCTGCATAATTAGCCACTGGGCCATCAACACGGCGGGTGTTTGATAAGCTTGGGATATTCTCCACTGCGGCTACAAATTGTGTGGCTTAAAACGTAAACCGAGGTCCAGTGTGCCTATCAAACACACAGACTTCTGGAAACAAGTCATAGAAAACTGACGGAACCATTTGGAGCCTTTTTCAATGGAAAAGAGTGCTTGCCTTCTACCAGATGTCAAAACACTCACCCAGTGTAATCGGTAGGAGAGACAGGCAGCTAAAGCGCAAAAGCTTACCCCGTGTTCCCAGGCAGAAACAGAGGAGCCACAGCTGAGTGCAGTTCAGAAATACGCCAAACATTTGGAAAGCTAAAAGATTTGGGTTTGGGATTGGATTCCTTGCTCTTAGGGAGCCATCAGAATAAAATAAATTACTGAGATGTGAGCAATCAGAATCATCCTCCCTTTCCATCTCCTAACTACATTGCAGTGTGGACATTCCTCTTAGCCAGCGTCCACCATCCTGACCAAATGGAACAGTGGCCCAGTTTACCATTTGCCTCCATAGTTCTCCGTGAGAATGGCAATCATTCTCTCCACGGACCCCAAAATGGCTCGGTGAATAATCACGGGCCTTTTCTTGTCATCACCATCATGGCTAGAAAGAAGGCAAAAAATAAATAAATAAATCACTTTAGTATACATTTTTTTCCTCCACATTCGTATCGCGGGAGAAACATATTCGGAGGTGACTCAGAAACTAACCTCACAAACGTAAGATTAAATCTGATGGGCAACTGAAAATCCAGCTGGATCGTTGCACACTGGTGGTACCGGCCGATGGCATCTTTAATTTGTATGTCGATCTAAGAAACACAGATTAGGTTATTTTTAGATGTTGTCCTTCACAACAGTTACGTTAAGGCTAGGGTTTAAAAAAAAATTTTTTTTTCTCTCTCCTCCCACAAAGACGACCAGGCCACCCAAGCAAGACCTTTCTTTAATTTTTAAAACAATAAATTAATCTCATATTAACCAACAATGCCCATCTCCTAAGTCAAGACCAACTGTGATGTCTGCTGGAACTGACCTTTGGGCCATAAAAAGCTCCATCCCCCGGATTCAGCTCCCACCTTTCACCAAATTCATTCAGGCTATTTTCCAGTTGCTGCGGAGAAAATAAAATGATGTCTGTTTGTGTCCATCTACAAGAGCCCTTCCTTCTTCCAGCTTGAATTATGAGTTAGAATGCAGTTTTGATACATCAGTACTGTTTTGTGATTTTGCTCACTTTCCTAGACCGTATTTTTATGCAAATAACATGCAGTTTTGCCAGCAACACCCCCACCCCCGCCACCCCACATCATAATTGTTTCCTAAGCACACTTTCTGCACTCTCTCGGTGTACATATTATTTATGTGGGTGGGGTATTTACATAAACCGATCCCCTTCTAAAGCCATGATTTCATCACGGAGGAAAACGCTCAGCCACTTCAAAAGACATCATGACAGGTTAAGAAGAAACTGCTTATTGCAAGCTTGGCAGCATTTCTCATTTCCATTCGCTTTCATCGGTGTGAAAAGGCCTGGCTTTCTTACAGCTCGGAGCAAGTCAATTTCCGCGGAACAGTTTGGCACGCACTGAACAAGCCCACTTACTTTCTCAGCTTGGTTCCAGATTTCAATATCGCCCAGGAATTTTTCTGGACGAGTGGAAAGGTTCAGTTTAAAAGAAAATCCAAATACAGTGTACACGGTGCGTAGAAAATCCAAGCAACCTTTGATTTCATCCTCGATCTTTGAACAAAAAGAGGAAAGGATGGTTATTTTCCTTGCCCTTGGCACGGCTTGCAGGGCATCACGGGCACGGGGCTCGGACCTGCTCCATGGCACAGAAGATGTGGGCGTCGTCCTGCTGGAACCTGCGCACGCGGGTGAGCCCCGTGAGGGCCCCCGACAGCTCGTTCCTGTGAAGCACCCCGAAATCAGCGAACCGCAGAGGCAACTCCCTCCAGGACCGTGGCCGGTGATCGAACATCAGGCTGCAGAAAGAAGAAAAGCCGCTGAAGTGAAACTTGACCCAACTCACGCTGCCTCTCCGCTCTTCCATCAGTCACACAGAGAGCAGCCACCCAGTCAACGATGCTTGGGTCAACACGAGCACCTTTTCTCAATGTCTGGGTTTAGAAAACAATGTAAGCAGGGACGTGAATCGAGCAGTGATGAATGTTAGTACAACCTACGATAGCTTTGAGAAAATACACAGTTCATGCCCAGAGCCTTGTAAGTGCTTACATTCCATGCTGACAGCAGGCTAAGGACTGCCTGTGAGGCTCAGTTAGAAACTCAGGAGAAGCTGAGAAAATTAAGAGTGGACTCGGTTGGGCCCTGAGCCTCCAGCCTGTGCTCTCCTCACGGAGATTCTCCGGCCAGCGGCACCTGCTCAGTGAGAATCCTGGCTTGGGGCTCTGGACCCCGTGCTGGGGGCTCGCCCGAGCCACCTGCACCCACAGCCCTCCTTCGTCCTCCCCAAGTGGTGTTGGAACCCCAACTCTCCAGGACGGACACTGCAGCAGTGGCCAGGCAAACACTTCCAAAGACATTCATTCGTTAGCAATAGGCTATGAGTGGACCCAGAGGCTTCACACACCCTCTAACACCTTTATGATGAATACGCTTATTTAAAACAACAACGACAACAGATTTTCTCAAGCCCACCTGCCCCCTTACAGTTGGCCTCGTTTGCGGCTCTAGCACCATCTTGAATATCTATGGTTCTATGGCGTCAATTGGGCATGGAAGATACTGCATGGTCACAATAGTGTAGCAGCAAAATATTGCTCAATGTAAATAGTTCAGAATTTGTTTTTAACAAAAACTCTTTCACAGGATGGAAAGCAATCTAGAGCTGCTGGCAGCCCAGGAGCATCTCCCACAGACAACGAAGGCTGCTGAGTACCAGTGTCCCGGGCAGTTCATGGGCTTCAGCGCGAAGGTCTCCTTCTCCACCTCAAAGGAGAACATGTTCTCGCTGTAGTGCTGCCAGTGGCCCGAGGTCACCCAGAGTCGGCTGTTGTAGATGTTCGGGCTGACCACCTCCTGGAAGCCCCGCTTCCTGTATTCACTCTGTAGGACAACAAGCAGACGTGTGGACAGGGAGGTAGTGTCTCATGCATCCGACGGCGGAGTGCGGCGTTCCGCTCTCAAGCTCAGATACGCACATGCTGCAACTCAGAAAGTCTACTTTCAGGGCCCTCGTATGTGTTGAAAGGGGGATTCCCGCATACGCACATAAACGCCCCAAGCCCGCTGCCATCCAGTTCCTTCTGAACCACAGTAGCCGTGTCGTAGGGTTTCTATGGCTGGGACTCTTTCCAGGTGTGGACAGCCTCACCTGTCTCCCACCCACTAATGTGGCTCCTTTGCACGTGTCCATCAAGAACACCAGGCCACTGCCAGAGCTGGTTCAGGCTCACAGAGACCCTCTCGAGGGTTTCTAAGACTGTAGAGCGCTGCAGGAGTAGACAGCCCATCTTTCTCCTGCAGCGTGCCTCGCAAGCTCGCACTGCCCACAGAGAGCAGCAGTGCCACAAGGGTCCTTTCAGGACACAAGGCTTGTGGAAGGATGCTAGAGGTGGCCCTAGCAATATGCGGAAACGGGGGTTGCATCAAGTTCCGCCAGTGAAAGAAAGGGCCTGCTGTAGCTACCAAATGTACGGCAGCAGAAGGGGGAAGCTGGAGATTCTCGTACCTGAGAAAGTCACAATGCAGATTAAGATACGAGACTCCTCAGATGCAAATATGAGACACCGATAATGTAAGGGTAGACGTTAGACAGGGCAAGATATGGCAAAATAATAATTTATGAATTATCAAGGGTGCATGAGGGAGGAGGGAGCGGGGAGGGAGGGGGAAGATGAGGATCTGATGCCAGGGGCTTAAGTGGAGAGCAAATGTGGAGGATGATGAGGCAATGATTGTACAGATGTGCTTTACACAATCGATGTATGTATGGCTTGTGATAAGAGTTGTATGAGCCCCTAATAAAACGATTAAAAAGATGTAAGGACATGTACACACATACGACCACGTGAAACAACATGGACACCAGGGCCCTCCACTATCACGAGGGCCGCTGTGAGTCAGCATCAACATGGCGGCAGTGAGTTTGTTTTGGGTTTTTTATACATGACTCTGCAGTTGCGCTAAAGAAGTGAAAGATGATGCACACAGGGGAGAACCCCCCTGGGCACCTTTCCTAGAAGAAACTGTCGTGAAGTTGGATCCTTTGTGTCGATGTTGGAGTGGCCAGTGGTTTCGAATGGCTGACCTGACAGTGAACAGCCCAATGTGCACCAACTACATTTGGAATCAAGCACAGCACAATGTGAAGAAATCTCTTATATCTGCATGGTCAGCATACAGATATGGGTGAAACACTTTATGAGGCAGCAGCAGATTTATATTTTAAATTTTCTTATGCTTCTTTCAAATATAAGAGTATCCTTCCTTTTTTCAGTCAGTATTACTAAAATCATCCTATAGCCTCAATCTCTGGAAGGAAGCAATGCAGATGGCTTACCCTGATATATTCAGTAAGTGTATTATAAATGTAGGCTCCCCTTGGCAGGAAAAAGCAACTTCCAGGGCTGAGTTCATGGAAGAAATAAAGTTCTTGGTCCTGGTGGGTGGGACGAAGAGAATAAAGGATGTGTATGTTTATCTAAGACATCAACTTGAAATATGAATTTTTTGAAGATTCCCTGGTATAATCACCCGCTATGACTTCCTTAGCCATCAACTCCCCATGGAATGCCCAAAGGTCTCAGCAATTACTTTGCTATTACTGGAATGTACTTGAGGCAATCAAAGGGGTGGCAGCAGATGCTGTCTCTTGCTGAAGTTTCACAGTCTAATAGCTGAGGACTTTTGGCACACAGTGAACGTTCTAAGAAAGATTGCCCTCATTAAAATGGCATGATGGGGCTGCACAGACAACCACGGCCACAGAATCCAGCAGTGACTCACTACTGGATCAACCTGGGCAACAAGTACAATAACGCTCTGGGGACTCCCTCATCTTTAAAATGAGTCCATGAAGTAGAGTGATTTCCCAAGTATCTCACAGCTACATAAAATGCTGCTACTTTGTTTTTATAGAAAGCAGTAGTTTGTCTGTACTTGTTCTTAATAAAAGTAGTTAAAATACATTTCGAGAACCTTTTAATTTCAGGAAAAAAAATTTTGTTTTTATTCTTTACTTCCATAGTTATCAATTTATGTATATAAATATATACATTTAATTAAATGCTACGAAAATGTCACCCTCAGTGTTATAGGGCTAATACTGTCACAGAAATGAAACTCTGCAGCAATACTTGAAACTTCAGTATCTCTTCAAAAGGCATCTCTACACCTACAGAGTATACATTTCCCAGGAATTGTTACAGCTAATTTCAAACTTCTGATGAAATAACGAAAACTCAGTCAAGATACGATGGCTCTTTAACATACCCTCCCAATTTTCCTGTGATCCCGGTTCTTAGCTTCCTCTTGGAACTTCTCCCATTCTCTCAACATTTTAGCATCTGGGAACGAAATACCATAAATTCGCTGGAGAGTTTCCATATCTGCTTTGCCTTCCCAATATGTGGAGGAATTCTAAAAACAAAGATGAATCACAGAACAACATTCAAAGTTGGAAACACCTCACACGTGGATTGGATGCCATGTCTCAGTGGCATCGTACGACTCAAATTCAAACTTGTACAGGCAACATGACAAACAGCGCATTTAGTTAACCTCCAGCTGGAGCAGCAAGAACTGGCTCTTCCTTCGCTCACAAATGCCCACCCTGAATACTCTCTGAGGTAGTTAGTTTATTGTGCAGCCTGGCCGATAAACACCTGTGGGATTAATTGAAGGGCAGAGAGGTGAATGGCTTCACGAGCCTCACCTGTCTTGCCTCTTGCTCTGTGATCATCGGACCAGTGTGCGGCTGCCTTGCTTGTTCTGTGCCTCAATTTGCAAGCTACACTACCTGTGGGACACCTAACCCGTTTACTCTGTCGCTGTAGTTTGAGGCTCCTTCAAGACCTGCTTCTCCACACAATGGGAATTTACATCTCTTGAGCTGGGGACACTCAGACCCTGTCATCTGGCTGACTGTTGGTGACCGGTCTTGCTGTTTGCTGCCTGTGCCCGGATAGCCTAGCGCTCTCTCTCTACAGAGGACTACCTGGCGGCCCTCTAGACTGGAAGGACTGCCAGTGTCTCATAGCTGTCTCACGGGTGAGAGTTTCACTGAGCCATTTGTACTGCTTTATAATATAACTGTTTATTTCTTGGGTTATATATCTATCTATCTGTCTAAATATATATATGTATTAGCCATCTGGTTTTGTCTCTCTAGAGAACGCTGTCTAACACACCCTCCTCAAGGTGCCTTCTTAGCGTAGTAGGCAGCGCGTCAGTCTCAGAACACACTCTCCTCAAGCCATCGCTCCGTATACATTAACCACTGACTGCAAGGTGAGTCCGCACAAAATGAGTCAGCGAAATGGAAGACGCGTCAGTAAATGACGATTTTCACGATTTAAAGTACCTTGTAGGAACGAACCACCCACAGAAAGTTTATGGACCAGCACAGTTGACAGAATTCATTTTGTTAAAGGCACTTCTTGGGCAACGATTTAGCCAACGCATCGCCACTGAGTGGATTCTGACTCATAATCACAGTTATGGTCTACAGGGCAGCGTATGACTGCTCCCGAGGCTGTGCATCTTCATGGGAGCAGAGCCTGCTTCCTCCCAGAGGGCAGGTGGCCTCACAGGGCTGACCTTCGAAACGCACTGGGCCACCAGGGCTCCTCCGCATGTGAGACCAAGAGGGAGGCACAAGCACGGAGCCCACAGTCTCAAAGCAGTGAGAGCCTCAATAGCCCCTGAGCTTGTGAACCCCCCAGCCTGCACCCCCTTGTGCTCTAGCAAGGACTGTGGAACCAGTCACTTGGGGTACTTTGGGGTGTTAAAGAAAAAGAAAAGCTCTAGCACCCACAGTTAGAGCATGAGCGAAAACCACTCATCCTTATAGATGGCAAAGGAAACCACTGAGAAAAATGGCAGCAAAGGCAAACCAACACAAGTTTAAGAACACAGCCATACTAGACAATTCTGTCTGTACAGTCTGTGAGTGTACCACTTACTTTGTGTATTTTTAATGTCTTAATCTTGCCAGTATGCCTGACATGTGGGCCGCGGCAGAGATCTATCAGAGGACCACACCTACGGGGGCAATGGAAAGAAGGTCAGCGTAGGCGCTCCGTGGCGTGCGCGGCAGTGGCATTCCGTGGCACGTGTTACTCTCACCTGTACACTGTGGTGGTTGGAGTAGTCACTTTTTCATTCAGGATCCGGCACTTGAACTTGTTATACTGAAAACATTAAAAAATGACCTGTACAAAAGCTTTCATTTCTCAGTAATCCAACTAAAACAAAATTTATGTTCATCTAGCACAGTGGTTCTCAACCTTCCTAATGCCATGACCTTTTAATACAGTTCCCCATGTTGTGATGACACCCCAACCATAAAATTATTTTCGCTGCTCCATAATTTTGCTACTGTTGTGAATTTTAATGTAAATATCTGATATCCAGGATGTTTTTTCCTTGTGACAAATTGAACATAATTAAAGCACGGTAATTAATCACAAAACAATAGGTAATTACTGTCAAGTCGAGTTTTTTTCAGCACATTTTTAAACGCTGAAAAAGCCCTCCATTTATTTGTAGTAAAATTAGGTGCCTCGGCTTATGCTCGAGTTTATACGGTATATATTGTGAAATATTTACGTGTTTTCCAATGGTCTTCAGCGACCCCTATGAAAGGCTGGTTCGACTCCCAGAAGGGTCACAACCCACAGGTGGAGAACCGCTGATGTAACACGTTATCAAAGCGTTTTATCAATATCAACAGTTTCATTATTTCATACTAAAAATATGGCTACATTGTTGAAATGAACAGAGCAGACCAAAGCCCAGTGGTTTCCCTTCAAGCGACATAATGAATGATGCAAAAGCCCAGGGAGGGTGTGGGTTAGTTTCCTTACCTTAAACATTTCCAGCAAAGTTTCTTTCGTGACTTCCAATCTTTCGAAAGCTTGTTTTTCCTTAATGATTTTCTTACATAAAGTCTCCAAAGAGGAAAAATCATTGCTGGACACACATCTGAGGGGGAAGAAAGTACGAGGGCTTGGATTCCATCCTAAGCACTGCAGCTCGGCGTTCTTTAGAATACCCTCAGGGTTCTAGTATAAAAAAACGAGACTTCTTTCCATAATAGATTTGTCTTAAACTAAAATTTTGATCAATTACTTTCACGTTTGAAGTCACCTCTACCTTGGCCATCATGGAAACCTTTCCCACGGTGACCCTGCACAAACAACTCTAATTGCGGGCAGGTTAAAAGGTGAGGAGAGGCCCATATGCAATTAATTTCCCAAAATACCTTAACCAAAAACACACAAACCTGGCCAGAGTCAACTCCAACTCAGAATGACCCTGCAGGACAGAGTAGACCTGCTCCCTCGGGTTTCCAAGACCGTAAATCTTGAGGCGATCGACAGGAACGGAAGTATATTGTTCCTGGGAGAGGCTCTTGGCCTTGTGTTTAGCAGGCTGACTCGTCGCCCTCTAGGCCACCAGACTCAGCCTAATCCAGACTTGATTTCCTTTGTTCAGTTACATTAACTCACCCATCCTCCAGGTACATGTCGTAATAGAATCCATTCTCGATGGGTGGGCCGTAGCACAAGCATCCACCATAGACTCTCTCCATCGCCTCACCCATTATGTGAGCACTGGAGTGCCAGTACACCTGAGAGCCAACAAAAACAAGGCGGCTTCCACCTGGGCACGGCAGTTCCACACACACATGGCCAGCAGAGAGTGACCGTTAAAAATTATCACCAAAATCTAGATGTACAAATGTATATAAACTAGAGGTGGTTCTACTCAAAGTCAAAATAATGTTTTAAAGTTCTAATGTGTATATTTCTTTTGTATCTTACACATAAAATGGGTCCATTGTTTCCAGACCAATTCCATTTAGGGTTGACAAGGAAAGAGGGTGGAGAGTGGCCATGGAACATACCTAGACATCTATGTTCACACTAGGGGCTGACAACTGCTAAGGAGGCACAGCTGGACCACAACACAATTATAAAACACCGGACAAACACAGTCACTAAAATCAAATGGCGGTACTTGATGATTCAGAATATACCTCTAGGAATGCTTTATGATTTATTTCTAAGGTCCAAGCTTGTTACCTTCAGAATACCTTTGGAAACCTGATTCCAATATATAAACAAACTAGCTGCAATGAGATACTTTCTCCTCCCCCAACCCCCACCCCCGACAGCATCATAGACAAGCCAGCTTTCACCTCTTAACTTTGTAAGGAGACATCTGTAAAACATCAGTCGTGTAATAAAGGAATGAACAAAGTGGCCAATGAAGCTGCATCTGAAACTCAATGGGCCACAAGTAAAAACTTACTGCTTGGGCTTCTTCGTCCTCAAACTTGAGAAGCTCTATGGTACAATCTTCTTCCAGAGGTCGGTCAAGGTCCCACACAACTTTATTCACTTTCGCGACGACAGTGTTGTCAGCCAGGCCTTGACTTTAAACATGAGCATATGCAGATAAAAACGTGAGGTTCAAGCAAGAAGGATCTCTGCAGCACACGTGAGTCCAGAGACACTGCCAATATCCTCTGGGAAGTATTAGCCACAGAACTGGAAAAAGCAGCAAACTCTCCCCCAAATTTACCATGAACGGTAAAAAGATCCTAAAAACTCACAACACTAACATTGGGCATTGAATGTTTCTTATTTAAGCGAACAAGGCAACTCTGATAAAAGAGGCAGTAACAATTCTAGTGGTTTAATTCTTACCTTTACAATTTCTCAGAATATATTTCCTATAAAGACCGTTATTTAGACTGGAAAGGAAGGTTTCTTGGAGGGGGTGCTTGGCTGCGAGGGGGATGGTGGACTAACATCTCTGTCCCTGCTCTAATCTGCAACTTGGTGGAGTTTTTCTTTGGGAAATGCAGCTAACCTCGGAATGAGCTCTGCAATTGCCCAATAGAATATCCACAGGTTGATTTAGACGAGTGATATTGTTACCTAGACATGCTCCTTTTCTTCTTTCCTTGGAGGCAAATTTTCTTTTTCATGTTAAGTCAGATAACACTAATATAACGTACATGAACTATTTAGCTGAACTATTAGGAATACATATATTTTTTTAAGTAAGTGAAAAGGGAAAGGGCCACGGGCAGGGGGACAGAGCCCCAGGACAGGGCAGCTGGCAGGGAGCCGCATACGTGCAGGTGGCAGAGAAATGTGCTGGTGTCAATTCTTCAGAGGAGTAAAGAACTAAACCGAAAAATGACAAAAACTCTCTGATTCTTGGTGGGGAAGAGGGGAGACTTCTCTTAGGCTCCCACAGGGCGCCTGGGGACAAGAACAGTAGCGAGTTCCTGTGGAGATGTAGCTTCCACATGGGCCACCGGGGCCACGTCCATTTCTGCAACATGGGATAAAGGAATGGCTACACTAGGCGATGAACCCTTAAAGAAAGCCTCTTGGAAGCACACACCTTCTGAGTTCTCCCCTCTAAGTCCCATTGCTAATCATCAGAACTTCAAAATTCACCTGGTAGTTTCTGATGACGCCACCAAGAATCATTCTGCCTTCTGGCAATAACACCATAAACATCTTCGCCGCAGAGCAGAAGGAAAGCCCACCAATGTCGTCTCTAACTTTCCATTGTACAGTTTTCTCAGAAACTGTTTCTAACAGAGAAATAGCAGCCTAAGTGTTGAAGGCCATTAAGATTCAGCCTTGAAACAGCTGAGAAGTTTCATGACCTATGTGTCAGTGTTTGCTGATTTCTTCTGTGACTTTATGCTTTGAACAGACTGTCAAGGACAAGAAAGTATGCAACGTCTGGGAAAAACAGGTGGTTTCATTTTCTCAAGGATGCCTGGCTTGGCAGAAGATAGAGTTGCTGTGTGTATCAAATGTGCTTGCTTAACAATGAGATAATTAACCCCGGGTTGTTTCTGCATGGATATAAGGAGGGTGTAGAATAAACTCGGGTGCTTCAGTCCATCAGACTTGCCCTCCCAATACTTTCTGTCTCTTTTTTTTCCTTAATCCTCACTCCCCCTTTCAGGACTCTTGGACTTGTCGGCTGGCTCCGACCCCTACGCTAGGGCAGCACTCTCTGGAAAGGATGGAGAGAGATGCCGATGCCTGAGAGCCGACACAGCCACTCTCGCACCGTGTGATGTGACCATGCAGGTGGCCCGCATCAGTCTGCCCTTCACAATGACCTCCAGAAAAGCAGAACAGCTACTTAAAGGTCTGCCCAGTGCATGACCTCACACTTGACTCGCCTGACGTTCCAACGGTCTCTCCCTCTCCTTCCGCATGCAGAGAAGCACTCATCAAATTAGCCGAAGTGCGCTAGTCCCTGTGGGAAAGCTCGACCCGGCATCCACACAGGAGACCCACAGCTCAGAACCGATTCTACTCCCACCTCCCACCGAGGGACTAGTGGGCTTAATGAGAACCACCTGGGTTTCTAGCCCAAAATTGTTATTTTGTACATGATGTTCAGGAGCCCTGGTGATGCACCTGCTAAAGTCCTGGGCTGCTACCTGGAAAGACCTCCCTCCCCCTCCTGTCAGTCACTCTGCAGGACAGAGCTAACAAGCTGTTCCTAGAAAGATCATTGTTGTTAGGTGCCTTCTCGGGTCCTACCCATTACGACCGTAGGCACCACAGAGTGAAACTCGGCCTGCACCACCCGCGCAGTCCCCCTGTGTGCAGGAGCTCCCTGCTGCAGGCACTGTGTCGCTCCCTCTCAAGGGGCCTCCTCTTTGTGTGGCTGCCCTCCCCCTGGACCAAGCATGCTGTCCTGGTACTCTGCCCTCTAGAACACTAGGCACGGGAACCGTCTTGACAGCTGTGGGCTTAGAAGTTAAACAATCTAAATTGATCATCAACAACTTGGACAATTTGCATTCTGATTTTTCTGTGATTCAACTCAATGCAAAATTAAATATAAGAGGTTAATGAAAGATAAGAACACCAAAGGAATTAGTTTATCTGAAAATCAAGTTGAATTCGGAGAAAGCTTAATGAAGGCAGGTTGTAAAAACAACAACAAAACTGTCAAATTAGGTGCGGATGCAACAAGAATAAGAGATTACGGAGAAACATAACAATCGGGAAGAACTCTGCCTGTAGGTGTCTTTACAAGTATGTCAAGATAATACAGAAACTCAAAGTAGCATTTGCTGCCTCTAAAAAGTCTTGGCCTGTGCTACATACAATTGGTGAAGACAATTATGTTTACAGATTTAAGTCAGCAGGCTCTAACACAGATGAGCAAGCTTTTTCTGTAAAGAACCAAACCAAACCCCAAACCCACCACCATTGACTCATGGAGACCTCACAGTACTAAGTGCTTGCTGAAAATCTACACATGGACCTCATCGCTCTCCCAGAGTACATCCGGTGGGTTTGAACTTCTGGCCTTCTAGTTAGCAGTTCAATGTGCAACCCACTACACAACAAGAGCTCCTTCCGTAAAAGACTCTTGCTGCCATCTAGTTAATGCTGACTCAGAGCCCCTGCTGAGGTTCCTCTGATGGTAACGGTTACGGGAGTAGAAAGCGGTCTTTCTCCCAGAGCTGCTGCTGGTGGTTTCGAAATTACTGACCATGCAGATTGTGGCCCAATGCCTAACCATGCTCCTCCGTAAAAAGCTAGATAATACATATATCAGATTTTATGGGTTATACAGTCGCTACTGAGTATTTTTCTGTTTCATTTACTTATTTATTTTCAGTTATCATGAAAACCCTTCTAGCCTGCTCATCGGCCTTACAAAAACAGGCAACGGCCAGTAATTTGTCAACACTTGGTTGAAGATATAGGAATCAATTTATGAACCCCCAAATTGATCATTTTCAAATAAATGACCAATTACTATTACAAGTGCACCACATTAAGAAATCTCAAATATTTTATTACCAAGTATGAGCCCATGCTCATTTCCCCCAAATCAACTGAACCCCGAAAAATGTTAAGATGAAGTATGGCTCCACTGTGGATTTAGAAATTCAGTGCAGGTTGTCTGGGATCAGAGTTTAGTTCCTTAACTTTCCCATGTGAGATGATCAATTTTACTTGGATCTTCAATACTGAAAGAGACTTTTAACACTTTGTTCTGTGACACTCATGGTCAAAGTAAACGAAAAAAAAAAAAAACCTTCAAAAACTAAGGGTAAAGTAAACTCTGAGAAATTAATTTTGAATCTATACTATGAAGCTCCACATTATTTGATTCTATAAAACCCGAAGTGCATGAAACGCCTTAAAACATCAAACACATGCGTGTGCGTGCACATACACCCAAATTAAATTTCACAAGATCAGATCAGAGCAACTTATACCTAATTCCATAAGCAATCTGATAGGGCGTCGTTTTCCAAGACTCTGCATCAACCTGTTTGCCGTCAGGTAGAGTGACTTTAATTGGCTTGCTATCTTTTTCTGCTCTCTCCGCCAGGATGGAATCGTGCTCTGCCTTCAGTTGGTTGTACATCTCAAGACGTGTGTTAATGTACTCAGGCCAAGGATTCAACTGCAAGACAACAAACAAAATAAATGATCGGTAAATCTGTCCTGTTTTAAGGGGGTAAGGTTGGGACAGACAATAGAAAAAGTCCACAGTAACGGATTCATCATGTTAGAGATTGCTAGTCACCACCAGCACTTTAATCGAGTCTGAAATGCAAGCTTAATAGAGCAATTCAACGAATGCTCTTTTCTTATACTCTGTAAGAAAAATCTAAAAATAGAAAAAGATATATATATAATAAAAACACCTGAATAGACAGCTATTACTATTATTATTTATATCAAGTGTTGCTTTTATGAGACCTTCTTAAGATCTTTCCAAACCAACTGATAAATGAGTACAGATATCAAAGGGTGCTGGATGATATGGAGAATGTAGCATGAGAATTGGAGGCAGGCTTATTAAAAATGTGTGACATGCAGATGATGGAAGTGAGGCGGACTTCAAGTGCTTGCTGATGAAGATCAAGCATTACGGTCAGCAGTACAAATTACGATTCAATGTAAAGAGGACCAAAGTCCCCACAACTGGACTAATAGGTAACATCTTGGCAAATGGCGAACATATTGAACATGCTAAGGATTTCATCTTGCTTGCAATCAGTGCTCATGGAAGAAGCCATCAGGAGATTAAAAGATGCATCGTACTGGGTCAATAGGCTGCACAAGACCTCTTTGTTGACAAGCAAAGAAGTTCCCCTGAAGGTTAAAGTGTGCCTGACCTAAATAAGCCATGGTCTTTTCAACGGCTTCATGTGCATGTGAAAACTGGGCACTGAATAAGATAGAAAAAGAATCGATGCATTTGAATCATGGTGCTGGCAAAGAATATTGAACATACCATAGATTGCCAAAAGAATAAACAAAGCTGTCTTGGAAGAAGTACAGCCAGAATTCTCCTTAGAGGCAAGGATGGTGAGACTTTGTCTCACATACTTTGGACAAGTGGTCAGGAGAGACCACTCCCTGGAGAAGGACATCCTGCGTGGCCAAGCAGCGGGGCAGCAAGAAGAGAGAGGAAGGCTCGTCAAGATGGACTGACCCGGGGCTGCGACAATGGGCTCGCTCAGGGGTATACCTGTGAGGACGTGCACCAGCAGGCGTGATAAAAGTCACTGTGAGCCAGGACCAACGCCTGACAACAAGAACTAAGGGTGCTATGGATTCTATTAGATTTCTTAGCCAAACAGGTATTGAAATCCTAGCCCCTGTACCTGCACACAGGATTGTTTGGAAACAGGGTGTTTGCGTTATTGTTAGGGAGGGCCTAACAGAGCAGGTCCATTGTGGCTCTAAGCATCATGAAGAGAGACATAGGCTTGTCAGCAAAGTAAAACAAGAAGGGGAAGACGCCATATGAAGACACACGCACAATGGAGTCCCCACAAGTCCAGGCACTCCCTGCGCTGCTGGCTGCGAGAAGCCTGTCGCCACAGCCATTCCCTGAATGCTGGCTCTTAGCCTCCTGAACTGCGCGCACGGAAAGTTCTGCTCTGGAAGGCCAGCCATGTGAGGTCTAGTCGCTACAGCAGCACTAAGTAATGGAGGCACAGTGGAAAGAAATGCAACTTACTGGCGTTTCCCATTTTGCCTCAGTCATGTTCAGGAAAAGGCCTGCACAGCTGGTCAGCCCATGTCTCCAGTCATGATTTGTAACTAGCAACTATCAATTTGTCTGCCTGAGTATTTCTCTCATTCGGAAGCTTCTTTAGTAGAGTGTTTAATTACACACATAAAACACATAACCCTAGAGTCCACAGCGGATAAAATTCATCAAAGCATTTTATAGAACACCCAGTTCCCTGGAGTTTGATGGAGAAAGAAACTAGGAGACACTTATAAAAAGATCTAACTTGTCCATTGTCAGAGACTGGTACAAAGCTCACCATGAATTTTAGTTCACAGAGCAGTCCCACCCCCAGCAAAGATACCGGGTATAAACAACAAACGGTGGTACCGTGGGAACAGGTGTGCGTGAAAACAAGCACGGCTTAATTTGACCGTCATGGTTTGACCTGCAGACGGATTTAAATCAATCAGGTCTAACAGAGACCAGGCGAACTCTATGTATGCTTTAGAACTTCTGATAAGGCCACGAACTCCAAATGTGTCAACTGACAACATACACAGTCTGACGGGAGGACAAGGACAAACGAGTCCCTAATCTTGAGGCAATGGAAAGTGAAAGCCAGTACAGAAGCACACGGTCCATCCAGCTGCGGCCTAGCTTCTGTTGGTCACGAATGGCCACCATGTCCTTCTCACAGGCTACCAACACTGCTCCACACATCAGAGTCAGACATGTGTGTGTTCAGTCTGTTTGAAACACCTTGTAAAACAGTATGTTTATCTGACATGACTCAGTGCCAACTCTGTGGCCAGAGAGGACAGGGGAGAAAGGCCCCTGTGGGTTCACTGACTGTCGCTCGTTGGGGGAGTACAAAGCCCCACCATTCTCCCTCAGAGTAACTGGAAGTTTCGAACTGCTGACTTTGCGGTTTGCAGGCCAATGCCTACTCGCTACACCACCAGGGCTTCCATCGTACGTGAAGCAGTACTTTAAAAAATGCTCTTCTTTCAATCCTATCTTTTCTAAGCGTTGCTCATTAAAACCGGTCCATCGCACTCTTACACAGACTTCTAATCGAAAATGTCCGTGCCTTTATGCCCTGGTGGTCTGGGGGAAGCGCTCTCAATCCAGTAAAACAGCCACAGCGACTCAAGTGAAGAACGTGAAGCACCACGCACGGCAGACGAGAAAGCAGGAAGAGAAGTCCAACACCCCCCCCACCCCCCCGGAGCCAAACACCCAGGAACCAGTGCACTCTGGGCAGGTGGTGGAAATTCCGGTTCCATTTACCACAAGCCAGGATAAAGGCGAGGAAAGAACATTCCTGAGACTTGAGGCCTGGAGGGCACCTGTCCCAGCTCAGAACCAAGCCCGACTGGCAGGTCCAGGTTCAAACGGTGTGAAGGGACCCACTTTGGCTTCGCTCTCATTTGATGCTGCCGCCAGGTCCCCAGCCTCCCCCCGCAGCTCACCTGATGAGCCGCCACAAAGCTAGCGATCGAGCGACTAAAGAATGATTGGTCCAACCTTTGTTCCCTGGCTCTGTTATTTCACAACCAGGGCATCGAAGGTTCACACATGCCCAGATGTTTTCCTTTTTCAGTAACAAATCATGGTGAATCTTTAATTTCCCCTCCCTGGCTATCCTTTGGCAATTCTTCTTCCTGAATTTTCTATCCAGTTTCATCCTACAACCGTAAGCATTCTAATCTGCACACAGAAGGCAAACCTGAGACAGTTCCCCACCACTGGCCGCGCTCTGGTGAGAGGCCTACGGCATTTACCTCTGCTCGGCCCCCGTCCCCGGGGCCTTCCTTATTCTTCTTCTTGCCGCCTTCCTTTCGTTTGTCTTCGCCAGCACCGACCTAAATACAGAGAAAGAAAGAAAGAGAAATGGAAGGTTTACATTGTCTGTTAATATGGCCCTTCTCGCCACAATTCCTTATGTGAGATATTAAAAGTCCGGACTCTATGCTTATGACCATAATCCCATGGTGGAGGGCATTCCTGCTCCAGGAATAGGGTGGGATTTATGCAGCCCATTTCCCCAAGGCAGTGCTTCCTGTGATCTCCTGACTGTGCTTCCATGAACACCGACTGTGGATCTGAGCAAGCGGACATGGACATCCCTGAGAACGTTGGTATTGTCTCCATTTAGCATGATGCTCCTCATCGGTCTGCTTGTGAGGGTTGGGGTTGTCTTTAGATTGAGTTGCAGTCCATAGAGAAGGCTACAATCCTTGGTGTTCACCCATAAGTACTTTAAGTCCTCCTCACTTTCAGCAAGCCAAGTGTTGTCATCTGCATATCACAGATTGGTAGTAAGCCTTCCTCCTATCCTAGTAAGCCAGATTCTCTATTTGCTCAGTATGTGGACTGAATAAGTATACTGAGAGGATACTCATCATAACTTTTCAGGTAGGTCTTGGTTGTGTGTTGAATTGTACCCCCCAGAAAGATAACCCCAATAGTTGTGAATGTGATCTTAGATGGCGGTAGGGTCTTTGCAAATGTGCTACAGGTAAGATGAGGTCATCCTGGGGCCCGGTGGGTCTTTCTCTCTAGTCTGGTCTGAGTCTGGAAGCTCTGCTTACACCTGTTCTCTCTGGCTGAACCCCCTGGTGTTAACACTCACGGCACAGCTTGTAGCAGGAGGTTTATCTGTTTTTGTTGTTGTTTTTTAGTTGACTAGGCAAAGGCATTTGACTGTGTGAATCGTAACAAGTTACGGCCAACATTGAGAAGAATGGGCATTCCAGAATACATAAGACTTCTACAGATAAGACAAGAGGCAGTCATTCCAACAGAACCGAGGGCTACAGCATGGCTTACAGATAAGGGGTTGTATCCTTTCAGCACACGCATTCCATCTGAGTACTGAGCAAACTAATCTGAAGCTGAGCTACATGAAGGACGTGTCATTAGAGTTGGAGAAAGCTCATTAACAACCTGGGACATACAGATGGCACAACATTGCTCACAGAAAGTGAAGAGGGCTCGCAGCACTTATGGATGATTAACTACTATGGCCTGTAATATGCATTATTCTTCAACATAAAGGGAACAAGAATCCGCACAATCGGGTCAATAAGCAACACTGAGAAAAGACTGAAGTTGTCAAGAATTTCATTTGACTTGGAGCAAAAACACCGACAAGACTGCATTGGGCAAAGCTTTGGCCAAAGACCTGGGTAAATCTTTTTTACAAGAAACAAGTCTCTTCCCAGCAGTGGGCTCAAACACTGAAGCGAGAGTGAGGATGGGACGGGACAGGGCCGTGTTTTGCACTGTTGGACATAGAGCACTACGAGTCGGAATCTTTTTAAGGGCACCCAACAACAGTCTCAGAGAGCACTAAACCACGTGAGAAGTGACCTCAATGAACACAGGCCATGTCACGCCAAGCATTAGAGCAGTGAGTCCTACAAAAAGGTAACTAACAGAACCCTGTGGTTCTCCACAAGGCACAATTCTGCCCCGCACATGGGCCCATGGCAACGTCTAGAGACACTTCTGATGGTCACAACTGAGGGTTCCTATTGCTAACTTGTGGGTACAGGTGCCAAAGATGCTGTGAAACATCCTACAATGCACAAGACAGTCCCCCACATCAGGGAATCTGAGGATGCTGAAAGCCTGGTCTCCATTATGGGATCTTATGAAGAGTGCACCATGGGATCTCATGAGGAGTACCTATTTGAAAATGCATTGCTTACTTCGCCGTGACAGCTCAAATGGACACATCCCAAGTTAAGTCACACACAGTAGAAAAATAGTTCATAATTTCAAAAGCACTGCCACCAAGAATCATATCAGAGTCCCACAACACCTCTGTGAGAGGACTAATATTATCACTCTAATTTAAAAATGGAATTAAACCAGAAAATATCCGATGAGTTTTTGGTTCGCACAGTCTGTAAGTGGCAAGGAGCAGCATACCCAAATGTAGACAGCGGTCACAAACTCTAAAGAGGGATGTGATCAGCAGCAGCGGAGGACTAGGGACTTCCTGAGTGACGCTAACGGTGAATGTGCTCAATCCCTCCATTCAAGTCCACCCAGAGGTACCACACGAGACCGATCTGGCAATCTATCTCCACAAAGACCGGTCACTAAAAACCCACTGGAGCAAAGCTCTACCATGAGTTGGTATCAACTGACAGCAACTGACTTGGATTTAGTTTACTGGGAATGCAGAAGAGGGTTTATTTAGTTCCATATGTTTGTTTCCTTGGACTCTTCATCCATATTTTAAGATGAATCAGTATTGCATTTCTTTATGTTGCTTAATAATATTCCACTGTTCCCACAACTTGTTCATCTAGTCAACTGATATCACAAAAACAATAATCTGCATAAGTAAAAAACTTAATGACTGAATAGCATGCGGAGCTAAAATGCCCCCTTCCATACTCTAATATTAAAGGTTATTAAGGCTCATTTATATTCAACAGATGAAAAGTGAATAATCCAGTAAAGAACTGCACATAGATTCCCTATTCCTCCTTCACTATAAAGAAAGTCAATCGGACCAGCGCAGGAAACTGGGGAAGAAGAGGGGTTAAAATTAGTTGTGGGTTTGTATATACAAATTGAAAATGGAAGGAGAATTAAAAAGTCAGTATTGCTGATAAAGGCATTTTGGGCCTGGACCAGACCTATTTGTCAAATGATCAGTAGTAGGAGTGGGGAGGAGGAAAGAGAAATAACCTGACACTGACCACGAAGGGAAGCTACGGAATTCCTTCCTCGGTATGCTTAGGGGTTGAAAGGAAAGTAAGTGCCAAGATACAGTTCAGGTAAACTCAAGGCTAGGGAGCTGGCAACAGGCCTGTACTGGAAGGCCAATCTGGTAACACGCATCCAAGTCAAGTCATCTGATGGTGTCACTGACTCATTCCCAGGCACACGGTGGGAGGCAGGATAGCACTGGGGCGTGAGAAGTGGCTCAAGCAAGTCATTTAATGTTCTACGTACTTCCTTGTTTGTATAATGGGGATTGTAAGAGACCCCAGTTAGGAGTATTATGAGGGTTGAGAGAAAGATGGCCATGTGTCAGACTTATAGCATGCACTCAGTAAATACTGGCCATTGAGCCATCATCATTTCCAGTTCCCAAGTAGTGCCAACTGACGGAGACCCCACATGTGTCAGAGGACTGTGCCCTCTAGACTTTTCAATGGCTGATTTTACACAGCAGACTCCCAGGTGCTCCAGGTGGACTTGTCAATCACATACTCCCTCCAGTTTAGAGTGACAAAGCAGAATACAGAAAGCACCTGCCAAAAGAACAAATGGTCTTGGAAAAGGTACAGCCAAAATGCTCCTTAAAACTGAGGACGGCGAGACTTCCTCTCACATACTTTGGACACAGTATCAGGAGACACTGGTCTCTGGAAAAGGACTTCATCTTTAGTAAAGTAGAGGGGCAGTGACAAAGAGGAAGACCCTCGATAAAATGGATGGACACTGCAGCTGTTACAATGGGCTCAAACACTGGTAAGGATGGCACAGGACCTAGCAATGTGCTGTTCTCTTGCACACAGGTTGCTATGGGTCAGAACGGACTCCACAGCACCTAACACCTAACTATAGCACAGTCACTGCAGCTGTTTGCTAGGCTTACATGTGCCTTCAAAGAAGGGCACGGGAAGTTGTTGACTATATATTACTAGCCCAAAACTACGAAACAGTAATGACACCATTTTAATTTTAAAAGATAAATGATTAGAGATTGGGAAAAGGTCTATGCCCAGCCACTATACTTGTAGGTTTACTTCATATAATTCAGAAAGTGTCTGCATAGACATTTCCATCAGCCAGCCCTCTAAGATCAGGGCAGTTCCATTTTACTGAGGAGAACATCCTGGCTTCTAAGTGACTTGGCACAGGCTTACAAGCAGAGGTTGCTTTCCTTCTCAGGCTTCATCGTGTCTCCCCCAGGTGTCCCAGCAGCCTCTGGCGGATGACCTCACCGCTTGCCAATGCGCCTTCCAGTTCTAGCCCAGCGCGATCTTTACAACCACAATCCACAGGGGCAGCTTTCTGCTTCAAATCTTCCAAGCACAAGATACAGCTTCAAATTGCCTCCATTAACTAAAGTCAGGCACCTGGGTGTCATTTTCCTTGCCCTTCCCCCCTTTACCGGGGAAGCCATACCTTGCCTAGTTTATTCACCTCACACTAGTGATAGTATACTCACACTCACTGGTCCAAACTCAGGAGAAGAGATGCCTGGAGACCAGTTAGGAGCTCCTCCTTCTGTATCTGTAACTGTGCAGGATTGATCACACCACACTATGATCGTCTGTCTTCGTCTCTCATGGCACACCAGACTGTGGGTCCCTTAAGACCAGGAGAGTTGCCCTTGGGGCATAGTGGGCTAGGCAGAGGGCTGCTAAAGGCAAGGTCAGCCAGTTGGAAACCACTAGCCATTCAGCAGAAAGATGAGGCTTTCTACTCCCATAAAGAGTTATGGGAAACGCAGAGGCAGTTCTACTCTGTCCTTTAGACATTATGTGTCAAAATGAAGTGAAGGTCAGGAGCCGGGCCCCATTCCATCTCCTAGTGCAGTGCCTACCATCCAGTGTGGCCGAATGGATGGTTAACATTTTTGCACGTAGTTTTAAAAAAATGCCATCTACCAGTGTGAGCTTGAAAATGACCTGGCAGATGTTCCCTTGCAGATGACAAAGGTGATAAGATCAGCTAGTTTGAATGTGATAAGGCATGCCTCCAGCAGGGGGGTGGGGTGGAGCCACCTAGGAACCAGGCAGCAGGGGTCAGCGGCCTCCACCCTTTATATACAACCCAACCCAGCTCGAGCAAGCTCCGCAGAAACCAGTCCACCCTGGGTGACTCTGCTGGTATCTGAAAGACCAATGCCTTAGCTGTGACACGATCACAGCGCCGCGCATGCCACCACAGTACGAGACAATGACGGACAGAGTAGGGAAATATCGCCTAGCATGTCGGGAGCACAAGGCAAACGCCCCCGAGCCCTAGATTCCAAGGGTCCCGGCTTCCACTCTGAGCAAGGTACCAGTTTGCTCGTCTGCTAAGAGGGCGGCCGCGCAGGCTTGCAAGGCCCCACCGCTGCTCCGCGAGCAGCAGATGCCTTCTCTAAGGGGGCTGACTTGCGCCGGAGTGCGGCGGTCTCCTCGTCCTCCCACACCCACGCGGCGGGGCGCCTCCTCCTCCCCGTCCGGGGCGCACTGGGGAGCTGCGTGGGCCCGCGGAGCCCCGGCGCGGCCTCCGGCTCCCATCAACCCGCTCACCGGCTTCTCTTCGCCTCCCATCTTCCCGACAGGTTTGCTAGCTGTCTCCTCAGACATCCGCGAGCCGCGAAGGAAAGATGGAACCCCAAAGCGGCCGTCTCCAGGAAACGAGCGCGGTCCGACGAGGACCAGGCAGCCGGCGAACACTGCGCTTGCGCCACGTGGGCCAAAGGGACAGCTGATGCAATCAGCAAGCGCCGAAACCCCGCCCCCAACCGGCCCCTGGAAAGAGCAGCCAATGGACAACGAGGGAAGGCGGGCCCTCCAGGCCCTAAGCCAATGGAAAAGCTCCTTTGGTGCCAGCCCTTCAGGGAAACGCGGGCGCGGCGAGGGCGGAAAGGGTGCCCAGATCGGCCTTCGGCACTGGACTGCACCCTGCCGGAGCTGGAAGCTCGTCACTGCGCGTGCGCGGTCACCACTGACTCCGCCGGCGGGTCAGGGACCCCTCCAGCCCCAAGAGCGAGTGGAACCGATTTGGACGTCTCTTGCAACAACATGACAAATCGGCTCTGCTCGGCTGAAGCTTCCCAGCAGGCCCCAGCCACTGGAATGGCGTTCCTGACCGGAGACTGTGCTGAGAGTCCAGTCCAAGGTCTCCTGAAGCTCCGTCCAGCCTCTTCCGGGGTCACTGCCTTTTCTGCGGCCCTCTCAAGCCGCTCAGCCTTTACAGGGAATGGAGCGCTCCGCTTAGCAACCCCACTGAGTTTTGGTGGTGGTGTGGGCTACCACTGGCTGCTAACCACGAGGTCGATAGTTCGAAACCACCAGCCACTTAGGGAGAAAGCTGAGGCTATTTCCCGAAGCCCACAGGGGCTGTTCTACGTTTGACCATGTCCTCTAGGGTCCCTTTAAATTGGAATCGTCTCGATTACAATGAATTTGCGTTGTTGTTTTGACAACCCAGGTTTTCAAGACCCTAGCCTTTGTTGTGTTTTCGGCCCCAAAAGAGACCTTTTCCCAAATAGAATTTAAGGAGAACATTTATGAGAGGAAGACAACACGAAGGTACAGGCACATCGTCTGGATGAGGGAGGCTGTTAGCGCAAAGTCGAAATGCCATCCAAGGATCCCAGCTAGGACACCAGGTAAAGAGGGAGCCAAAGGAAATGTCACGATTCATGTGAGGCTGCATATCAACACCTCAGGTACAGGCTATTCAACCAGGAGCAGCAGGACCATGACTGGAACACATACGTTAGATGGAGGGACGTACAAGATGAATTCAAGGCCTTCGCCAAGGCAGTCAGGGTGACACTATGGGAGCCCCGGTAAGGGGTCCCCAGTATAGGGTTAAACACTGGGCCGCTAACCTCAAGCTTGGAGGTCTGAAGAAAGATGGCAGAGGCTGGAACCTACCAGCCCCCATGGGAGAAAGATGTAGCAGCCTGCTTCCCTAACGAGTGCTGCCTTGGAAACAGTGGGGCTGCCCTATACAGCCCTTCAAGGTTGCTGTGAGTCAAAATCCACTCTACTGTTCGAAGCAAACATCCCTTAAGTATAAACTTCCATAGTTGATTCTTTCTCATAGTGGCTTTTTGGGACAAGGTAGACCTGCCCCTGCATTTCAGAGACTGTAACTTTTGATGGGAGTAGAAACCAGTGAGTGAATGGAGGTTTTGAATGACTAACCTTGTAGCAGCCCAACCTGGAACTACTACGTCTCCAGAGCACATGACCCTTAAGTAGAAATAGGCACTACACAGGTAAAACCTTCAAGCAAGCACAACTTGTGATTTTTGCCAGTACCTAGAGTCTGAATGAGACAGAAGATAGGGTTTTTTTTACTACCCTAGAGTTACAATTTGGAAACCCACAGGGGCAGTTCTACCCTGTCCTTTAGGGTCGCTGTGAGCTGAAATTGACCATGGCAATGAGTGAGTGAGCATCTGAATTGACTCAGCAGTGAGTTTGTTTTTCTTTGAAGGCACATGTAAGCCTAGCAAACAGCTACAATGACTATTCTATAGCAACCGTTCAGTAGCTGTTGGAGGGATTAAAGATGGTTAAGACAATCTTTGCCAGAAAAATTACCTCTTAATCTGTACTGTCAAAAGTAAGTCATTCGTTTTATAATAAAAGTAGGTTACTGTGTTCTAAAATTGATTATGGTAATGATTGCACAACTTTTTGATGTGATTAAGTTATTGAATTGTATATGTGAATTATAAGCCAATAAAACTGTTTAATTTTTTTTCTAAAAGATTATTAGTAGCACACTTGTTTGCAAGATGCTTTCCAAGAAACTCTTGGAATTTTAGTTCTCTTACGGAGATTGGGGTGACATGCCCCCACTTAAGTTAAATGATAATCAACAGGATCCAGACTTAGCCTCTGTTGTAAAACAGTTAAGCTCATCGAACACATTTGCCTGAATTCTATCTGAATTTTAGATAAGTGTGCGGAGGACCAGAGAGAACCAGAGTAGTGAATTTGCTAGCAACAGAACCAGAGCTGGCACTTGTCTTGAAAATCCAAGCTCATAACCCTAAGAACAGGGTAGAACTGTCCTTGTGGGGTCCCGAGACTATATCTTTTTACAGGGATTAAAAGCCTTCTCTTTCCCCTGCATAGCAACAGGTAATTCCAAACTGCCAGTTTGGTGGTTAACAGTTCAGTGCGTAGCCACTACACCACCAGGACTCCTTGCACTTTTGTTTATCAGCTGACAGTACAGGGTGTCCTCACTACTGTGTTTAACAGGGTCTTTAGCAGCTTCACTCTGAGTCAGAATTGATTCCATGGCGCTGAGTGTTAGCTACCTCCCTCTTCTCCTCTACCCTTGGTCTTTGTCCTGGTCTAGGGATGGCAAAGAGATAAAAGCCAAGACACTTGAATATGACAGTGGGACATGAGGAAAGTGAAAGGAAATAGAGGAAAGAACTAGGAAGCAAAGGACATTTATAGAGGTCTAAATACAGGTATGACATATGTAAATATATTTATATATAACAATAGGGAAATGAATCTATGTACATATATTTATATGTTAAGTATTAAAGCAGCAGACGGTACTCCCTCAACGCAAGAACACTCTGTTCTAATAATCCGGCATTCTGTGATGCTCACTTTCCCAACACACTGAAGACAAATGGGTGCATAAGCAAATGTGAAGAAAGCTGATAGCTGATGGTGCCCAGCTATCAAAAGATATAACATCTGGGGTCTTAAAGGCTTGGAGATAAAAAAAAAAGTGGCTATCTAGCTGAGAAGCAACAAAGCCCACATGGAAAAAGCACACCAGCCTGTGTGATCATGAGGTGTCAATGGGATCAGGTATCAGACATCAAAGACCCAGAACAAAAAATATCAATGTAAATAAGGGAGAGGCATGGAGTAGAGACCCAAAGCCCTTCTGTAGACAGTTGGACATCCCCTCACAGAAGGATCACAAGGAAGAGACAAGCCAGTCAGGGTGCAGTAGAGCACTGATGAAACACACAACATTCCTCTAGTTCTTTAATGCTCCCCCCCCCCCAACTCCTTGCCATTATCATAACCTCAACTCTACCTTAGAAATCCGACTAGACCAGAGAATGTACACTGGTACAGATAAGAGCTGGAAACACAGTGAATCCAGGACAGATAAACCCCTCAGGACCAATAATGAGAGTAGTGATACCAGGAGGGGAAGAGGAAGGTGGGAGGGGGGGTAAAAGGGGGAATTGATCACAGTGATCGACATGTAACCCCCTCCAGGGGGACAGGCACTAGAAAAGTGGGTGAAGGGACAGTGATCGGTGTAAGACATGAAAAAATAATAATTTATAATCAAGGGTTCATGAGGGAGGGAGGATGGGGGAGGGGGGCAATGAGCTGATACCAAAGGCGCAAGTGAAAATGTTTTAAGAATGATGATAGCAACATATATACAAATGTGCTGGGCAGAATGGATGTATGTAGGGATCATGAGAAGAGCTGTAACAGCCTCCAATAAAATGATTTTTTTTAAAAGCCAAGGCACTTCTAAGGGTTCATGGTGGAATCATTGTGCTGTGGAATAGTTGATCTAAATTCCAGCATTTGGAGTGGGGCACTGCTCACTTTTCTGATCTCCTGGCACAGGAAGCGGTGGCTGATGGCAGCCCTGGACCACACATTGCATATGTTCATCCTGCCTCTCCCTCCCTCTGTTGCTCCAGGTGATTAGAGGCAATCTTTGCTCCTTGGATGAACACCTGCTAGCTTAAAAAACCCAAGGCATTATGCTGTGAACTAGCAAGTAGAACAGAAGCATTAAACATGTCATTAGGCCAATTACCTAGATGTGCTGACCAACATGGGGAAATGCAGAACCGAATTTAAAATTCAAACGTAGACTTTCTGGAAGGCTAGATAAACCCTGAAACTACTACCTTGAGATACTCTTTAAAAATCTTAGAATGCACCCAGATGTGATCTTGTAACAGAACAGTAGTTTGATTAAGTAGTAAAAAAGGCCCTCCTTGTGCTTTTTGTTGTTATAAGAAATAATTGTAGGTGATCAAATTGGCAGGAGCTGCTGAGAAGACAAGACAGGCAGGTACCTTCTTGGCTGTGAGTTTGTGTGCATCGGAGAGGAACGACTCAAAGGGAAGAGAAATGTCACTAAACGGCACAGGTAGTAGTAACTGTTCAATTGGTGTATTTTTCTGTGTATATTTTCAGCAGCTTCAACAACCACAAAACAAACTTTAGGGGGGGAAAAGTCCAGGTGTGGAAAATCTCCGGTAGGATCTTGGTAGCACAGCGCCCTCTGGTGCTAAGAAGGAGTTATTTCATTGTGTGTACGTTTCAAACTCACTGCCATCAAGTGGATTCTGAATTATAAGGGACCTCACAGAACAGAGTAGAACTACCCCTGTGGGTTTCTGAGACTAAATCTTTGCAAGAGTAGAAAGCTTAATCTTTATCTCCCCAAAAGGCTGTGGTTTCGAACCGTTGATCTTGAGGTTAACAGCCCAACCTATAATTCACTACATGGCTAGGGTTCCTTTGGGTGTATTTAGGGCCATGCAAAGATCTTGGGAGCCCCCATGGAGCTCCAATGAAAAGCAATTGAAGCATTCTATTGTGTAACTTTGGAGTACTCACCACTACCACTACCCCAAACACCTATGGATTGACTGCTTGTGTTAAAATGTATGGTCACTATGCCCTAGGTTTTCAACGGCTTTTTCCTCCAATGTGGGGAGCCAAGTCCTTCTTGTTCTGCAAGTGGAAGCTCTGCGGAAACCTGTTCCATTTTGGTGACCCTTCTGGCCCTTGACATACCAGTGACATCACTTCCAGCATGGCAGCAATACACAAGCCGCCACAGTACAACACACTGACAGAAAGATCGATATCCTAGGCATTAGTGAGCTGAAATGGACTGATACTGCCCATTTCTCTTCAGAAAACCATGATTTATTATGCTGGGAATGACACAATCAAGAGAAATGGTGTGATATTTGTTGTCAGAAAAGATCTTGTTAAATCCATCATGAAGTACAATATTGTCTGAGGTTTATAGCCACCCATCTTCAAGGAAATCCAATCAATACAAATATTATTCAAATTTATGCACCAACCACAAAAACTAATGAGGAAGAAGTTGAAGAATTCTCCCAACGACGTCATCAGAAATGGATCAAACATGTAATCAAGATACATTGATAGTTATTGGTGATCAGAATGCAGAAGTTGGAAACAAAGAGGAAGAAACAATAGTTGGAAAATGTGATATCTTTGTGATAGAAATGAAGCTGGAGATTGCATGAAAGAATTTGGCAAGACCAATGACTTTCTAACAGAAAATACCTTTGTTGAACAACACAAAAGGCATCTATAATCACAGACTTCCCCAGATGCAATACAGAGACTAAATGGACTAAATAAAATGGACTACATTTGTGGGAAGAAATGATGGAGAAGCATAATAGCAGCAGCTAAAACCAGACCATGGGCCAACTGTGACTAGACCATCAATTGCTCTATGTAAGTTCAGGATAAAGCTGTAGAAGATTAAAGCAAGTCCATAAAGCCAAATACGACCTTGAGTCTATCCCACTTGAATTTCAGAACAGATTTGCTGCATGGAACACTAAGGACAGAAGACCTGAAGAGCTGTGGGAGGACATCAAGACCGTCATTCACGAAAGTAAAAGGTCATTCAAAAGACAGGAAAGAAAGAAAAGATCAAAGTGGCTGTCAGAAGAGACTCTGAAAGTTGCTCTTAATAGTGGAGTAGCTAAGGCAAAATAGAAGAAAGCATGAAGTCGAGGAGCTGAGTGGAACGGTTCAAAGGGGAGCTAGAGAAGGCAGAGCCAAATATCATAATGAAATGTGCAAGGAGCTGTTACTAGAAAACCAAAAGGGAAGAGCATGCTTAGCACATCTGAAACTGAAAGAACTCGAGAAAAGATTCAAGCCTAGAATTGTGATTTTGGAAGTTGCAATAGGCAACATACTGACAGATGCAGGACGCATCAAAAGAAGATGCAAAGAATATAGTCACTGTACAAAAAAAGTAGTCGACATTCCATCATTTAGGAGGTAGCATATGAGCAAGAATGAATGGTGGTGAAGGAAGAAGTTCAAACTTCACCGAATGCATTAACCAAAAACAAGGCTCCAGGAATTGATGGAATATCAATAGAAATGTTTCAATGAGCTGATGAAGCACTAGAAGCACTCACTCATCTATGCCAGGATATTTGGAAGATAGCTACTTGGCCAACTGACTGGAAGAGATCCATATTTGTACCCATTCCAAAGAAAGATGACAAAAAGAATGTTCAAATTATAGAACAATATCATTGGTATCATATGCAAGTAAAATTTTGCTGAAGATCATTCAACAACAATTTCAGCAATACGTGGACAATCTGGCCAGCGATCCAGGCCAGATTCAGAAAGGGAAGTGAAACAAGGGGCGCCATCATTGCTGATGTCACATGGAGCTTGACTGAAAGCAGAGAATCCCAGACAGATGTTTATTTGTTTTTTAACTATGCCAAGTCATTGAACTGCATGGATCATAACAAACTCTGGTTAGTGTGGTCAACTGAGGGTATGGATGAGAATGTCAACCAGCTAAATCACCCATGCTCATAATTACGGGTCTGGAAAGCTGACTCCGGTGGGGAAAGACCCTCAAGGTTATGAGTTATAAACAAATGTTAATACACATTCTCATGACTGAACACAGCCCCTCCAATAACCCCCCATAAGAGAACTCTCATGAAGGAGCTATCATGTAAGATGAATCCTTTCTGTATCTGGCTTGGCTACTTCACAACGCCTAAAGGTTATCTGTAGATAACAATCAATCAGGTTCTATAGCAGCGGTTCTCAACCTGTGGGTTGAGACCCCTTTGGGGGCTGAATGACCCTTTCACAGGGGTCGCCCGATTCATAACAGTAGCAAAATGACAGGAAGTAGCAGCAAAAATAATTTTATGGTTGGGGGGGTGTCACCACAACATGAACTGTATTAAAAGGTCGTGGCATTAGGAAGGTTTAGAGCCACTGTTCTATAGCCAACCCACCATAAATGTAGCAACCCCTTGGGGAGGACTGGGGAGCAGTGCAGTGTTTCAAGGTCAACTAACACTAGATTAAGATGACTCAATTCACTGCTTGTCTATTATGTTATTCACTTATGATATTACCCATTGACTTTATAATATGTTAGCGGTATGACCTGCATGCCTTATGAAAGGTCTGTAAACCCCGCTATACACACCCATTGGAAAATACATTCTCTCTCTCAGTCCTGACATGGGGCGAGGAGCCCCTGTGCCCCGCTGTCTGTCCGTCTTTAATATTTTTCATAATTGCAAAGTGACTCCTGAGCACTCGGATCCCCTCACCGCAACATCTGGCGCCTGAACAGGGACTTCTAGGAAATAACTAGATCGAGAGGAGACCTGAATCCCTGCACAATGGCTTTGCAAGGATAGGCGAGAATTGGGGAATTATTCCGAAGTGAGGATTTGGTCACAGGGTTAAGAAATATATAACAGGGTGATGGGGCAAAGTAAGAGTAAGTCTGAGTCTGAAAGTGACTGCATTATGCTCACCCATACGTTTCAAAAACAGGTGTAGCAATAACAAAAAGAAAAATAGAAGAATTTCTACAAGTAGTGCAAAAGTACAATCCATGGTTCCCCGAGGAAGGAACCTTAGATGTAGGGACCCAGGAAAAGGTCAGTACAAGTTTAAGAAAAGCATCAGGAAAGGGGGAGACTATCCACATGGGGACCTGGTCTCCACGGGCACAAGTTAAGATGATTTTAGAACCTATGCAGCTAGAGACAGAAGAAAAGAAAACGAATAATCAGTGCGAAGAGCAAAGGCAGAGGATGATCGTGCAGTCAAAAGCCTTGTATTTGCTACCCCAAATGAAAAAACAGACTAAAATCTCTCTGAGCAAACTATGAGGAAGTGTTACAAAAAACTAAAGGAGCAGGTTTTTCCGCCCAAAACAAAACCTCCTGGCCAAAGCCTCAGGGCCAGCAGGTGAGTGCACCACTTGGGAACCCAGAGGGGAGAAGGCCTTCTGAGATCATTATCAGAAAGACCAGAGGCAGGCTGCAGAACAGAGCCAAAAGCACCTTTACTTTCAAGAAGGGAACTTCCAAACAAGTCAATCTGAAGACCAGACTGGTTTTCCCTGTCTGAGTGGTCGAGTAACATCCACAAGGATATGAGGAACTTCATTATAATGCTTCCCCTTTCAAGATGTTAAAAGAGAAAAAAGAAGCAGTTAAAAACTATGGAGTAGACTTCCATTGTGTAATTGGCATGATCAGGTCCGTGGCTGAGGCTGAATGTGTCCAGCCTGCTGATTGGAAATCATTAATGAAAGCTTGCTTTTGTCCATGGGATTACTTACAACACAGAACTTGGATTGAAGGAGCTGAGATACAGGCTCACAGAAATATAGAAAGGGGCATACTTAGAGGGTGAGTCAGTTTTTAGGGAGCAGGAGATTTTATTACCATGGAAGCCCACTGGCAAATTGCTTTCACAGATAAGTGACACTTGCCTTCAAGGCTGGGAACAGAGAGTAGTGGTTGGGGAAAGGGAGGCTGGGAACAGAGAGAGCCCTCTGGGGACAAGTGCGCCCAGGTACACTGCAATCCCACAGCATCGTGCTGAGCCCTGGGTAGGATGTGTGGGTGTAAGGCTTCGATCCGCCTGTCCAGGGAGCAGGCCGTGATATTAGATTAACTTTGCAGAGGAATGGGGTCTGAAACCTGTAAAGCAGACCTTCTGGCTGCTGCTGTGGCAAATTATGCTAACTCAAAGGGAAAATAATTTAACTGTGGGAAGGCCGGACTTTTCCAGAAAGAATGCCGCCATTGCCGCTTATTGAACTCAACAACTGGGAACGGCCCAGGGCCGCCAGGTTATCAAGAATCTGGACTCTGCCCCCGCTGTAAAAAGGGGTACCACTGGGCAAGTAGGGTCTGTCACTGTGAAGGGGTTCCATAGGGAAACGAGGAGCCTGCAAAAGCAAAAGGAGGCCCCACCTAATGGAGCCCAGGGAGGTTAGTCCCTGTCCTCTGGGAAGCACAATCCTGTCAATGAGCTTTATCACTCTGTCCTCCACCAGAAAGAACAAAGCAGTAGATTTCCCTAGCCCAAAACAAGTTCAGCTGGTCTCAAGGGGACTCCCTGCCATTGTTAAGACTAGTGTCTGGGGACCCCTGGCAGAGAGAACAGGAGGATTAATGCTAGAAAAATCGCACCTCCATCCTCCAGGTGCTCAAACTTTTTAAATCGTTTTATTAGGGGGTCATACAACTTCTATCACAATCAATTGTGTAAAGCACATTTGTACATTCATTGCCCTCATCATCCTCAAAACATTTGCTCTCCACTTAAGCCCTTGGCATCAGATCCTCATTATTTCCCCTCCCTCCCCGCTACCCCCTCCCTCATGAACCCTTGATAATTTATAAATTATTATTTTGTCATATCATGCCCTGTCTGCCGTCTCACTTCACCCACTTCATCATCCCCCAGGGAGGAGGTCACATGTAGATCCTTGTAATCGGTTCCCTCTTTCCAACTCACTATCGCTCTACCCTCCCAGTAACGCCACTTACACCATTGGTCCTGGAGGGATCATCCGCCCTGGATTCTCTGTGTTTCCAGTTCCTATTTGTACCAGTGTACATTCTCTGGTCTAGCTAGACTTTCAAGGTAGAATTCAGATCATGATAGTGGGGGGTGGGGGTCGAGGAGGAAGCATTTAGGAACCAGAGGAAAGTTGTATTTTTCATCGTTGCTACATTGCACCTTGACTGGCTCATCTCCTCCCCTAGACCCCTATGCAAGGGGATCTCCAGTGGAAGACAAATGGGCTTTGGGTCTCCACTCTGCACGCCCCCCCCTCTCATTTACTATGGTAAGATTTTTTTGTTCTGATGATGCCTTATACCTGATCCCTTCAACATCTCGTGATCGCACAGGCTGGTGTGCTTCTTCCATGTGGGCTTTGTTGCTTCTGAGCTATATGGCCGCCTGTTCACCTTCAAGCCTTTAAAACCCCAGACACTATCTCTTTTGATAGCCGGGCACCATCAGCTTTCTTTATCACATTTGCTTATTCACCCGCTTTGTCTTCAGCGGTTGTGTCAGGAAGGTGAGCATCAGAGAATGCCAATTTAATAGAAGAAAGCATTCTTGCATTGAGGGAGTACTTGAGTGGAGACCCAATATCCTTCTGCTACCTTAATACTAAACCTATAAATATAGGCACATAGATCTATTTCCCCATCCTCATATATAAATATATTTGCATATGTACATGTCTTTATCTAGACCTCTATAAGTGCCCTTTGCCTCCCAACTCTTTCCTCTATTTCCCTTGACTTTCCTCCTGTCCTACTATCATGCTCAGTCCCCACCTTGGTTTCAGCAATTCCTCTTGGTTAAATTACCCTTGATCATGCCCTACCAGGCCTCCCACAACCACCTCACCACCAATTTGGATAACTTGTTTTTTCCTTGTCCCTGGGTTTGTTAACACCACTTTCTTTCCCCCCCCAGCCCCCCCCCATCTCATATCCCCCCAGAACTGTTGATTCCTTTGTTTTCTCCTCCAGATTGTTCATCCAGCCTATCTTATTTAGACAGACCTGCGGGGATAATAACAGGAACAAAAACAAGACAGAGCAAAACCAAGCAACAATATACAATAAAACAATAACAACAACAAACCACTGACAAAGAGCAAAACAAAAGACAAGAAAGAAAAACGTGTAGTTAGTTTAAGGATTGTCTGTTGGCCTTTAGGAGTGTTTTCCAGTCCAAATTTTTACTGGAATCATTGATCAGAATGATGAAGAAGCTAGCGAGGAAAAAGTGTGGCAAAATGAAAAAGTCCTCCAAAGTATAGTGTGCTTAAATAGTGTACGGTTTAATTAAGCCTGCAGTCCCACTAACGCTATAATTATCATCTGATGGAAAAGAGATTGCTTACCTAAATTAACTCAGAAAAAGCCGTACTAAAAAGAGCCTCAGTCCTTCGATTTATCCCGCGTGTGTCGTGAAGGCTGCGCAATGCCATCTGATGCACTGACTCCACAGGTGTCCGGACCCATCCTTTCTCCTCGAGCACAGCCTCTGACCTTACAGAGCTATGAAAACTGTCTAAGCCAGTGGCTCTCAGCCTTCCTCAGGCCGCAACCCTTTAATACAGTGCCTCATGTTGTTGTGACCCCCCCCCCAACCATATTATTTTCTTTGCTACTTCATAACTGTGATTTTGCTATTGTTATGAATTGTCATGTAAATATCTGATATGCAGAATGTATTTTCGTTGTTACAAATTGAAAATAATTAAAGCACAGTGATTAATCACAAAACAATTTATAATCATATATTGTGAAATATTTATTTATAAGGATAGAGGTTCCTAAGGTGTCTCAGTTCCTAAGACCATGGGAAATATGTGTTTTCCTATGGTTTTAGGCAACCCCTGTGAAAGGGTTGTTTGACCCCAAAGGGGTCAAGACCCACAGGTTGAGAACCGCTGGTCTAAACAGTTTAACTGGTTTTACCTCCAACAGTCAGCTATTACTGACAGCCTTTTAAAATCTCAGTTGCTAAAGCAGAAGGGAGAGATAAAGGGGGATACTTTAAGTAACACATTTCATTCAGCTTTATTAACCCCCATTCCTCCCCCTGCCCTCTAACAAAAACTTTAAAAATATCTAGAGGAGAAGGATACGTTTCACCCCTAAAGAGAACGCTGACCGTGAAAAGCTTTCGCGGAAAGATGAAAATCTATTGTTATGAATCATCATGTAAATATCTGATGTGCAGAATGTATTTTCGTTGTTACAACTTGAAACTAATTAAAGCATAGTGATTGATCACAAAAGCAATATTTAATTCTATGTTGTGAAATACTTCTTTCTAATGATAAATAAATGAAATTGTGTCTTAAAGCATGGTGTAGCCTGGGTAACAGTCTTAATATAACAACGGTAAACTACATTGTTACATTTTGAGACAGTATGTGTAAAAAGCCAATGTCAGTGTGAAGATTGAGGTACAGGAGCTGTGTCTTGGTTTCTAAGGCCATCGGAAATATGTGTTTTCCGTCCGATGGTCTTAGGCGACCCCTGTGAAAGGGTCATTCGACTCCCCACAGGGCTCACATCCCACCACTGCTCTAGGACTATGAAAATGGAGCATTTTAGGCAAACTCTTATCTACTGTAGACCCCTTAGACAAAGGTCGACGATTGAGCTACAACAGACTATTTTCAGATTACGGACTCACAGCAGCAAGTGATGCTGAAATGTGATTGGAATATTACAAATTCAGTACAACCCCTTGTCCATATAATGAAACTTTGCATGGTTGGTCCTTCATTAGAAACCATTTGCAGGGATTTGAGGGAAACATCTCGTTAGATATAAAATAACTGAAGAAAGAGATCTTTGATACTTTTACAGATGGATGGAAAATGTCCCCTTGCACAGACAAGATCAAACAGTTAGTAGATGGTTTAGAAGCTTTAGCTCCATGTACCTGAGTTTGGTCTTTGTAGCTGCTTGATATTTCTTCAGAAAGCTTTGGCGTGTGGAGGAAAATCAGACCGCTTATGTATCACTTTCAAATTTAATACATAATACAAAAGGGGGAATTGTGGTAACCTGAGGGCCTGGATGAGAATGTCACCAGCTACATCAGCCATGCTCATACTTACGGGTCTGAAAAGCCGACTCTGGTGGGGGAAGACCCTCACAATTATGAAATACAAAAAAATCTTAATCTACATTCTCATGACTGGACACAGTCCCTCCAATAACGCCCCCATAAGAAAACTCTCATAAAAGAGCTACTATGTAAGATGGATCATTTCTGTGTCAGCTAGTTCACAATGCCTAAAGGTTATCTGTAGATAAAAGCAATTAGGTTCTATAGCCAACCCACCATAAATTAGCAATCCCCTGGGGAGGAGGATGGGGTGCAAGATCAATTAGCACTAGGTCAAGAAGATGACTCACTTTGTTGCTTGTCTATTATGTTATTTGTTTATATTACTCATTGACTTTATATGCTAGCTGTATGATATGCATGACATGAAAAAAATCTGTAAGCTCCACTATACTTACCCATTGAAAAATACATTCTTTCTCTCAATCCTGACATGGGATGAGAAGGCCCTGTGCCCTGCTGTCTGTCTGTCTTTGATATTTTCCAGTGTGTGTGTTGGGGATTCCCCTCACCCCAACAGTTAGACTTGAGAAGAATGGGAATTCCAGAATACTTCATTGTGCGCATAGACCAAGAAACAGTTGTGTGAACAGAACAAGGGAACACTGCATGGGTTAAAATGGAGAAAGGTGTGTGTGTCAGGATTGTATCCTCTCACCATACTTGTTCCATTTTTATGCTGAGTAAATCACTCAGGAAGCTGGATTATCTAAAAAAAGAATATGGCAGCAGGAAAGGAGGAAGGATTATGAACAGCCTGCTATGTGCAGACGACGCAACCTTGCTCGCTGAAAATGAAGTAGAATTGAAGCCCTTGCTGATGACGATTACGGATTGCAGCCTGCAGTATGGATCGTAGCTGTGAGGGTGAAGGGAAGACAGTAAGGGACAATCAGGAAAGACAGTAAGGGACAATCAGGAAAGACAGTAAGGGACAATCAGGGAAGACAGTAAGGGAGAGCTCATCACAAAATGATCAAGGCAAAGGAAGACACTAAGAATGCAAAAAAGCTAACCTCGAGTACACACCTAACCCTGCAACAGCCGAACAACCATCGCTAAGCGGACAGACAAATGGAACAGGGTTAAGAAGGGGAATGGGGCTATATCCACGGAGATATATAGGCTTTACAAAGGGTATTTGCATAAGTGGAGGGTGGCATAGTGGTTCCTCACTGAGCTGAGAGCTGCAAGATCCACATTTCGAAACCGCCAAGCTGCTCTGTGGGAAAAAGACAGGGCTTTCTACTCCCCTAAGCTATTACAGTCTTACAAACCAACAGGCTTGGTTCTACCCTGCCCTAGGGTCACTATGAGGCAGCATCAACTATATGGCAGAGAGTGAGTGAGTGCTGTATCTATCTGTGCTGTAAACATATCCAGGAACATGTAGAGCATTGGAGGAGATTATGAAAACCTCCTAGCCATACATTTGGAGGGAATGAATGGCTGAGCCTGGGACTCAGAGCCATAGTAGTGGGTGCAGGGACGGAAACCACAGCCAAGGTCAACTGGCATAACATAATCCTCCAAGACAATATTCTATATTCAACAGAGGTGAGCAGGAACCGGGGTAGCCAACGTTTATGAGTGGCCATCTACAGTGCGACAATGGGTCTCTCACCAAAAGTTCTCCAGAGCAAAGGAGATAAAAAACAGTTAAAGACACAAACAATTGGTCCCAAGGACAAATGGGTCATAAGAAGCTCATCTTCCAGGACCCTGAGACCAGAGGATGTACACGGCACCCAGCTACCACTGTCTACGGCTCTGAAAAGGATCACAGTAGGAGGTCCTGGATAGAGTGGGATTAAATATGGAACAAATGCTAGAATCATAAGAAAGACTAGGATTATTGGTTTGGTAGAGAGCAGTGGCTTTGCAGGGAACTAAATTTAGCCTCGTGGCTTAATTTCTCACCAGAGAGATCTACTCAGTGAGCAATAGCACCAAGGAGGTACTCTAAGAAAAGGCTCTGACTGCTCCCTTTTCTCTTCTCTTCTCACCTGGACCTGCACACTGCCTGATCTGACCGCGGGAACACAAATACGTCCATCCCAGGGCGGGCTGCGTTGCAGATCATCTTGTGCCATCATGCCAGCTGCCTCTCATTACCATGCCATGAGGTCCCACTGTGCCTTGTATCACCACACCACACCACGCACACCAGGCTCAACTCTGCTTCACTGTACCTTGCCCTTGGACCTCCTGCTTCTTTGGTCCTTGGGCCTGGTAGCAGTGTGAGCTGGAAAGACCTTAGCCCATGAACTGACCAATGATAGTGAGTTAGACTAGTCTCTCTGTGGGCTGCTTTCCTATTGTAGACTCTTTCTCAACATTAACTTCTTATATGCATTCACAAGTGCCCTGGTATTGCTTCTCTAGCGAACCCAGACAAATACATGGCTGCTGATCTCATTATGTAACTAGAAAAAAAAAATCACCTCATTACATAACTACCATAAAACTGAGAATTATGGTCAAGCCAAGTTGATACCTGTTTTGTAGGGGACATGAGTCAACCCACTGCATTGGCTTTGGCAAGTGGACGTCCATGTTGCTGAACCCTTGCACAGGCCCTGTATCTGACATCATAGATACTTTGTTTATGAATCTATTGGGAAATGACAGGAGTGGCCGGGGAAAGATGATGACTGGTTTCCACAGAGCATGTAACTTTATCTACCTTACTCTTAAAAAAATCATTTTATTTGGGCTCATACAACTCTTATCACAATCCATACATACATCAATTGAGTAAAGCATCCTTATATATTCGTTGCCCTTATCATTCTCAAAATTCGCCTTCTGCTTGGGTTCCTGGAATCAGCTCATTTTCTACCTTACTCTTAAAGCTTTCTTCTGATGAGGTCACATTTGGTGAACGAAAACCTATGCTAGACAGAAATATCTCCACTGTTTTTCCCATTCACGGAAGTATATTCACATATATCTTCTCCATGCCTCCTACTCACCAAATTTCCAATCATGTTTCTTCTAGGACACTGATCAATCAAACCATTGGCCACCGCTCATGAATTGCTATACAGTCATACATCTGGATATTTGTCCACCCAAAGTGAACAACGAGGACGCTGCTTGCAGCACTGCCCATTGGAGGATATGCCTTCACCCTGTCCTCCGAAGAAGCCCCATAGATGGCCTGAAATTTTCTAGTTTTTAATGTTTTATGCTATCTTTTTTGACCAAAGCTTTTTGTTTTGATTGGTCATAATTGTTTTTGGTTGGTATTGTTTTTTGTTTCTTGTTTGATATGATTTTCTGTTTATGAAATCCAGGATATATAAATCCATAAAGATAGTAACTGAATTAATAATTGCCTAAGGGGGTGGCTGGGGCAGTCAGAGTGCAGGTGGGGGATGGGGAACTCACAGCAATGAGCACGAGAAAGAAGAAATGTTCTGAAATGGATTGTGGTGATGACTGCACGCCCTTCTTATGATTCAACAATCAAACTGCATGATATGTGAACTACATGCCAATAAAACTATTAAAGATAAACACAAGATGGGTCAAAGACCTCGATATAAATCCTAGAACTAAAAAGATCAGCAATGAGAAAATAGGGATTGTAGGAGGTGGTCGGCTGGTCAAGGTGTTTATTGATGGGTGACTAATTAGTTTCCTGTGCCTCTGTTTACCTTGCAGCTAGAAGCATTGTGAGATGACTTATTTATGACCCCTTTAACATTCTCTGGAACCCTGCATATCTCAGAATATAGTGCTGTTATTATTCAAGTGTTTAGACAGTGTGCCTAGTTAAGTAATGTTTACATAGATAAGAAGTTCAGAATTTTTTTTAAATAAGTGCTTTGTAATCATTCCCTTGTAAGACGAGTGTAAAAACCAAGCTTTGAATATACTCGGTACTTCAGTCCATCAGACTGCTGTCCTCCCGATCCCGTGCTTTGTACATGTCTCTTTCTTTCCCTTTCATCCGCACGCCTCAGTTCAGATGCAGCTTGATGCGAGATAGCTGGTCTATCACCCGCAAGGGATAAGCTGTAGGACCTGCATGCAGGGCGTAAATGCACTACCGAACATAACGAGAAACACTCACAGCAGAAGACCATGTAGATGATTGGAACCTTCTAAAATTAAGACACTAGTTGCATCAAAAAATTCCAATAACAGTGCAAAATGACACCCCACAGATTGGGAAAGCGTTTTTTGGCAACAGCACATCAGACAAAGGACTAATCTCTAAAAATATATTGAAACACACAGTACTTCAACAAGAAAAAGAGCAATAACTGTATAAAAAATAAAACAGAGGAAATGACCAGACAGTTCACCAAAGATGACATTCCTATGAAGAAATGAAATGAAAACAAAGAGGGCTACCCCCTCACCTTGGCATTGATTGCGAAATTAAAAAAAACAAAACCGAAAGTAACAAAAGTTAGAGAGGGCACAGAGAGATCAGAACTCTTACACACCGTGTAGAACACAACAGGAGGCGATTGCATTGTGTCAGGTTGTGTTGTTTCTGCATACGTGTTTATTCCGTCTGCTGAGTCAGTCACCTGAGAAGCTGAACTACATGACGTAGATCATCAGATCAGGATGGGAGGAAGGCTAATTAACAAGGACATATGCAAACAACACAGCCTTGCTGGATGAAAGCCAGACAGACCTGAAACATGTACTGACGAGGGTCTGCACGGCACCTCAATGTAAGGAAAACAGTGATCCTCACAACTGTAGCAATGTACAACTTTGTATTGACTGACATTCTCTGCGGTAAATGGACGATACATGGAGAACACATTGCACTTGTCAAGGTCTTCATTTTATTTGGACCCATAATCAACATGCCTAGAAGGAACGGTCAAAATATCATACAAGATATCTCATCTGCTGCCAAAGGCCTCCTTAAAGTATTACAGAGTAAAGACGTCCACTTGAGGAGCAGGAGGAGCCTGGTGTAGCCAAGGTCTTTTAAGTTACCTTATGTGAAAGCTGGAGAAAGAACAAGACTGGGAAGAACTGATGAATTATGGGTTGTCATAATTGAATTTGAATGTACTGTGGCCAGCTGAAAGAACAAAGGAATCTGTCTTGAAGGAAGTACATCCAGAACGCTCCTTCAAAGCCGTGATGGCGCGTTTTAACCTTAGGTACCGTAGTTTGGATGGGGCAGGAGGTCCATCCGAATCTCCTGTACCCAGGAGGAATCAGTCCTTGGAAAGGGCGATGAGAAGGAGGGTCCTTAATAAGATGGATTGACACAGTGCCCCAAACAATGGACTTAACACAACACAGTGATAAGCAATGATGAATTTGAGAACTGATCATATTTTTTTTCCTATAAGAAACAACGGAAAACCGAATAATTGGTTCTGAGGCCCAAAGTTATCCTTATGGATTCATTTTTCCAGGACTTTAAATCACGACAAGGAGGCTTTCCGCTTTCTCTCCGATCTCTATCTGGGATACCAGCAAGCTGTTTCTGATGTATCTAAATTAGCAGTAACTTCTCGTCCTCTTCCATGGTCTCTGTCCTTTGTTTTGTGACACATCACACCTGTCACTGCCCTAGTCACTTTAAATACATTCCCACCCCCCCACCCCCCAATGTTGACCATGTCAACGTGGCCATGTTGTGTTCAGCTGCCCAAACCGAAAAGTGGTGGCTTGTTTCACATTTCTCAGCGGTTTCTTTCTCTCACTCTGTGGCGGGTCCCAGTTTTCCTGTAAGCTTTACTCTTGGTATCACTAACTTTGGGGAGCCATGGTCACAATATTTTACACAAAGAAAGCACACACATGTACACAAAGCACAATAGCGGATGGTTTAATGCGCTACTGCAAGTCTGAGGGAGAGCAGAGCTGAGACTGGGGCATCACCCCCCCCCCCCCCACCGTGTGTCCGTTCAAGTTGACTTCCGAGCTACATTACAACACCAAGCAGATTTTTTCCTTTTCTTTCGAACTCTGCTGTTTGGGTCAGGGAATGTCCCAGCTTGGAGCTGTTGGACAGTCCAGGAATCGCTGTCACGTGGGCTCACACGTAATCGTAAGGAGAGTGTAGGTTGATAGGCTTCATTCTCTTGCACACAGGGTCAGTCTGAGTGGCGATCGACTCAGTGGGCACCCTGCGACAAAAGCAACAGCAGGCGTGGGGGCAAGATGGGTCAGAATCGATGGGACTTCCACGGCTCATTCTTTGTACTGAAAGGAAGTGCACGTCCGCAGGGGAGCACAGCCCTGATTCAGATGACTGGAGCACAGTTCTACTTAGCTTCCCAGATAAGCACTGGTTTACAATGTAGGGGGGGAAATAGGCATTTTCAGCGCAGGCGTCATTGACCTTGGGCAAATGCAACTCCTTTGATCACAAGGGGATTGATTATACTAAGGCGTGGGTACCTCCTTTCTGTTATTGTTCAGCTAAAACAAACAAACAAAGAAACATAAAACAACTGCCATTGAGTCCATTCCAACTCACGGTGACCCCCATAGAGCAGAGTCAAACTGCCTGCTTGGGTTTCTGGGACTGTAAGTCGTTACGGAAGTAGCCAGCTTTTTCGTTCTCCATGAAGTAGCTGCTGTGTTTGCACTGTTGACCTCGTGGTCAGCAGCCCCATGTGTAACTCACTACACCACCAGGGATCTGTTCGTCTTTGAACCCATCTGTTGCTTGGCTGGAAAGAGAGCTATAGAGTTCAATACCAGGCCTGCATTGCCGCTCAAGGTCCTGGTCTTGAGGGTCCCACCAATCTCTATCTGGCTAGTAAGCCTGTTTGTTTTTGTATGTTTTGTTCTGTTTCTTTAGGGTTTGGGAATTTTTACCAAATTGGAATGTTTACCAATTTCTCTCCCACTCTCCCCACGCTCCCCTAGCGTGATTCCTTTCAGCAGTGGTGGTGGTAGCTACCCTCTTTATGTGACTGACTTCAACGTGTCGGCTGTTTCTCCATGGGAACCTACGTAATAGCCTCAAGTTCTTCATGAGTATTCCTATCTTCATGAAGATAACAATGCTATATGGTGCAGGAACTTGTTTGGAGAATAATATAAAAGTGCCCGTGTGACTAGCACTTTGGAACTTTACAGGACTATGGAAGTTAATTGTGTTTGGGGAAAGGGCGTTAATGATACTCCTGGTTGACTCTAGATTCATTGGGACTCCTACTGAATTAGGCTTTACTTCTACTTGAGCTCTTTGTTGAGTACTTTATACTGGCTTTCACTGACCTGGTGCAAAGGTGTTCTTTATTCTAGAGTAAAAAGACCATCACAGCTTAGGTCTGAATTATTTTCTCCTTTGCCCTCAGAAATGTCAGCATAATAGATTGTACCCCCCACCCCCCTGCCCCACAACTGCCTCAGGATGGTCTGTGTCCAGACCTTGCCCATGTGCATATCATCTCTTGCATTTCCCTTTCAGGTCCAAGTCTAACGTCTCTCAGTGGCAAGCTTAACACCTCAACAAACACACACTTGTTGGCATGTGTTGTTCCAACTGTTCTCTTGAAAAGGAATCAAGTGCCCTGAGGTGCCTCGCGCCTAGTAAGAGTGTTCTTTCCCCTTTCTCCACTCAGCCCTTTCCAGAGCTGCTCAGCACCAGCCTACTGCCGCCTCTTTAAATGCCGTGTGCGTGTGTGTGTGTGTGTGTGTGTGTGTGTCTCAGAGGTTCCGACTCATTTCGCAAGTGCTCTTGTAACAGAAAGTCCACAACAGGTGACTTTAAAGAGCACAGGTTGGCTTCCTCACACTTTAGGGGATGCAGAGTCTAAATTTAGGGGGATCTCTCCATGGCTGAGGGAGACTTGGTCACCTCCAGCGTTACTCGGGTCCTTGGAGAGCTTCGCGTGGTGTGTCATCTCTCAGTGGCGGAATTCAAATAAGTTAACCAGTTCGCTGCCCTAGTGACCATTTTACGTGTTAAAAAACCAATAAACAAATTTCATACAGCTAATACTTAAACAAGAACAATAAAAGAGGTACACAAACAAGATTATATTTTAAGAAACGGGTTTAGGATATTTAAAAAATCATTTTATTGGGGCTCATACAACTCATCATAATCCATCCATCCATTGTGTCAAGCACATTTGTATATTTCTTGCCATTATCATTCTCAAAACATTTGCTTTCTACTTGAGCCCTTGGTATCAGCTCCTCATCTTTGTCCCACACTCCCCGCTCCCCCTTCCCTGATGAACCCTTGATAGTTTGTAAATTATTATTATTTCGTCATGTCTTACACTGTCCGATGCCTCCCTTCAACCACTTTTCTGTTGTTAATGAAAAATAATTAAATAATACCTGACCCCCAAATCCCAAAAACCAATTCTTATTGAAGATATTTCCATATTGCTTCTTTTCCCCTGATCCCGCCAGATTGCTTCTTGAGTGGCATCCTCACCTGCACTATTATCACTTGCATCCGAGCTGTCTGAGTTATTTTTAACCGTCTTTTCATGGAAGGAGCGGGATCTAATTCCTGTAGAGGTAGGCCAATTAGACAACACCATTATGACTGACATACGACAAACAGGCCACCTCACTGAACATATTATGTTCATCTTTGAAAAACCCCTTTCCGCTTCTGCTGAACCGACCGCAATTGTTCAGACCATATCTTCAGCTCATTGACCACTTTCAGGAACTGCACAGTTCACTTATGACATCTCATGGGAACCCGGGTGTAATACAGAGTTGAAGCGAATGACCACGCATGGCTCTGTGGCTGTTTGACACCTTTTCTCTTTACACTCTATGTTTGTTTACTGCAGTACCAATGCAAGGGCATACACATGGACTATTTCAACAACACTATAACAAGTTTCGGGAAATGATATTCCATGCAATAAATATTCCAGGCATAGCTCTGTCTAATTTTTTATATATATGGATAAAATGAGCATTCCTGAGGGAGCTAGGAATACACTGTTGCGCAGCAGATCGATATCAAAAGGGTAGGGAATGTAAAACTGTGATTTCCACATTGGGACACAGCCCCACCTCCCACTTGAGTGAGAAACCGGAATACAAGTGCCATTTTAAGAACCAGTTTGCTGAACTTCACAAAAGATTAGGTATGGGTCTGCGGAACTGTGCAAAGCTGCTGAATCCCCCACTGCATCCCTCCGGATTCTTTGTGTCCATGCTGCTTTTTAAATCACTAAGATGTGATTAAGTTTAGGGCACACCCTGCACTGTTGTGGCAATACTAATATAATAAAGAAGATTTTATTTACAAATAGAATTAAATCTGCATGTATAGGAGTCAGGACTCGACCCGTTTCCTTGTAGACGCAATTCCATCCAGAACAGCCCTCTCCAAAAAAGAAAGTCACATAGGACTCTCTCTTCTCACTTTTCCCTTCTCTCAGGTTCTTAACATGACATTTCATGTTATATAATAGCACACTCCCCACTGTAGTTTAAAAATACGCCAATCATCTTTAACTGGTAGACAAGTAGGGTAGAGGGAAGCTATCTGGATGGTCGGAGGGGTAGAAGTCAGCAAAGGTACACTGACAAGTAGACATAGAGCGTTGAGCATCAATGATGGACTCAATATAGCTCTGGGTGCTAGAGCTGCAAAGACAAACATCCTAACCTCATGTTAAGTATTGTCAAGTCAGTTCAGACTCTTAGCGACCCTGTGTATCACAGAGCAAAATACTGTTCTTACAACTGCTGCTTGAATCCACGACTGAAGCTTAATCCATCTCAACGAGGGAGTTTGCCTTTTCCAATGACTGTCTACTTTACCCAGTATGACTGGTCGCAGAGTATGTGAAATGAAGTCTCACCCTCATCTAGCTTAAGGAGCACACTGGCTGTATTTTCTTCCGGGACAGATTTATTTGTTCTTCTGGCCCTCAATAAAGTCAAACCAAACTCACCGCCATCAAGTCAAATCCAACTCATAGCAATCCCACGGGAGAGAGTGTAACTGAGACTTTACATCTTTACAGAATTAGAAAGTCTTACCTTTCTCTCACGGAGGGCTGGTGGTTTCAAGCTACCATCAAACAAGGGACCCGCTACACCACCCGAGTTCTGGCAGAGCGCCGGACACCGTTTTTTTTTTGCCAACCCTATAAAATAATCCAGCCACTCTTCTTCGGTCTTCCTTATTCATTGTACACCTTTCAAATGTATGTGAGGTGATTGAAAATACCCTGGCTTGGGTCAGCTCACCGTAGCCTCCCCCCACCACCCCCTTCCCCCCCCCCCCCCCCCCCCCCCGCCACTTTAAAGAGTTCTTGTGTAGCAGATGTACCCGATGCCATCGGTGATCAATGGGGGGGGGGGGGAGTTAAATAAGTAAACAAATGTTGCAGATCAGTATGATAAATAGCATCGATAAGCATAAGCTATAATGATATAAAAAAAAAAAAGACACAGCACCAAAGGACAAAAGTCTTCTTGGTCTCTTGTGGCCTGATGTCTTCCCCTTTGTGGGCAACGTGAAAACACAAAAGGCAAACAGATTGGAGTCGGGAGATTTGGGATCGCCTCCGGCAGGTTGTATGACCTAAACCAAGGATCTGACTACTTCCCACAAGTGTCAAATAGGGGATTGAACCAGATCGTGCAGTACATTTCTTTTATCTCACTGTGGGGAAAAGATACACAACACATTCTCAGGGAACCATTTTACACGCGTTATTCATTGACATAAATTCCTTATGCTTTAAAATTCTAGATAATTGTATGCATTAGACTGTAGTGGACCGTGGTGGTGATCTTATTGGAATATTTGATTAATAAGGCTGTACTCGTAGATACCCACAGGGGTCGCTATGAGTCAACATTGACTAAACTGAGTTTGCTTTGAGGCGCCTAGATATACTCTGAGCAACCACTAGATGTCACCGTCTTCACAGCTTTTGCTTGAATTTCCAACTTTATTTCAAATGCCAGGATACTTAGGAACAGCGTGATAACTTAAAAATCTTACTTGTCCAATCATGTCCGTTAATAATAATAATAATAATAATAATAATAATAACTATTATCATTCTAGATGGTTTTGTACTCAATAGATCAAATGACTTAGCTAAATTCATGTATCTCTTTTTAGGTGCCATTACTTTCAGGTCACTTAGCTAACATCAAAATTAGACTTCCTGAGCTCCCATCCAGTAGTGTTTTTCTCTCAGAGATAAAGGTGACTTTCCCTTCACAGAGAATATTGAATGATACTTAGAAGTGATGTTTTGTATCAGTTATCAACAAAGATACTTAGGGGGATGGGAGATTTAGAATGGGTTATTTAAATTTCTGTTATTTAAATTAATGCCCCAAGCACCAGGCACATAAGTTATATTACTCCTAGACTATCATTTTGACGGAAGGCCTGTTTTCAGGTAAATCCAAATAAAAATGGAAATCAAGGTTCATTACCCCCTAGCTGTATCTGACGGTATTTGGATTCACATAGACTTCTTGGTGATCTCAGGTTTCCCGTTCATACCACGACCCGAGTGAAAAGTGAGTTGAAAGGGAGAAGTGAGCCAGCTTTTATGGGGTCTCTGTACCGAGGCGCCCCGGAACCTTCTCTAGCACGCAGTTCTTAATAAACGTCACTCTCCTTCTCATGGTTTGCCGAAGTTAGGTGGTGAGACAGAAAGAGGGCAGAGAGCAGAAGATTCATTAAAATAAGACGTGACAGGAGACTGCGTGATAAAAAGGAGAGGGAAATAGCTAGATGTGAAGAAACGACACCATATCACATATCTGTAAAATAACAGATGCTTATAATGATCCGCTTGCAGCTTCAAGAAAAGGCTCGATTTTATTGACGAGCCTTCGTCTTCTGTAAGCCGTTCCAGATGGGTTTCCTGCCCAAAATGGTTAAAATGAATCTGCGGTGTCTGACAGGAGTAACTTTTGGTTATAGGAGAAAGTCACACAGGCTTATAAATATGAAGCCACAAGAAAGCCACTTCTGTCAGCCTGGGCCAGGGAAGGGCGATGTGTGCAAGAAGACATTTCGTTAATACTGTATTTTCTCAGCAAACGATAAATAACAACAGCGCCGCCAAGGGCTGCGGTGCGATGTGGAAGCGTTCTGACAGTGGAAGTGCTAGCACGATGATGACTCGCAGTGAGGCAAAGTGATGGGGCACACCTGCCTAGAAACCTGTCCCGGTGGACATGAGCTGCGCAAACGGACGGGTGCCAAATGCAAACGAGAGACCAACAGCAAGAAGGGTCACAGGGTTGACTTCGCTGTCGGGGCGAAGCAGCAGAACTGACTTCCTAACTTTCCAGCAGATACGAAACGGTCCCTCAGACTCTGCCGGGGATGGAAAGCTGTGAGCATGCCCTGCCTGCTGGGACGGGACCCCCGCCGTGTTCATGCATGCACATGCGCCTGAGAACTAAGCCTCTCCAGCTGAAACAGAGCCTTTTGGAGCCAAGAGATCGGCCCTCCGCGTCTCCCTGCGTTTTGTTTGTGTGTTTATTTTCCCTCCTCTGGTCCACAGGAAGGACCACAGGGCCTTCACTGCGCCACCCTGGAGACATTGTATCTGCCCTGCTTCCGCACACCCAGGTGTGCAGCTGTTACTGTCCCCTGCCTCGTGCGGCTCGGGCCTTTCTGACTTTTTGTTCATCCTCTTGATGGACTTGAACCTGAAGTCGATTGCTTGTTGAAGGAAGATTGCTGTGGGTGGCGGAGAGGGAGCAGTCAAATGGCCTGTCACAAGGCTCCACCTCTCTCCAGCGGGCAATAGGATTTCTATATTCCGGCAAGCCACCTGGTGTTTTCAAAACATAGGATGGTAAAATCCAGAAAATATCATGAAAGGTGCATTCTTTTTCAATTTCTTATTCTCTTATTAATTCTTTTTTGGGGGAACACCAACCAGCTACACCCCACCCCCGCCGCCACCCCCACCACACAGCCACATTTTGATTACATTATAGTGGCAACGGTCACATTGCTGTGTTACACTGGTATTTCATTCCAAACGGTGAAAAGCTTTTGGTGACTTGGTTACAAAATTCTGCCTAAAGTCTGGGACTGGCTATTAATTTGAGAACTGCTGAGGAATGAAAAAAAAAATGTTTTTCTGAAATTGGATAAAATGTCAAAGAGCCACTAGACTTAACTGTGGGATCTCCAATTGTTCAAATCTAGGGAGTAGTTTTAATCGGCTCGAAACCCCCAAAATACCACCTTCTATTTCACCAATAGCAATTAGTTCCCTCACAGATTTTAACATATTTTGGAAGTCCATCTCAAGATCAGATCTGAATATATTTTGGAAATCCATCTTAAGATCCCAGAAGGGCTTTTTACGCTTTGCAAAGAATCGGATTCCACATCTGGGTGAGAAAATAATGTCATCTTCTTGGAAAGTGCCTTGTCTTGAATGCAGCCTCCTCGTCGTAAGGCGCCCCAGGGGAAAAGCACAGAAGCCGGTTTTGTGAGATCTGATGTTTTCAGAGAAGTGGATGGCTTCCACCTGAGAGATGAGCCTGCAGAAAGCCCCTGCCCTCACCATTGGCCCCTTTTCAGTGTCCGTTCAAACTGTACTTTGCATTCTAGTAGGAAGTTCTGGGGATAGAAATGAACAGACACAGCGACACATCAAACTCACTTTGTAAAAGTTTCCCTTCAAATCTTATTAAGTGAGCCCAGGGGTTGTTCAAAGTGAAATACCTTTTCAGCTAAATGGTTCCTCTGCTAAACTTTGGTTTTTGAGGTAGTTTATTGTACCAACCTGGCTGATAAACACATGTGGGGTTAACTGAAAGGCAGAGGGATAAATGGCTCGGTGAGCCTCACCTTTCTGGTTCTCAGGTCTCTTGCTTTCTGATGGTCGAACCAGTTCCCTGCTTCAGCTTGCAAGGCTGACTTGCTGTGAGACATCCCTGAGGAGAAGTCACATAGACCTACCCCACTGCAGCCCTGGGTGCTGGAGAAGCCACGTGGAGACCCCTGCCAGCGCTAAGATGCTTACACATTCACTGACTCGGTTGCATCTGTTTTATGAGATGGAGGAGGACTTTGTAGATTGGTGTCGGACATATGAGTTAATGTTGGACTTGTGGGCTTGGCAGCACTGGGTTGGGACATTTTCTTGATGTTTACTTACCCTTTATTAGAAAACTCTCTCTTATACCTATGAGTTTCTGTGGATTTGTTTCTTTAAAGCATTCAGACTCACACAGTTTTCCAGTGCCCAGTTGCCTGCAGGCCTCCCTTTCAAACCTGTCTACTCCGTGGTAGCATATCTACTCCGTGGTAACATGGGTAGTCCTGAGGTTTTGGGTGAGGGGACCTTTAGGAACCAATGTCCCAGTAGGGGAAACTCCCTATTTAGGGATGATTTTTTGCTCCCAGTGACATCAGGGAAGTGCAGAGATCAGTTGTTGTTGTTAGGTGCCATTGTGTCGGTTCTGAGCCATAGCAACACATAGCATTCATACAGCATAAAGACACACTGCATGGTCCTGCACTATCCTTATGATGGTTCATATGCCTGAGTCCATGGATACACCCACTGTGTCAATCCAGCTCATCGAGGGTCTTCCTTCCTCCCCCCCACCCTCCCCACCCACACACACTTTACCAAAAATGATGCTCTTCTCCAGGGTCTGGTCTCTTCTGACTTGAGTCAGGCGCACCTTAGTCCTCAAAGTAATATCCTTACTTTTCTTTACGCTAAAGAGGTCATGTGCAACAGATTTACCTAACGCAAATCATCTTTTGATCTGTTGACTGCTGCTTCCATGGACATTGCTTGTGGATCCAAGTAAGATGAGATCCTTGAAAACTCCTGCCGTTTCTCCATCTATCGTGGCTGGTGTTCCCTATTGGTCCAGTTGTGAGATTTGGGTCTTCCATATATTGAGTTATAATCCATACTGCATGTTACAATCCTTGCTCTTCATCAGCAAGTAATTCAATTTCTTTTCACTTTCAGCAAGCCAGGTTGTGTCGTCTGCATATAGCAGGTAACGGTTATATAATCCAGCTTCTCTGCTGATTTGCTCAGGATACAGATTGGATGAGTATGGTGACAAGATACAATGCTGACACACACTTTTCCCAATTTTAAACCTTGAAGTGTTCCCTTGTTCTGATCACACAACTGCCCCTTGTTCCATGTACACGTTCCCCATGACCACCATGAAGTGCTCTGGAATTCCCATTCTTAAAGTTATTCGTGGTTTATGAGGGTCTACACACTCAAATCTTTTTATAGCCCATGCAGCACAAGTACACATCTTTCTGGTATTCTCTGCTTTGAGCCATGATCCATCTGACATCAGCAGCGGTAACCCTTATTCCATGTCCTCTTCTGAAACCAGCCTGAACCTCTGGAAGCTCCCTGAAAGAGACCAGAGAGAGAGAAACTTGGAGATATCTGAGTCAAATTTCTTTTATCAAGAATATTTTTGGGTAAAGTTCTTGGGATAAACTACCCTACACACAACTTAAGTTCTCAAGTTCTAAATGTTACTGTCTGGCTTTAGTAAATTAAATATGAATTGATAGTCTTGTTGGTTGAAAAAAATAGTTGATGTGTTACGGGACTCCAAGATAAACATGATTGCTGAAGAAATTACCTCTTCTACGTTTCTACAAGTACAATCATGGTTGTTATTAGGTATTGTCAGGTTGATTTTTGACTCATAGCAACCCATGTGAGGTAGACCTGCTTCATAGAATTTTGTAGGCTGTAATCTTTATAGGAGGAGATTACTAGCTCTTTTTCCAATTGGGGTGATTTCAAAAGGCCTGCATTCTTAATATTGGCTTACTCTAATAAGCAGATTAGTAAATAAGCAGAATTAAGCCTGCACTTACCTTGCTTAATAGGTAGCCCACCCTTAAACTTTTCTGTTTTACCACCTGAACACTTAGTAATTGTGTCACATTGTTGGATAGTTCTCACTAAGCTGGCAGACTTCTCTGACATCCAGTTTCTCTCTTGACAAAAAGATAAATCTGGGATTTAAAAATAATGGTTATTTTTTACTATTCAATGCAGGAATACCCTAATTTTTCTGTAAATGGCAGCATAACAAATATTACCAGTTTTGTTGGCCATCGAGCCTAAGTTATAACTACTTAACTCTGTAGGGTTGTTACATAATCTCCTGTCAACTTGAGCAAAAGGGTGGAGTCTAGCCTGTCAATCAGGTCACAGCAAATAATGCCACTGTCTGGGCATGACCTTCTCCTGAGGACTCTGGGAACTCTTCTCTTCCTCCCTGGAGGTGGGAGACACACGCTCTCTGTGACACCTTCCTGTTGACAAGACACAGGGATCATAGACAGAGCCCTGGAGCCAGAGGAGCTACATGGACCATTGCGCCAGTGCTGAGATGCTTCCACAGACGTTTCACCCACTGGTCTGGGATCTTCCTGCTTCTGACATCATTGCATATGCAGCGTGAGTCTATAGAACAATTTATGGACCAATATCAGACATATGGGCTAATATCAGACTTAAGGGTTAATATTGAACTTATGGACTTTATCTGGACTGGGCCAGGATGTGTTCTTAATATATAATTACTCTTGAATATAAAACATTTTTTTAAAGAATCATGTTATTGGGGCCTCGTACAACGCTTATCACAATCCATACATCCACTCATTGTGTCAAGAACATTTGTACATTTGTTGCCATTATCATGCTCCAAGCACTTTCTTTCTACTTGAGCCCTTGGTACCAGCACCTCATTTTTGCCCTCCCTCCCTGCCACCTCTCCCTCATGAACCCTTGATAATTTATCAATCATTATTATTTTGCCATGTCTCAAACTGACTGATGTCTCCCTACACCCACTTTTCTGTTGCCTGTCCCCTGGCAGGGGGTTATAAGTAGATCATTGTGATAGGTTCCCTCTTTCTCCCCCCACATTCCCCTAACTCTCCTGGTATCACTGTTTTCAATATTAGTCCTGAGGGGTAAACTCTTTCTTATTCATATATGAGTGTCTCTGGATTTGTTTCTCTAGCCAACCCAGACTAACACACTCTGCCACAGAAGAAAACATTCATTTAAATATGTAAATTATAGGTATGGCTGCATTCAAATAAAACTTCATTTGCAAATATGAGTGACCCACAGGAACTGATTTGACAGCAGCTAAGAACAATGACAACAAACCATACTTGTTGATCTTGATGTAATGAAAGTGTGTGTGTTTAGTGTTTTACAACCCTGCATTTAAGTACTTTCTGTTTACTGATAGGCCTACAGAGGTAAGTCTGCTAAAGTGGTCCACTACAAAAGACCTCTTTAAAGTGCAAAAGAATCAAAATGTCAGTTTGAGGGCGCCTGATCCAGTCCAGGTCCTTGTAATCCCTTTATGTGCATGGGATTGCTAGACACTGCATACAGAAGGTCTGAGAAGAACTGATGCATTTGGATTATGGTGTTGGCAAAGAATATCAAATATCGCAGGGGCTTCTGGATGAGCAAACACATCTGTCTTGGAGTAAGTGCAGATGTGATTGCTCCTTGGAAGCAATGCCTCTCATACGCTGGATATGTTATCCGGAGAGACAAGTGGCTGGGGCAGAACATCATGCTTGGTAAAGTGGAGGGTCAGCAAAACAGAGGAGGAAATGGATTGACACAGTGGCTGCAAATGGGTCTACACTTAACAATGATAGTGATATTCAGCACCAGACAATGCTTTGTTCTGTTGTACAGAAGGTCGGTAGGAGTTGGAGCTTGACACCTAACAACAACAATGAGATAGGAGCTATCATTGGCTCCTATGAATGAGGAAGCCGAGGTTCAGCGGGGTTGATCCACTTCCTCATATTTTGTACCCAGAAAACGGCAGAGCTGATTTTTGACACCGTGTCTGCTTATCTCAGTCTCTCTTACTGTCCCCTGTCTATTGAGTTGGCTTTTTCTTTTTAAACAAACTTCACTCCCTACAAAATGAAGTTGATGTGTGACCATGTCTGGTAATTTCTATCTCCTCAGTTTCCATAAGGAAACTATTAGGTGCAAGTAAATTGAAACAAATCTAAACACATCCCACTGCTGACTGCCATACAGCTGTATTCGGAATACTCTGGCATAGACTATATAAGTTTTATATATACACACAGTTTTATAGAGATAGATAAACACACACACATAAAATCATGGAAGTCGTTATTCAACAAAATTAGCAAATTGGGAAGTTATTGCTTCTAAACATATCCCCTGATAGGTCCCTACACTTCTAAATGTGGTGGTTTTGTCCCTCCAGGCCTGCCCTTAGGGAATCCTGAGCTCTTTGATTTATACCATGTCATAGTGACAGTTTGGGCATACCCTGGGGTCTCAATATTCTTAGGTTCCTGTTGAATGTTCTTTGAGTTTGGGGAGCAAAGAGAATCTAAAGGGGCAAGATCAGGGCTTCAAGGGGATGGGGTGAAAGTTTCAATGAGTTCCCGGGGACGGCCCTTGGTACACTTGGAGACTGAGCAGGTGCATTGTCATCATGGGAAAAAATCGCAAAGTAAGCTTCCTGGCCATTTCCTCCATCTTATTAAAATGTCTTTCTAATAACACTCTGTGACTGTTTTATGTCCTTCCAGCAAATTTATCAATATCACCTTTGGGAATCCCCAATAGTCATCATAACCTCTGAACTGACTCCCCTGCCCGGCAGATCCCCTCAAAAGACACTGTTTCACTTGGACTTTTTGTGTTTCAAGGTCCCCTAAGGACACGAAGACAAGTGTATTACTGAAAGAACTGGGCTGCAGACATCCACTCGCCACTCAAATGCAAGCTCGCTGACTTCGACTTGATGCCGATTCACAGCAACCACTGACCACAGAGGCACTTGGTGCGACAGGACTTGGAGGAAATTTGGTTATACATGAATTGGACCGTCAGTAACCATACTCTTTGCATTGGCTTCATACTTTCCAGGTAATGCTTTGAATTTATTTTGGCAATAGGGATCAAAGCAATGTGTCCTGACATGTGACGATTTTTGGTTCATCCCTTTTTCAGCTTACAGAAGAGATTCTCCCCCTCTCGAAATGGACTTAGGACATGTTCCATTTGTTTTTCACTTTTGAAAGCAGGGGATGAACTGCTAAGATACAGCACTTGCTTGGACTCGAGTTTCTCTTTTTAAGTGAGAAAAACTAAAAGCATATTTTCTCCAGAAGGAATAAAAAGTAGTGTTTCAAAAATGGAAACAATGAGAGGGCCTTGGCAGGCACCACAGAGACAATACGCTGTGATTCAGCATGGAGTATCACTCCCGTCCCTTGGAGTGGTGTGACCATGAGGGAAGGGCTTGTCTCTAACTGTATGGTATTTGTAATGTGGAAAAGTATATGCGTTTTTATAACAAGCTTGTTGGATGGCTACTCAAGCAGAACAGCTTATTTGGAGAGACAGAAGCATATTGAGAATTGAAGTTGGTTTACCTCCATTAGGGTGGGGAGCGCTCCTTCATTACCTCCTGTCTTCCAGTTGGCTTTGCCTGTCTCCCAGAGCTGACTGAGATAAACAGGAAACAATAGAGTGTTGATGGAGTCCAGTAGAGTGAAATCCATGGTCAAGTTTTCCTACAGGCTGACTGTGATCTGACATGCCTTTTCCAACTCATCTTTTAGATTTCCCAGGAGATCTCTTCGACTAGCCTGAGAGGGATATGAGGTGAAAAGAAAGCTGCTAATCCATCAAAGGTCCCCAATTAATCTGACCTTAGAAGTGTAGACTTCCTCACTTCAAAGGTTGCCTCTTAACCAGTCATGTCTAAGAGGGTACAGCCCTTGAGAAATGGGCTCCCAGGACAACACCACCACCCATGTATAGGACACCTGCGACATCCTTCCTCATGGTAGAATCATTCTGCCTTCTGGAGGTTGGTGAGATTCCTTTGGTGCTTGGATTGTGAGCACGGAGGCTTTGTGGACAAGAAGCCTCTTTGGCAATTTTCTGTAATTCTGTGGGAATCAATCATGAAAGCCAGATACAGTCAATACAGCGTTTGCAGTGTGTTTTCTGGAAGCAGTTATGCAGGTGCAGAGCCCTCACTAGAAGCTGCACCAAGCAGCAGGAAGTACTGACCATTTTAGGACAGCACTGTTGTAGGCACCGCTGTGATTGACAATCACTGAAAGACAGTCTCTCCTGTCCACGAGCCCTCACATTCTACTGTACCCGTGCAAACTCCTCACTTCTGTGCCTCACGGTTGTCATTTCTCTCCAGGCGTGTTGTGTATTTCCTTATTTTACTCCTTTCTCTAAGCCCAATACAGGAGCTTTCCTTATGTTGGAACCATGTTCTATCTCGTGTCTTTAGAACAATTCCTCCTCCATTGTTTTAATCTGAAAGCAGGTATGAAGGATTAGATAAAAAAATTTTGTTGCTTATTTTTCCTGAAAAACAAAAACATCCAACTATATAAGACACTAGGCTGAGTTATACTTTTCCAGAATAGCCAATTAATGTAGTCTGCAATATTAAAATGCATAGTTACACAGAAAAGATAATATTAAACCTTTGAAGTCCAGATGTTTTAGGAAGAATTCCTTATAAATGAGCTAGGAAGTACACTTTTAGGATACCAGGATGCAAAATAAACCACACGTAAACCAATTCATTCTTTACAACAGGTGTGGGGAACCTTTTTCTACCAAGGCCATTTGGATATTTATAACATCATTTGTGGGCCTTATTGGTCAAGCAGTTAATGAACTCAGCCATATGTGTTGATCGGAGCTTCTTCTCTGGTGAAGCTTGTACTGTTAGCTGCTATTGATGATTTCATGGGCCTTATACAGCCCTCATGCCTATCTTTCCCCATCTCTGTTTTGTAGAGACACTTGGACATCTGTAGAGTCCAATTGGTTGTCAACTTACTGATGCATAATTGATATTCTGACAAGGGGTCTTGGAAATTGCATAGCATATTTTAATGATATTTCCCAGAAAGAGCTAATTCCACTCTTTGTTTTTTTGTTTGTTGTTTTTCATTTCAGCTAGTAGAATTCATTGTGTTGTTTTCAAACTCATTGAAGCATGGGAATTTGTAAGAGAAATAACAAGGTACCCGAGAATGAAATTTTTGATTCTTACATGGTTACTTTGGCTGTTGTTTTCTATAATGACTTTTAGGAGATGAACACCATTTTGGAGTGGCCTGGGGCAAAAGCCGGGCTGGCTAGCAAGAGAAATAATAGGGGCCAGGCCTGGTTGGTTCCACCTGACAGAAGCTGAAGTCCCTATGCACACAAATGGAGGATTTCAGTACCATCCAGAAAGCAGCAGCAGAGTGGAGCAGGTCTTATGGACCCTGAGCCTTCTTGTGACACCGCGGGAATGGCCCTGTAGAATCAAGCGCCCCAGGGTGAGACAGAGTGGGAGTTTCCAGGCTCCTGGTGGGGGTAAAGGTGAGTGCCTTCGGGCAGGAGGCTCACTTATATAATAGGGTGCTTCCAGGCACATAACCAGGGAGCTAGTTTGCTGACCCAGAACTCTTTGCTGTGCTGATGTGAAACCAGTTCATGGGAAAAAGGCAATCATAGAAACCAACAGTGGAAATACAGGCAGAATGCTCCTTAGAAGGGAGACTGGAGAGACTTGGCCTCATGTAACTTGGACATGTTAACAGGAGAGACCAGGACATCATGCTTAGTGAAGTTGAAGGTAACAACACGAAAAAGACTGTCAAGGGGATGGATAGACACAGTGGCTGCAGCAATCGGCTCAAACCTAACAACGACAAGGATGGGGCGGCATGGGCAGTGTTTCCTTCTGTTGTGGACAGTCACTATGAGTTGGAACCAACCTGATGGTCCTTATCAAAACCAGCAACAAGTTATTTGTGCCTTTATTTGCCGATAACCTCAACGTCTGGGGTTCAAGTACACCAGAAGCTTTGAGCAAGAAGGATGAAGCTGACTGATCCCTCAAGACTGACAAAGTCTTGGAACTCGCTAGGTGGGGTTGCGCTGAGCTGCAATCAACTCAAAGTGGGGCTGGCTTTGGGTTCGGTTTGGGGATCCTTCTTGCGTAGCCCCAGCATCTACCGGCAACCCCCAGGCCACCACCACCCCACCTCCAGATGTTTCTCATCACTCGTTGCTCATGCGCTTCTCTTTCCGTGCTGCTCCTGCTTCTCGGTCACTGCTGTATCCCCAGCACCTAGAAGAACGCCAGCTATGTGTTATAAAACCGGAGCACCATGACTGACTCCCTCGTATCATTTGCGATGGGATTGTCTTTCTTATATTAATGAACCAGAATGCGTGTAGGATATATCTGGAGTCGATCTCTTACAAAGTACTAAATGGGCATGTTAAGCCAGCAGAGATGGGGAGAGGGAGGTGCCCAGGAAGAGCAACTCAAAGAGACAAGGATCTTCCTCCAGAACCGACAGAGAAAGAAAATCTCCCAGCAGCGCTGACGCCCTACTCCAGTCTCCAAACGTGTGAGAAAATCGAAGTCTGCTACAGCCACCTGCTGTGGTCCTTCTGCTGGGGCCGCACCAGACAACGAAGACTCAGCACAGAGTTTCCTGAGTGACTTGTGACCCTGAAGGAGGGGTCTCAACAACAGCTGATGGTTCTTTCCAACATGCGTGAGGTTGTCACATTGAGTCCCTTCACACTTCCCGGAGCTCTCTTGGTGCTAGAGGGTTTGGTCACACAGTGGTGTGAGGAAGACCCCACCTCCCAGCTGTCTGTCACACGTTGTCACCTAAAACAGCAAAGTCGTAGACAGGCCCCACACTTCACAGGGCCTTTGAAATCATTCCTGGGCCTCTGCCTGAAGACCTCCCATTCACTAGAGACAAATATGAACCCACGGGGCTTGTCTGAAACAGACGCAAGGCTGTCTGCCTCAGTTTCCCTTCATCCCTTCCTCTCCAAATGCTTTCGTATGCATGGGACCTGGTAGCAAAAGGAATTATATAGCTGCTACCAAGTCGTAGATACTTGTAGAAGACATGAACAGTAGGCAAAACAAGCTTCAATGTGATATCTTCCTGAAAGACACTTGAGAAGATGGGAGAAGTACGGTGGGTCCCTGGGAGGTGTAAATGGTTAACACACCGGCTACTAACCAAAACAGCTTGTGTTTCAGTCCACCCAGAGGCCACCTCGGTAGAAGAGCCAGAGTTCTACTTCTCAACGAGCCGCCATTGGGAACACTACGGAGCGCTGCGCTACTAGGGCACACGTGTGTGTGGGGTCACAGTCAGAGTTCACGGAATCGTGTCTGTCCTCCTTTTCATTTCAATTTACTTACTGTGGAAATCATGGTGATGATTTTGAACATAAATATTGTATTAGAGTTGAGTTTATATGTCTATCAGAGAGGCCTCTGTTTTAATCTCAAATGGATGATCTTGCTTTTTCTTCCTGATTTCTGCCTTCTTAAATCAATGCCAGGTCTCCATGCCAGATTCAATCACTCATCGCCTCTTTCTTCTCCCCTTCTCCCTCTCCGTGCACATGTGTACACACACACCCACGCACGCATACACACAATTTGGAATAATCAACTTCATCACAATGGGATGAGGTGTGGCTGCTTTCTCTTCTCCCTCTCTTTCTTGCCAGGCAATCTTTCTGAGAAACTGACATTGTTGAACTCACTTCCCACTGTTCTTTCCTAAAAACTCTTGTCAACAGATGAATCGGGTTATTATCTTTCCAGGTTTTGACGAAGTCTTCATGCTTTAGGTTTAACTTTTGTTTGGGTATCAGATTAATTCAATTTTTGAACCATATAATCAGATTCACTTTTCGTATGATTTACATAATCCATTCACTCATGCCAGACTTATCCCTTGATGCAGAGAGAAAACTTAGCTTGTGTAAAGCAAAACTAATCAAGCCTATTTTGATATTCAAGGTCAAATTCTGAAGGGAGAGAAGTGATGAAAGTTTTGTTTTCAGAAACAATGAACTTTCTGTTCCTAGGACTCTGTTGTGTGGGAAAATTTTAAGTTCATCATCTGAATATGCGTGCAAAAGCTGCACACTGGGTAAGGAAGGCTGAAGAGGAGTTGATGCATTTGAAACGTGGTCTTGGCAAAGAAATTGAATATGCGAAGTCTGACAGAAGAACAAACATTAACTCTGTCTTCTAAGAATGCACCTCAGAAGGAAAGATTGAGACTCGGTGGGACACAGTCTGGACATGTTATCAGGTGATGCTTCTCTGAGCCTCAGTGCCACCGTCTCTGGTACCTCCAGTCGTAGGACTTCAGACCTACGCAGATGCCAGGCGCATGCTCTTCTGACGGTCCTAGGATTTATCTCTATGTCCAAAATGACTCCTGACACATAGAGGAGTGGTTTGATGGAGTGGTTTTTGTCTTTTAGCAGACCGTACCCTCAAAGAAACAAAGGATTCAATCTTAAGCCACATCTTGTCATAAAGAGGGGTCTAAAGATACATCCCACCTTAATCCTGTAACTCTTTATGGCAGCAGAAAGACTTACCTTTCTCCCATGGAGTGGCTGGTGCTTTTGAACTGTTGACCTTATGGTTAGCAGTCTAAATGCATAACCACTGTGCCACCGGGCTCAACATAGTATCCAGTAAAGAAGGTAATCTGCTATCAATCAAAGTGATTTGAAAATGATCTTGAATAGTATTTTGATTTTTTCCCAACACCAACTCCGTCCCGGAATCATAGCATACACGTTGCAGCTTCTCTTTCTGCTTTCCCAGTGCTTGGAACATGGCACCGTGAGGTTTCTGGGTGGAAGCTACCTGGGTTCTTTGCTTCACACGCTGAAAGAAGTCACGCCTAAGCACGATTTGGGATCCAAGGGAGATTTTATGAAGGAATGTAGTAAAACTTTCAGGTTTCGAGTCTCTAAAGGGTACACACTCTTTCTGGAAAGCATGCCAAGCCATGCGGAAGCCCGTACTGGGGTTCACAACTGGGCACAGAAAACCAGGTGGAAAAGAACTCCTACACACGTGGAATTGGGTGGGTGAGGGGATCCCAGAAGAGCTCAAGTACCCTAGAGGTTGAGAGCATATGGGCCCAGAGACTAAGAGCATGTGGGTCAAGGGGCTGTGGGTCCTGAGTAGGCCTGGAGCGGGTGCACGTGTGCCCTTACAAGGGAGGGAGCCCCTCCCCCTCCCCCTGCCTCCGACCAGGAGCAGGCTGAAAGAGAGCAAGGGCTTCTTCATATAGCCAGGATATTTCAAACCTCTGGCTGGAGAGGCATGCTTGATGGCATTGGTTGACCTGAGTTAGGCCCACCTGTGATGTACCTAAGGTAGGTGTGTCCAAGGTTTTGGTTTTACCAGGACCTAGGGGACTTGTGTCTGTGCATGTTCAATTTGGGATCTTCCCATAGGTGTCCAATGATTGCCTGATTCCTTTCCAACCTCCTCTATTGGGGCCTTTTCAGGCATAAGAGGGACAAACCCTCACCCTGCATGCTAGCTACCTAAGTGTACCAGAGGTAGAGGAATGAATCACAGGAGTCCTTCTGACTGCTTCTTTGGAGGGTTCCGTGTTCTTCAAAGACTGCCTTGAGTCCCCACTCTTCCTTGTTGCCTTGTCTAACTGCTCCCGTCCTTAATGAGATTTGCTTTACTCCAAAGTCTCCCTCCAGCACTTGCAGACTGCCTCACATGATTTAGAACTTAAATGTGACATATTGTGTATGAGTCAAAGTCACGGATTGGGAGTTCAAGCCATTTATGTTTTAACTCAAACCGTTTCATCAGTTGATGGCTTTGGACAAGTCATTATCACTTTGATGGATTTTCTGGATCCTATTTTTCACATATGAAAAATGAGAGGAGTGTACAGATCATCTCTAAGTTGACTTCAGTCTATGTAGTTTTATGAGAGGAAATCGGAAAAGCATGCTTATTAGGGCTCCAGTTCGTGCATGCACATGTGTACTCTACATGTAACATATTTAAACACGTTTCTGCCAACAGCAATGCATTTGTCTGGTTTTGCTAGTGTGCCTTCCAAAAGGTCTAGTCAGAAAAGTGGACCCTGAGGTGATCTGCTGGGTCAGCTCAACTCAAGGCAAAGAGATCAGATCAGAAGGTTATAATGAAAGTGTATTTCTGAGATTCCTAAGGAATAATCTTACTAGATTTCTCCAGAAGATAAAGGATGTCCATGGGGGGCTTGTGGTGAACAATTTTTCAGAAAATTAGAAACTTTACTGGTGATAAAAAGGCCAAGAAATTTCTGCTGACATTTTCCCCCCCTATCATGACAGTGCACCTGGTCATTTATCTCAGGTCCTGTCCTACAAGACATTCATTCAGCAACCTTCCCTACCATCCTATAGGCCTGAACCTGCTCTGTAAGGATCTTTTGGTTCCACAAACTATAAGAACACTGAAAAGGAATCTGATTTGAGTCTTTTGTTTTACTATAAGTCAAAGAGCTAAGAATTCTCAGGGAAGGGTTAGAATAAAGAGATAGAAATATTTCTTCACATATATCCCAACAGCTTCACATTTTGATGTTGTGATTATTAAAAGTGTCTATGATTAACTTTTGACTTCCTCTTGTGTAATTTCTGCTGCTCAAATGGATTTCAGTTGCAAAGTAAACCATCTCCGACACTTTTATCTTCTTCATACCTGGGTGCAGAGGAGATTTCTATAAATGAATATTTTGGGAATAATTCAAACCTCATAGAAAGTATAAATAGTTCACATTTCTTATATTCTTCTATGGATAGGAGAATGAACATTGAGTGTTCAATGTGTTTTGGGATCAGCCTATCATTAACCCAAGGTTTCCTACATTTCCTGCATCCAATACAATTGTAAAGTGAGAATCTCTGCTCTGAGATCCTATATATTTATAGATATATCTTCTTAAATGGTTGTTATTCTCAAGTGGGGGGCGGAATTTAGTCAGCCTGGGAATGCTGATAGCAATGTCTAGAGGGATTTTTGATTGCTCTGACAAGGAAGCGTTGCTAGCTCCTGGTGGGTGGAGGCCAGGAATGCTACTGAACGTCCTACATTGTACAGGACAGATCCTTCCAACAAAGAATTGTCTGGGCTACAGTCCCAGCTGTGTCAAGGTGGAGCGCTTCTATGACAGGTGAAGCCTATGAAGCAAAGGGATGCTATCACATTCATATTTGCTTCCTAGAGATCAGCTTCCTAAAGATCAGCACCTGTTTCTTGGGTCCTCCAAAAAAAAAAATGTCCTAACTCTGTCAGCCTGCTTTCAGCTTTAAGGATTTTTATTTTACTACAATTGCCTGGCAATGATAATCTCTATTTGGACAATTTTTTCAGACTCTCAAATGGAATCTTTCAATAGCTTAATAATCAATTAAGCTAAGCAGCCACCCTTCTAACGCGTATGTACGCTTCCGCATCCAGGTCTTTAATGTAACTGTCCTTTCTGCATTATGCCTAAACAGTGTTATTCACAGAGAGTAATGCAGTCCCACTGTAATGAATTCTCTCGAATTGACAGTTCCCCCAGGAGTCGGGGTTAGCTATGAGACTGGATGAATAGCTGAACAACACTTACAGGCCAGTAGGTCAAAGAAGGTTGATATCCCATTTCTCTGCCGTTGAATCAATAAGTTAGGAAAACAGAGGAAGAGATGCCATTTTACGGTTAATATTTTCAATTCCCAGCTCTATCTTCCAGTTTCATTATTTTCAGCGGCCTGATCTTCAGCTGATCTTTGTCAAAGGTGATGCTGTGACACTGACATTTACAATATGAATTGATCCTAACTCGATTGGGATCCGGGGCTGTGGACATTGAGTCTACAGGAATAAAGTGCTCCTACGGCCCCGGAGTCTTTGCTCTTCCTGCCCAAAAGTGTGTTGCTATTGGATCTATCCTAACTCATGGTCACCCAGATGTGATAGAGTATAGAATGACTATATAGAATTTTAAATGGACATAATGCAAAATTTCTAAACTGAAAGATGACCCTTTGCCTCCACCCAGCAGTGTCATCGAAGAAAGATCCGATTATCTGCTTTTATAAAGGTTACAACTCACTTCCCCTGTCACCATCACCCTCAACCAAAAACAAAGAAACAAAAAACTCCTGTAAAATAGTTCTATTCTGTAATTCCTGTTGTGACCATGAACTGGAATTGATTTGATAATGACAGGGCTGTTTGTTTTTTTTTAAGATTAATATGATGGAACTAGAGTGCCAGGTATTTCTTCTTCCCCGCCTTTGGTGGAACCACCAATCGTTCAGCAACCAGGTGCTAATTGTTTGGGCCACACAGGGACTGACATCCTTCTTTGTCTGCAGAGCTGCGCAGAGCTTGCCGGGTGTGATGTCAATGTGTTATGCAAACAGAGTTGGGCCAGATGCGGTTGCTGCTAGGTGTCCGTGAGTGGTTCTGGCCCACAGCGATGCAACAGATGCAACTACAGCTCAGGCCTGTGCATGCTCACAACTGTTCCTATGTTGGAGGCCATGGTTGCAGCCACTGTGTCAATCTATCGAGTCGAGGTCAGGGTCTTCTCTTTCGCTCCCCCTGCACATTCCCAAGCATGAAAGCAGGATGTCCAGGGAATTTTCCCGTGAATAAAAGGCCAAAGTACACGAGCCTGTTTCTCCATTCTTGCTGTTAAAGAACATTATCCTAGATCAGTGGTTCTCAACCTCCCTAATGCTGTGACCCTTTAATACAGTTACTCATATTGTGGTGACCCCCCCCCCCAACCACAAAATTATTTTCATTGCTACTTCATCACTGTAGTTTTACTACTGTTATGAATTGGGCGATCCCTGTGAAAGGGTCATTCGACCTCCAAAGGGGTCGCGACCCATAGGTTGAGAACCACTGTCCTAGACAGAGCTGTTTGCTCTCGTGGCAGTCTAAGCACTTTCGATATTCTTTGCCAGCTTTCTCCAAAAGTACCGATTCTTCTTTAGTCTTCCTTATTCAATGCCCAACTTTCATAGGCATACGAGGCAATTGAAAATGCCTGGGCTGGTATCAGGCACACCTTAGTCCTAAAAGTTACATCTTTGCTTTCCAACGTTCTCAAGATGTTTTGTGCAGCAGGTTAACCCAGCGTAATGCATCATTCGATCTCTTGACTGCTGCTTCCAGGAGCATTGATTGTGGATCTGATCAAGAAGAAATCTTTGACAACTTCAATCTTTTCTCTATCAATCACGATGTTATCTATCAGTCCGGTTGTGAGGATTTTGGTTTTCTTTACATTAAAAATGGGAACACAGTAGTAATGCATATTGAAGGCTGAAATCTTGGATCTTTATGAGGAAGTTGTTCAAGTCCGCCTCACTTTCAGCAAGCAAGGTTGTGTCATCTGCCTATAACAGGTTGTTAATAAACCTTCCTCCAACCCCGACACCATGTTCTTCTTCATATAATCCAACTTCTCTAATGATCTCCTCAGATTGAATAAGGATGGTGAAGAGATACAATCCTGACACACACCTTTCTTGATTTGAAACCACGCGGTATTTCCTTGGGAGAAAGTAAGGACTTCCTACTCTTGTAAAGATTTGCAGTCTTGTAAACGCACAGGGCCAGTCTACCTGGTCCTATAGGCTCACTATGAGCTGGTGGCATTGATTTGGTGGTAGTGAGTTTGGAGTTTGGTTCAACTATTCCCTTGTTCTGGTCACTTAACTTCCTTTTGATCCATGTACAGGTTCTGCATGAACCCAGTGAAGTGTCCTGTAATTCCCATTCTTCTCAAGGCTAGTCATAGTTTGTCATGGCCCACACAGTCAAGTAAGTGCCTTTGGACAGTTAAAGATTATATAGCACATACCAAATTTATTAGGGCACATATTATTTTATTTGGTTAGCAGGATTACAGTTTCACAATTTCAGCAGATGTTTTTTCCTTCCTCGAAATTTTATTTACCTCATAGTTGTTGTTAATAATATACACAGCAAAACATACATCAATTCAACAAAACATGTATCCTTCTCTACACGTAGCAGTTAGGGGCGTGGATTACATTCCTAAATTATCTATCCATTCCCACCTCTCTTTTCTTTGATGTCCCTCCTTCCTTAATATAAATTCACTGCCCCCTAAAGTTCATACCTAACTTTTTGAGTTGCTGTTGCCAATTCCATCCCAGATAGACAATTCTTGAACACGCATAATGCTCAGGGCAGTTATATTGTACAATTTAGTTAAGATATTGTTTAGTTTTTAGATAACTCCAGGGAATATTTCTGGTTCAAAGATGATCTCAGGACAATAGTTTCTGGGATTTATCTGCCCTTTATGGCTCCAGAAAATCGAGAGTCCAGAAGAATTTAAAACTCCTTTTTGCATTGTTTCCTCTTTGGTCAAGATTCTCCTTTTAATCTAAAAATGCTGGGAAACACATGCAAGAAGCACACCGGCCTGTGTGATCATGAGGTGTCGACAGGATCAGGTATCAGATATCAGAAGATGCAAAACAAACATTCATGTTGTTGCTAATGAGAAGGGTCGGAATGGAGACCCAAAAGCCCATCTGTAGACAATTGGACATCCCTCACAGAAGGGATGGGGCAGCTAGGGTGCAGTGTAGTACCAACAAAACACACAACATTCCTCTAGTATTTAATGCATCCTCTCCCCACTGCCATGACCCCAGTGGTACTTTACAAATCCAGCTAGACCAGAGCATGAAATAAAGGACAGATAAAACTCTCAGCAACAGTAATGGGAGTAGTGATACCAGGAGGGTAGGGATGGTGAGGGAGGGAGGGAAAAAAGAGGAGCTGATACCAAGAACTCAAGTAGAAAGAAAATATTTTGAAAATGATGATGACAACATATGCACAAATGTGACAGATACAATTGATGTATGGATTGTTATAAAAGCTATAGGAGCACCAATAAAATGATAAAAAAAATAAAAGTGCTGGGTGAATGTGATTGAAGGCAGACTTTGTATATCTTTTTTTTTTTTTAACACAGGGGCAAAAGAAGTACCAGTTCTCATGTGACAGAGCTTCTGTTACACCCTATACATAACCAGTCTCAGGGACTTGGTTCTGAAAGGAGATATAAACTATACAGAGTTGCTCAGAGTAAGGCCTCCAGGTGGTTGGGTGCTAGATACCATGCATTTCTGTCAATCTGCCCCACATATACACTAGCAAGCTGGTTTAGCCTCCCATCATCATGCAGACTGGCTACATCACTGAGCCTCTTTCTTCTCTCATAAAACCAGAACACACACAATGGACGATGCTGCCCAACCCTGTGTGATCCCAGTGATTGGTTTCAGATCAGACCATTGCTCTCCTGAAGACTTTAATTGGCCAGTTTTGGGAAGGAGACCTCTGGGCTATTTTGCAGTTCATTTTTATACCATACATTAGAATTAATGGTTCAGATTTTATTATACAGCATAATTTCTATCTATACTTTTTTTCACTTCTCAGTTTTTTATTTTTGTTCTTGTCTTTTTAAGAAAAAGTTTGGATTTCCCTACTACCCTTTTCTTAGACCCAAGACTTTGGAGGCATATAATTTAAAATACTGTATGGTCTGGCAAAGTTGCCTTCGGATGGAGCAGAACTCAGACAGTCTGCAACAGGGACTCAATTTTCTTCAGAACTGAAATTAAAAAATGAAAGACAAAACTGTTGGGTCAGAATGTGCTTGGGGTTTTAATGCATCCAAAATGTTGAGAAAGAGTTGGAGAGTTTGGACTAACCTTCCCATTGCTTGGCTGGCTTAACTCTGCTTAGCCCTACAGGGAAATTTGGTGGAAGATACTGGAAAAACTCAGTGTATAAGCATGCCAACTAGAGAGATGAAAGGCATTCAGGGAGCCAGCAGGAAACACCCCTGTCTTGGAATCACCCCAAATGTAAGGGTGGAGGCCAGTCTGCAGAAATCACTATATACAGAAGAATTCCAATTCTTTCAGGAAGTCCTCCTTGATTAAGCCAAGGAAACAACAAGGATGCCAAAACAATTTCGGACCTATTTTTTTATTCAGAGTATATTCAAGAAAGGATGAACAAATATGGACTTAGCACCTACTATTTTCTAGACCCCATGAAAAGGGTCTAGCTGGGGATACACTATCTTTTTTATTTTAATAACATTTTATTGGTGGATCTTACAGCTCTTACAACAATCCATACATCAATTGTATCAAGCACATGTGTACACATGTTGCCATCATCATTTTCAAAATGTTTTCTTTCTGAGACCTTGGTATCAGCTCCTCTCTTTTTTCCTCCTTCCCCCACCATCCCACCCTCATGGACCCCTGATAAATTATGAATTATTATTATTTTCATATCTTACACTTCCAGTTCTTTTCCATCACTTGCATTCCTGTTCATCCCCCTGAGGGGGTGGGGATTATACATCATTGTAGTGGGTTCTCTGTTTCTCCCCCTTCTCCCCTCACCTTCCTCTTACACTCATCGTATCTTTATTGTCATTGCAGTTCCTGAGTGCTTTATCTGTCCTGGATTCCGTGTGGTGAGAGTTCTTATCTGTACCAGTGTACATGTTTTGGTCTAGTTAGATTTGTAAGTTAGAACTGGGGTCATGATAGTGGGGAGGAGGAAGCATTAAAGAACTAGAGGAAAGTTGTGTGTTCCATCTGGGCGGTGCTGCACCCTGTCCTCTCGTTCTATCCTTTGATCCTTCTGTGAGGGAATGTCCAATTATTTACAGATGGGCTCTGGTTCTCCGCCCCGACCCCCTCATTTGTGTTGATATATTTGTCTGTCATCCCGACAACCCAGGACCATCCACAAATGGAGTTATTATCACAGCTGACTTCATCATCTGAACAATTTTTTTGTGATTTGTGGTTTTGTGAATACATGAATAAAAATACATGTGTGAGTTTATATGTGAGCTTTCCAACCCCTAGAGACAAAGATTGAGTTCATAAAGATTCTTATAATAAAAGGCATTTATAGTGAAAACTTAAGAGAAAGAGAGAGGAAATTCAATTCATGTATGTCAAAACTGGTTTACGGTGGAGTCATTGGAATGGAATCCCATTCAAAGTCAGGTACTACCTGTAATCAGGTTTTGGAATTTCTAGAAAATCACTAAAATAGTTCTCTAGGGAACTAGAATCACGAGCAATAGGGACTTCATAGTTGGTGGTCTAGTACATGATGGCTACATTTGTTTGTAATTTTAATTCTATCTAGATGGTCATAAAGCCTTAAAGGAATTATCACCAATGAACAGCAAGAGATTCACCTCACCAGCAGCATGCTGTAAGTTAAAATGTGTCCCACAATGTAAAGACCCTTTCCCTGATTTGTTATCTTTTCACATGGCTTTGTTTTAAAAGGTAGGCATAATCTCAGATGACTGATCTTTAGGCCATCAATTCTTAGAATTTTACTGGGACAACCCCTTCACTACTGAAGTGTATTCGCCTGGGTTGACTAGAGAAACAAATCCAGAGACACTCATATGTGTGTTAGAGAGAGCTTTATATCAAAGAGAAATTGCACATAAAGAAAACATACCAGTCCAGTCCAGATCATGTCCACCAGTCTGATCTTTGGCCATAAATCCAATACTAGTCTATAGATTCTTCTTCAAACTTACAAAGCCACTCACAATGATGCCAAACGCAGGAGATCACAGGCTGGTGGGTGAAAAGTCTTCTGGATCCAGTGGTGGTAGAAGCATCTCAATGCTGGCACATGTCTGCCACATGGCTCCACATGGCTTGCCAACGATAAGATGGAGAGAGAGAGAGAGAGAGAGAGAGAGAGAGAGAGAGAGAGAGAGAGAGAGAGAGACCTGCCTTTTCTGATGGCAGAATCAAGAGAGGAAGTTCTCAGAATCCTCACGAGGAGGCCATGTCCCCAAGGAGGGATCATCAGACTGTGACCTGATTGACAGGCTAGACTCCATCCCATTCACTCTTAATATCCTCAAATTGACAATATATTATGTAATTACCACATGGAGAAATAGGATAATTATTTTTTCATGTTTTTTTCTGCTGACTTCAATGAATGATTGGAATCTATCACAGGTGACTTTAGCTATCATTGAAGGATTGGCTCATTACTCGATTTCCTCTTGTTGGTAATAATCTTGACTTCCCATTCCTCCCCCTCTATTAAATTCAGAGAGCCCAGCAATTAGGGCAACTCTAATCACGCCACACTTGAAACCCATCACTTGCATTCTTGAACTTCCTCCAACCCAATTACTAAAAGAATCACCAGTTGCTCTGGTGATTACACTGATTTTGCCTTTTCCTGTTAACAGGTGTTAGGACCACGGCAATTATGACTTATTGGGAACAACAATAACAAAAAATTCCTAAACCAATTTCTGCTCAGGATGTAGGCATTCAGACGGTCTGGGTTTCACCCTGTTTATTATTACCGCAGGAAGGAGCTCTCCTTTTCTCAGTCACCATTCATTTCACTACATTCCCTCCGTGGGGCATCTGTTTCAATGGCTTGCCCAGGGAATAATCCTGAGCTGGGGACTCATTCAGATGTTCATTCAGATTCTCTCTGGTTGCTAAGGGAAACAGACCATGCGTTCTTCATGTTATGCTGGACTTTCAGTGCAGCACAGCTGGCTTGCATTCAAGAGTGGTGTTTCTTTCATTAGCAGGGAGGTTGGTCATTCCTTGCGTAGGGAGAGAATAATACTAAAATTGTGAATAACTCAAGTTTTACTGACTTCTGTAGACAATGCGTTTTGAGAAAATGACAAGATAATCCCACTGACAGGATAATAATATGGGTATATGCTTAACTACAGAAGAGGTTCCCAGTGTGAATTAAGAGTGAATGAGGGGGAGTGCAGAGTGGGGACCCGGGGCCCATCTGTGGACAATTGGACATCCCCTTGCAGAAAAGCTGCGGGGAGGAGAAGAGCCAGTCAGGGTGCAGTGTAGCAATGATGAAACGTACAATGTTTTTTAGTTCTTGAATGCTTCCTCCCCCACTATCATGATCCCAATTCTACCTTACAAATCCGACTGGACTGGAGGATGTACACTGGTACAGATAGGAATTGGAAACACTGGGAATCCAGGACAGATGGACCCCTCAGGACTAGTGGTGAGAGTGGCGATACCAGGAGGGTGGAGGGAAGGTGGGGTAGAAAGGGGGAACAGATTACAAGGATCTACATATAACCTCCTCCCTGGTGGACAGACAGACAGCGGAGAAGTGGGTGAAGAGTGACGTTGGACGGTGTAAGATATGACTTATTAATAATAATTTATAAGTTATCAAGGGTTCATGGGGGAGGGAGGAACAGTGAACGAGGGGGAAATGAGGAGCTGATACCAAGGGCTCAAGTAGAAAGCAAATGTCTTGAGAATGATGAGGGAAACAAATGTACAAAAGTGCTTGACACATTGGATGTCTGTGTGGATTGTCATGAGTTGTACTAGCCCCCAATATAATGCTTTAAAGAAAAAGAATGATGAGTGCAACACATGTACAAATGTGCTTGACATACAGTGGATGTATGCATGGATTGCGATCAGAGTTGTAAGAGCTCTCACTGAAATTATTAATTAATTAAAAAAATGAATCCTTAAAGGTAAAGTAAATTATAGCAAGTAATATAACTGGGTAAAATAATTAGTTGTAAGTAAATAAATAAGTAATTCACTACGTGGTGTCAGCTATGGAGGGTCTTTGGTGGCACCGTGGTTAAGGCATTTGGCTGCCAGCCAACCGTCAGTTGTTTGAGCCCACTAGTCCCTTGGAGGGAAAAAGACATGGTAGCCTGCTCCTCTAAAAGTGGCCAGTCTTGAGAAGCCCATATGGTGGTTATGCTCTGTCCTATAAGGTCTCTATGGATTATAACAAACTGGAGGGCAGTAGGTTTTTATTGGGGGGGGGAGTCATCAACTACTGTTCTAGTCTTTTTATTTTTAGCCTATAAAGTAGTTAAATAAATATATTAAGACTTAAGGTAACCATTGTTTTATGGAAAGGAGGGTAGTTTATACCTAGTACATCCAATCTTTAAAAACAAAAAAAGTTTTTTTGTGTGTGCTGAAGGTGTCCAATCAAAAGGGCTTCCCCCTGTGTCCCAGTCCCGAAGAACCTAGCTGGACTCCAGGATCCAGTTGCTGCTGGACGGAGGCGAGACAGGCAGCAGCCCATCCTGAGGGGCTTCCCGCTCCACTCCCTGCTGTCAGAGAGCCAGTCCTACTCCTGAAAACACTCCTCCTCTTCATCAACGAAGCCATTTTCCAGTTCGTACAAGCAGTCTGGGCTGGAGCCTGGCACCTCCTTTGTACTCCTGTATTCTAGTATTTTTGTGTTACGCAAAAATTACTGTCACTTTCCTTAAACTTATGCCAATGATCACTTCCCATGCTTCTTGAGCACCTAATATGTAACAGGTTGTACTAAGTACTTCTATAGAGCACAGCTTTATTATCGCAAGTAAGCAATTTTACCATCTCTATTTTCAGATGAGGATGCCAGTAGAGATAGACAAGACTGTATTGGAGGTAGAGAATGGAATGGGCAAAGGCTCCATTTGCACTGTTGTCTCTCTTACCTGCAGTGACATCTCTCTACCTTGCCTGTTGGTACATCTTCTTCAATGAAAATACCCTTTTCAACCACAAAAAGGGTGACAAACACACGTGGAATTCTGTAGCTGGAACATGCAGGAATAAGATTGACTGCGTCTGGGAGAATCAAAGAAAAGAAGCTCACTATCCGCAGCTAAAACCAGGCCAGGGCTGACGGTGGAACAGATCATCAATTGCTCAGACCTAAGTTCAAGTTAAAGTTGAAAAAAATGAAAAGAAATCACTGAATCAAATATGACCTTGAGCCTATCCTACCTGAATTTCAAGAAAATCTCAAGAACAGATTTGATGCATTGAACACAAATGCTAGGGACCTGATGAGCTGTGGGAGGGCATCAAGACCATATTCTAAATTCATGGAAGAGAGCAAAAAGTCTTATTATTGTATTTTTATCTTTATATTATTATTTTCTTCTTGCAAAAAAAAAGACATGAAAGAAAGAAAAGATGAAAGTTAAGTCAGAAGAGACTCTGAAACTTGCTCTTAATCACAGAGGAGCAAACGCAAATGGGAGAAATGGGGAATTTAAAGAGCTGAATCGAAATTTTCAAAGGGCAGCTTGAGGAGACATAGCCAAATAATATAATGGACTGTGTAGAGACCTAGAGTTAGAAAACCACAAGGAAGAACATGCTCAGCACATCTTAAACTGAAAAATAAAATCTTAAACGGAAAGATTCTATGACTAAAAAAAAAAAAATGGAATGATGCCGGAAACACCAAAAGAAGATGGAAAGAATACACAGAGTCACGGTATCCAACAGATGGGTTGACATTCAGCCTTTTCAGGAAGTAGCATATGAGGAAGAATTAGTGGTTTTGATTGAAGAAGTTCAAGCTTCCCTAAAGGCAGTACCCCAAACAGGGCTGCAATACTTGATGAACTACCAACTGAAACGTTTCTGGAAGCACTGGAAGCACTCACTTGTCTATGCCAATACATTTGGAAGACAGCTATTTGGCCAACGGACTGAAAGAGATCCACCTTTGCACCCATTCCAATGAAAGGTGACACAACAGAATGTTCAAACTATACAACAATGTCACTGATAACACAGGCAAGTGAAATTTTGCTGAAGATCATACATTGATGGAATTGCCAGAAGTTCGGGTCGGATTCAGAAGAGGACGTGGCACTTCTAGAGCACCATGAGGAGCGCATGGTGGGTAATTGTTTGGCTGCGAACGGCAAGATCAGCAGTTTGAAACCATCAACTATTTAGGAGAAAGACAGAAGTTTCTACTTCCATAGAGAGTTAATATCTCAGAAACCCACAGGGATAGTCTATCCTGTCCTATAGGGAAGGGGTGCTCACACACTTTCAGCATGCGAGCTACTTAGAAAATGATCAAGTCGAAATGATCTCCCAACTACAAAAGTGCAAAACATATCTTTATTTATTTATTTACTACATTTATTCATAAATGCATCGAGAATTCTTTATATGTGCAATGTATGCTTAGGTACCTTGCATAACCGCATGAGTCCATATTGCACAACACAGTTAACTACATACATTTTTGTCATGACCTGAGTTCACTCTGATAACTTGCACTGAATGGAATTAGCCAGGGATGCGTAGTACGGACAGCAGCTGCTGACAGCCAGCCTCAAGCACGCTTCCAAATGACCATCAGTCATGGGGGAACGGTACTGGGACTTAGTGATCTTTATGTGGGAAAAGGCTGGCTCACATAAATAAGTAGAGCCGAATAATGCAGTCAAGGAGATAGCACATGGTCTCAGGTTTGGGTACTTTCCCTCTGCGAGTACTTTCCAGAACTGTTCATGCCTCGGGGCTTCAGCTGAATGTCGGCTTGTCGTGTCAAAGTCTCCCATTCCGTAGGAAAGTGATACGTTTTTGTCTTCTTACTTGGTCCAGCTCCCCCACTTATTTTAGTACCCTTTCTTAGGTAAACTTTAAGAGAAAAATAACAAGGTATAAAAATTGGCGATAACTTAGCTTGTCAGGTTTGCTGCACTTAGCGCAGTTGTTTGCCCATGCGTTTTACACGTAAGGTTGCATCTGGTTGGCTGCACTGTATGTTAATTAAGTGACGGTAGGCTTATGTCTATTTTTTTAATGCCATGTGATCTACCCACACTACATTGAGGATCAACTAGCAGATCACCGTTGATGTATTAAGCACCCCTGCTATAGTGCTTGTGGTTGTTGATATTGCATAATCTGTTGTCATTTTGAGGCTTACCAGTGAAGGGGTGGAATTTAGCCTGTTAATCAAGTGCTAGGTTGATGACTTCATTTGAAGGCACTAAGGAGCTAAATCACTCACTGGAGACAGGACACATGCTCAGTCCCTGGTAGACATTGCAGCTGACAAGACACATGGAACTTAGCTAGTACCCTGAGCTGGACTAACACCATAAAGACCCCTGTGAGTAGTGAGATGCTTACAACACCACTGGATCCACAAGACTTCTCACCCACTGGCCTGTGATCTTCCTGCATTCGGCATCATTGCACGTGTTGTGAATTTGAAGAGGACTTTATAGTTTGGTATCAGATATATGGGCTAATATAGAACTTATGGGCTTGATCTGGACTTGCCTGGGATGTTTTCTCAATATTCAATTGCTCTTGTATATAAAGCTCTTTAAAAAAATCATTTTATTGGGGGCTCATACAACTCCCATCACAATCCACACATACGTCAATTGTGTAAAGCACACCTGTACATTCACTGCCCTCATCATTCTCAAAAAATTTGCTTTCTGCTTGGACTCTTGGAATCAATTTCTCATTTTTCATTTTTCCCCTCCCTCCCTGCTCCCCCCTCCCTTGGAACCCTTGATAATTTATAAATTATTAATATTTCATCATATCTCAAACTGCCCGACATCTCCCTTCACCCAGTTTACTGTTGTCCATCCCCCAGGGAGGAGGTTATATGTAGATCCTTGTAATCAGTTTCCCCTTTCTACCTACCTTCCCTCCACCCTCGCGGCATCACCACTCTCACCACTGGTCTTGAAGGGTTCATCTGTCCTGGATTCCCTGTGTTTCCAGTTCCTATCTGCACTGCTGTACATCTTCTGGTTCAACCAGGTTTGTAAGGTAGAATTGGGATTGTGACAAATGGGGGGAGGGAGCATTTAAGAACTAGAGGAAAGTTGTGCGTATAATCTTTGCTACACTTCACTTCATTGTTGCTTCACTTCACCCTGAGTGACTCGTTTCCTCCCTGCTACCCTACTGCAAGGGATGTCCAGTTGCCTATAGATGGGCGTTGGGTCCCCACCCCGCACTCCCCCTCATTCACAGTGATATGATTTTTTTGTTCTTTGGTTAAAGCTCTTGGATTTGTTGCTCTAGTCTACTCAGACTAACACAGTTGGCATAACTCAGTGACAGTGAATTGAGAGAGGACTGTGTATCTGGTCAAATCTCAGAATTATAATGAGTGAAAACTGTCTTTTCTGTGAAATTCAGTTGTTTCATTTTAAACTATCAGTTCTTTATTTTTCATATACCCAAGAGGTGTATAAAAACAAACCTACTACTATTGATTCGATTCCAATTCACAGAAACCCAATAGCACAGACAGAGTACAACTGCTTCTTTGGGTTTCTGTGACTAACTCTTTACTTGGGTAGACGACCACATCTTTCTTCTGCTGAGCAGCTGCTGGCTTTGAATGGTGGATCTAGCCATTAACAGCCCAATGTTTAACCTACTGTGCCATCAGGCCTCCTTGTCCCCTACTCACCCACTTCTATCGAGTCAATTCCAAGCAATTATGATCGTATATAGGGGTTCCTAGGCTGTAAGTCTTTAGAGAAATATATAACTTCCTCTTCCTCCCATAGTGGGACTGGTGGTTCTGAACCTCTGACCTTGTAGATAGCAGCCTAATGGCTACCCAACAGCATTACCAGAACTCCTTTTATATCCTATAGCACCAGGTAAATAGCAAACAGAAAGTTAAAAATGAAACATTAGATGTAGAATTGAGATGATAAAGAGGAAGGCACTGATGAGATTCCACCTATCCTGTTCCCCCTCCCCCTGTTCCAACCATGCCCTGGGAATGCATGTCTCGAGTCTGACATTTGAACAGCACTGATGTATGTGGTTTTAGAATATGTCCCTTTGAGGAGGAGCTGATGAGAAGACAATCTAGCCAAGTGCTGGTTCAATATTGAGCGTCGGCCATAATTTGAGGAGATCGATCCTAAAGTGAGGTTAAGGGTGGAAGGACAAGAGCTCTGTGTCGTTAGAGATTTGCAGAAGGAGGGGATAGTCAAAGCACACTGCTGACCCAAAAAACTGTGGAGGCGCTGGGCATTGTGTTGCTTGGGCTGTGTGAACGCTGATAAAGTCGGAAGGGGAATTATTGGATTGGGATTTTAAAAAATAGATTAATTCTTGCCTCTGTTGTCTGCACATCAACATTTTGGACTGTCTCTCTTCCATGTAGAAGCATGACAGACTGGAATCTCCCCATAATGTGCGAGGGGAGATGCCCAATAAATATGCTAATTGGCTTTAAGTTCTCTAACAGAAAGAGCACAGTAGGATCAAATTATTTTCCTGCCAACCTAAAGCCCAGAAGTTGATGGAGGGAGTGAGAAAAATTGGTGGAACTTGACTCTCCATCTAATTTATGCCACATCTCTGAGCCCCAACTCCACCAAGGCTCCAGGGGTTCACTTACCCGCAGCCCTACAACCGCTAACTGAACTCATGAGTGACAGTTGCTATGGAATTCAGAAAAAAAGAGGGTGGAGTGGGGAGGGGGCTTATATCTCCATGTCTAATTAGTGGAATAGTTTAAACCGGAGTGAGGCCATTCTAAATCGCATTCCTGACTGTCTGTTGTCATGACCTTCATGCGCTTTCAATTCTTCCTGTAGTTTAGGAAAAATCAATATGCAATGTATTATATAAACCATTCATAAGTTACCACGCTAAATAATGGCCAGTTTATTTTTCGGCAGTGGAGCATACACTATGTAACTGACTGGCAATCAATGTGGCACCAAGTTCTCACTTGAAATCGGACCATTTAGATGCTCCATGTCCCATTTGGTTGCTTTTCTTTCTCTCGTGTGGTAGAGAGTGGGCCTGGAGGTGCTGTCCCACTATGGGCTGCACTGCTAATCTCAAGGTTGTTCCTTTGAACCACCTGCTCCATAAAGAGCTATAAACTTGAATCCCTGCACAGTGAACCAAGGAATAGAAATTGACTAGCTGGCAGTGGGTTTGTTTGTTTCAGGGCGGCACAAGTAGACTCTTGGTAGTATAGTGGTTAAAGCATTTGTCTACTAATCAAAAGGTGGGAGGTTCAGAGCCATCTGTCGTATGCAGGAAAAACATATGACTGTACTTCTGTAAAGATTTTCAGTCTTGGTAGCCCAATGAGGCAGTCTACTCTGTCTTACAGGGTCTCTGTGAGTCCCAACTGACTCCACTGCAAGGAGCTTGGGTTTTAATTTTAGAGTGGTATTATAGGATCATTAGGAGGAGATGCCCACATAACACAAAATTTGGGCTTATTTTACCATTTATTTGTTAGTTACATGTTCTTAGGCAATATGCTTAAATTCTTGATTTTCAGTTTTCTTACCTCAAAAATATCAATAAGAGTAACTGGGCTGTAGGAACACTTCCGGAGATGTTGAGATCTTGTCTTCAGGGCTAGACATGGATAGGAAGATGAAAGACATCCTCCCTTTCTCTGACATGCTCCCCAGCCCTCTACCCAGGTTGTTATGCTGTGTGATGCAGGTCCTAAAAGCAGGATACACTGTCTTTGCGCGCGTGTGTGTGTGTGTGTGTGTGTGTGTGTGTGTGAGGTTATCTTCCCTTCTCTCAAGAACACGACCACACAGACTTCTGTTTGGAAGCTAGGATTACTGGATAGAAAGGAGAGGACACAAACCAGTGGCTGACTCAGGCTAAAAGTAATTTGGAAACGGAAAGAATGAGCGAAGGAGAAAAAGGAGAATGTTGTGATCGGTGGTGGTGCTGTTCCATCTCACAACAACCCTCTGTTCAACAGAACAAAACACTGCCTGGTCCTGTGCCACCTCCATAATTGTTCCTATGTTGAGCCCATGTGAGTGCCTATGTTGCAGTCACGGTGTCTGTCCATCTTGTCAAAAGCCTTCTTCTTTTGCACTGATCCTCCATTTTACCAAGCAAGGTGTTTTCCTCAAGGGACTGGTTTCTCCTGACCACATGCTCCAAGTACATGAGGGCAAGTCTTGCTGTCCTTGCTTCTAAGAAGAATTTATGTTGTACTTCTTCCATGACAGATTTGTTTTATTCTTTGGGTGGTCTCTAGCACTTTCAATACTCTTCTCCAGGACCATCATTCAAATGCACTGTTTTCTCCTTGGTCTTCCTTATTCAATGTCCAACTCTCTCATGCAGATGAGGCAATTGGAAATATCATGGCTTGGGTCAGGTGCACCTTAACCCTCAAAGTAATTTCTTTGCTTTTCAGCACATTCAAGGGGTCTCGTGCAGCAGATTTAACCAACGCAGTACCTCATTTGAGCTCAACTGCTTCTTTGTCCATGAGTGTGGTAGTTACATAATCTGGTGCCAATTTGAGACTATTCAGATTGAAGGGGTGGGGTGTAGCCTGTCAATCATATTGCTGCTTGGTGGCCTCATTTGAAGGTGCTACAGAGATAAATAGCTCTCTGGAAGTGGGCTACACACACTCTCTGCTTGGTATTCCTGATGACTAGACACATGGAGCTATGCTAGAGCTCTGGAGCTGGAGGAGCCGCATGGAGACCCACACTCGCTCTGAGATACTTACACCGCCACTGGATCCCTAAGACTTTCCACACCTGGGTCTTTGATCTTCCTGCATTCGGTATCATTGCATGTGTTTCATGAGTCTGAAGAGGAATGTATAGATTGGGATCAGACATATGGGCTATTATCGGACTTATGAACTTGATCTGGACTGGGCTGGGATGTTTTCTCAATATTCAATTGCTCTTGTATATAAAGCTCATTCTTATATACATATGAGTGTCTCCCTGGGTTTGTTTCTCTAGTCACCCCTGACTACCCAATGAGTTAGCCCTGTGGTTCCAAGTAAGATGAAATCCCAGACTACTTCAATCTTTTCTCCATTTATCGTGATGCTACCTGGTGGTCCAGTTGTGAGGGTTTTGGTTCCCATTAAATGGGTGGTAATGCACACTGAAAGCTATAATCCTTAAGCTTCATCAGCCAGGGCTTCAGGTCCTCCTGATTTTTAGCAAGCAAGGTCATGTGCATATTGTAGGTTCTTACTAATAATCATTTTTTCCAGCCCTGATATCTCATTATTCTTAATAGAAGCCAGAAAATCCCATAAGAATGTTTACCTGTGTTTTATTGATGAAGCAAAGGCATTCAACTGTGTGGATCATACAAACTATTGATCACCTTGAGAAGAATGGAAGTTCTAGAACACTTCATTATACTCATGTGGAACCTGTACATGGATCAAGAGGAAGTTGGGTGAACGGAACAAGGGAATAGTGCTTGGTTTCATCAGGAAAGGAAATAAACAAACAAACAAACAAATAAAATTCTTAAAAAAGGAAGGGCATGCATCAGGTTGTATCATCTTGCCATACTTACTCTATTCTCTGAGCAAATAACCAGAGAAATCAGAAAGATGGGGGCAAAAATACCCCAACAGTTGCCATGTAATAGATTCTGCCCCATAGAGACCCAAGAGTGTCAGAGAAGAATTGGTGGCACACTTGCTGCACAGTGTTTTCAATGGCTGCTTTCACTTAAGTACAATAGGTATCCAGAGAGAGGCCTGCACGTGGAAATGACTGGGCGAAGTGGGGTAGAACTGGGGCTTGCCACAGGATAGCCAAGCCTGGGAGCCTCCAGAAAATCCTCAGGTTAAAGCACTCCCCCAGCAGGCAGTGGTGTTCCATTGCACTGTTCATTGCAAGTGGTATTGGGAGTAGCAGCCTGAAGACCAGAAAAAGGTTTGCCAACTGTATGCTCCTGAAGTGAACAAGCACCATTCCTTCAAAATCCTAAAAGTGGGTAAACAAGCTGCTAGGAAATGGCATCTTAAATTGTTTATCCATCTCCCAAACTCCAAGCTCACTGCATTACAGAGATTTTGACTCACAATGACTCTATAGGACAGGGTAGAATTGCCCTTGTGGGTTTCCAAGATGGTATCAGATTAGAGTGGAATTTGGAAATAGAAAACTATAATAATTTTTTGCATGTCAGTGTTGTGGAAGCAACAGTGACTAATGGGGGGTCTTATTTCTTTCTGTAAGCAAGAACTCATGGAGGTCTTGATTTAATTTGACAATAAGGATTAACTTTGCCAAGTTGGTTATTATGGCAGATATGTTTCATTTATTGAATGAATGAAATCTGTGCTCACACTTAAAAAACAAAATAGAAGCATTTCATTAAAAATATGGTATCAGAAAATATTTAAAATGCTTAAGTCAATAGTATCCTGATTTTCTGAAACCAGTGGTTCTCAATCTTCCTAATGGTGTGACCCTTCCTCATGTGGTGTGACCCCCAACCATAAAATTATTTTCGTTGCTACTTCATAATTATAATTTTGCTACTGTTATGAATCAGACAACCCCTGTGAAAGGGTCATTCAATCCCCAAAGAGGTTGTGACCCACAGGTTGAGAACCCCTGTCCTAAACTTTCTTGTGTATATTAGTTAAATCCACCATCAGTTCATTAGTTTTGTAAAGCCTTTTTGTTATACTTCTCCATAGGAGAAAGCACAATGTTGGGTTAGCACATTCTTTTGCAACTCATATGGTTTCCAATACTTTGCATTCAGCAAAATTAAAAAGTCAATAAGCAATTACTATAAGTTATTCCAAGTAATTTTTGTAAAAACATCTTTATGTAAATTTTGCTATGTAACTCGAAAGGAATTCAGATATTTAATTATAGTGATTGTGATAGTTAAGATTTTACATCAATTGGGCAGGGCTAGGATTCTCAATGGTTTGGAAATAAACCCCTAGTAATTTTTCATGACCTGATGTAACACAATGTAATCATAGTCAGCCAGTTGTAAGCCTCCATCATGGACTAAAACAGTGGTTCTCAATCTGTGGGTTGTGACCCCTTTAGGGGTTCAATGACCCTTTCATAGAGGTCGCTGGATTCATAACAGTAGTAAACTTACAGTTATAAAGTAGCAATGAAAAGAATTTTATGGTTGGGGGATCACCACAACATGAGGAGCTGTATTTAAGGGTCACAGCATTAGGAAGGTTGAGAACCACTGGACTAAAATTAAGGTGGAATGCAGGACTCTGAGTAAGGTCACAGGCCGGAAGCAATAAATTGCCTAAAAGTGTGGCTTGCTTCCAATATAAGTAAACACTGTGGGAAATGTGCTTGCTTTTTGCTGTGTCTAATTCCTACATCATGGATTCTGTGTCCTCGAGCCAACGGTCTGAGAATATTTCCTGGTAACCCTGGGAGTTGTCAGTGACCTGTCATCACTTCTGCAGCCACACGCCTGGTCTCCTGACCATAGAGTCATCCTCCTTTGTAGCCACCAGCGTACGTTCTTTCTGCCAATCATCGGCCCCACCGCAATGAGAATTTGGAGAAGCCTCCTGTCTAACATTTGACCCTGTGGGAATCTGCTAGGACTTGGATCTTCCTGTCTCTACAGTGCTGTGAGCCATTTTTAAAATATAAGTTTCTCTCTCTATATATACCAAGTGGATGTCAGAAGAAAGCGAAACCAGCTCTTACATGTAGAGGGGCTAAAGCAAAAGGAAGAAATGATGAAGTTAGATGAACTACAAGAACTGACTAGAAAATTTCAAGGGGCACTTTGAGAAGATAAAGAATTAGACTGAGGTGTGCAGTCTAGAGATAGAACACCAAAAAGGAAGAACACAACCAGCATATCTGTAGCCAAAGTGTTTTTCCAAAAAGACAAATCTTGAGTTGTGAGGTAGTTTATGGTGCCAACCTGGCCGAGAAACACATGTGGGATTAAGTGAAGGGCAGAGAGATAAATGACTCAGCAAGCCTCGCCTTTCTTGTCTCTTGCTCTTTGATCATCAGACCAGTGTGCGGCTGCCTTGCTTGTTCTTGTATGTGCCTCAAATTTCAAGCTACACTACCTGTGGGATGCCTAACCTGTGGATGTGTCGCTGTAATTTGAGGTTCCTTCAAGACCTGCTTCACCACACCATTGGAATTTACATCTCTTTAGTTGGGGACTGTTGGACCCTGTCATCTGGATGACTGTTGGTGACCTTCCTCGCTGTTTGCTGCCTGTGCCCAGAGAGCCTGAATTGCTCTACAGAGGACTACCCGGTGGCCCTCAAGACTTGAAGGCCAGTGTCTCATAACTGTCTCATGGGAGTGAGTTGCACTGAGCCATTTGTACTGCTTTATAATTTAATTGTTTATTTCTTATGTTATATATATATAGCTATCTGTATATATATATATAGCTATCTATCTATCTATATATATATATATAAAAGTATTAGTGTTCTGGTTTTGTTTCTCTAGAGAACCCTGTTTAACACAAGTTAGAATATTGAAGATTCTATACACAAATTACTAAACGATACAGGAAGAAATTCACAGTTACTATACTAAAAAGAACTGGTCAGCATCCAATTATTTCAAGAGAGAGCACATTATCAGTAACCAACGGCACTGAAGGAAGAAGTCCAGTTCGCACTGAGGGCATTAGACAAGAACAAAGCTCAGGGGAATTGATGGCATATCAACTGATGTGTTCCAGCAAGCGGGTGAAGCACTGGAAGCACTCAGACATCAATGCCAAGAAGTCTGGAAGACAGCTACCTGGCCAACAGACTGGAAGAGATTCTTATCTCTACCCCTTCCAAAGACAGGTGACCCAACAAAATGTAGACGTTATCCAGTAATATCATTAATGTCGCACACGTTTTGCTGAGAATCATTGAACAGTGATGGCAGCAGGAGACTGACTGGGAGCTCCCAGAAATTCAAGCCAGATTCAGAAGGTATGTGGGACAAGGGATATCTTTGCTGTGGCAGATGTATCTTGGCTCAGAGCAAAGAATAGCAGAAAGATATTTACTTGTATTTTGTTAAGATACTCACTTGTATGGAAACATTGAGAAGAATAGAAGTTCAAGAAGAGTTCATTCGGGGCTCATGCAGAACCTGTACGTGGAACATGAGACTGTCTTTGGAACAGAGTAAGGAAATTCTGGATGATTTTTTAAAAGGTGTGATAAGAGCTATAAGAGCTCCCAATAAAATGATTTCAAAAAAGAAACAGAAAAAAAGTTGTGTATCAGGGCTATATGCTGAGCAGATAATCTAAGAAACCGAACTATATGGAAAAGAACTTGGCATCAGGATTGGAGGAAGGCTTATTCACCACGTGTTATATGCAGAGGACACAACTTCGCTGCTAAGAGCAAGGAGTATGTGAAGTACATGCTGATGAGAATGAAAAATTGCAGCCTTCGGTATAGATTGCAACTCAATGTAAAGAAAATCTAAATTCTTATAACTGGACCAGTAGACAGCATGATGATGGAGATTGAAATTTTCAAGGGCTTAATTTTCCTTGGACTCACAGGCAATGTTTGTGGGAGTAAAACAAAAACAACCCCCCCAAAATAAAATATCTCATTGTCATCCAGTGGATTCCAACTCATAGAGACTCCCCCTTTCCTCCCCCCACGCCCCGGGAGTCATCAGTCAATAAATCAAAGGTCATATTGCACGGTGTTTTCAGTCACCTCACGTGTATGAGGAATACCAGCAATGAGCTACACTGACACAGTGGGTGCATCAATGGGCTCAAGCAGAACCACAGTTGTGAGGATGGTTCTGGATTGGGCAATGTTTGGTTCTGTTACGCACAGGGTTACTTCAAGTCGGAGCCAACTCCATGGCACCTAACCACAATCTGTATTGGCGATAGAGGGTATTACGATAACAGATAAACTCCGAGTGTCAGTAACAATATGCAAACATTTACTTCTTATTTGTGTCTCAAGTTCATAATGGAGTATCAGGAAATGCTTACTGATTGTACTTAATGGCTCAGGCAGACAGAGAGCAGCCACTGCAGAGTTTCTGTGCCAAAGGACAGGACATCTCTGGACAGTGTCATCGTTGGAATAAGTGCATGACCTACAAATGACACACAGCCCTTCTCATAATGCATCGGCCAGGATTTGCCTCATGTCCCCCGTATCCACAGGCAGAGCAGGAAAGGAAGTACTGTCTTATCATATGCCTGGAAGACAAACAAAAAGCAATAGCAGGAGGACTGCAAACGATGACCAGAACTAGCAGGTGGAACATTGGTTTCTGAATCCCCAAACAGCTGACTCCAAAGCCAGGTTGGTTTCACAAGACCACAGCGCTTCCCTCTACGTGTCCCGTGTCCTGAGAGTGAGGAGTGTCCACATCATTGACCTCTGTTGCTTTCAGTTAGAGTGTCGTTTTGAGGGTTGCCTTCACTCTGAATCCAAAGCTGAGAATAATTTTGGTCTAACCAGGCATCAGGGGCCCCTTGGTTTGTGGTAGCGGAGGGCTAGAGAGTCAGTGGCCAGTAAGATATGCTACTGGCTCCTGCTCATGCTACCTTCTGCCTGCTCTATCTCTGGCAGAAATAGCCGCATGAACACCCCATGCTGAGATTCCATTCCCTGGCGCTTTCATCTGTAGGCCGTTGGCTAGGTGAAGCCTGCAAAAGATGGGTGCTCCGCTAGAAGCAGTTCTCCTTCTTGTAGACTTGGATGGAGCTGGTGACACTGACCTGCCAAGAATACTGTTACTCTAATTTGGGAACATTCACATTTTCATTTGCATCTTTAAAAAAATATCATACAACTCTTATCACAATCCATACATCAATTGAATCAGGCATACTTGTACATATGTTACTTTCATTTTTCTCTAGACATTTACTTTCTATTGAGCTCTTGGTATCAGCTCCTCTTTTGTTTCCCCTCCCTCCTCCTACCCTCGTGACTCCCTGATAGACTGTACATTGCTATTATTTTCATCTCTCACACCAACCGCTGTCTCCCTTCCCCCATGTGTCCTGTTGTTCTTCCCCCTGTAGAGGGGTGTGTGGTTAAGTGTCAATCATTGCAATCGGTTACCCTTTTCTCCCTTCCTCTCATTTCCATCTATGCGGGCAGCCTCTGCTGTGAGTTTGCAGGCTGCCCAGCAAAGAGTCCTGAGGCCATTTCTGGCTCTGCCATCACCAGCTGTGTAACTTTGGGCACATACTTTAATCTCTGTGAAGTTTGGGATTTTCTCATCTGGACAAAAAAATTCCATTTCTAACATTCAGAATTTTAAAGTGAGAACTGCCAATCTATAAATAATGTAAGTGACTAATATCTGTATAACTCTGAATATTGTACAGTTGTTATTTGTTTTATTTTGATAATTGCTCTGAAATAGAGACATGTCCACCATGATCTTCCTGGTGCAAAAACTTAGTATATAGCCTATGCTGCCTGACTCCCACCATTTCACTCCACATGAACTGTCTAAGTCAAGGGTCAGTAAAAACAGCCAGCTCCAGTTCTGTTTTTGTAAGGCCCGTAAACAAAGAATGGGTTTTACCTTTTCTAAAGTGTTGTTCAAAATAAAGAAGAAAAAAAACCAAGACTGTATGTGTCCGACAGAGCCTTACATATTTACTGCTTTACCTTTTGTAGCAAGTGCCAATGAATCGTCATCCAGTTTATTTCGAATGCTTGGTCTGCTGTAGAGTCAGTTATAGCTTCTAATAGCTATCTGTGTAGCAGAATGAAGCATGGCTTGGTGTCTACCTCTTCACAATTATTTCTGTATTTGAGACGAGTATTGAAGCCGCTTTGCCATCCATCTCTCTGGGGATCTTTGTCCCGCACCCCCACCCCCCGCACGCTGTACCTCTAACCAAACATTATGTCTTTTCTAAGTACTGGTTCCTCTTGCTATACGTACATCGTTTTGCCCACTTGCTTCTAAGAAATATTGTGGCTGTACTTTTTCCAAGACCTACGTCTTTGTCTTTCTGTCCCTTCAAGATGTATTCATGTCCTTTGCCAGCTTTATAAACCAAAGGCATCATTGTTTAAAAAAGCAATAGAGATACTTAAGTTGTAGTGATTGTATTGGTAGCTGACAGGTTGGATTAGTGACACTGTGGATCATATGAATTGTTTCTAATCTTCTATTTTTTAACTTTTATTGTGAATTAGGTGAAGGTTTGGAGAGCAGTCATCAGCTATATATTCAACAACGTATCACCCTCCCACTGTCTTGCTTTGTTTCCATGATTTCCCCCTTCCCATCTCCCTCTTGTTGGACACTGCTTTCCCCTTCACCCAGACATTTATCCACCCTCTAGCCTGTGCCTTCCCCTTCCTTCGCTTCCCCTCCAACCCTTAGTAACCATGAAGCCTGTTTCTTTTCATGTGAAAGCATTTTCTTTTTTTTTAAATTTATTTTTCAAATGACAGTAGTCTCACGCAATCTTTATGTTGTTTTTTTTCTAATTTACTCAACATAATGTCCTCCAGGTTCATCCATGTCATGAGGTGTTCATTATTTTTTAATGTCGAATAGTTTCCTACTGCATGTATGTACCAAAGTTTATTTGTCCATTCTTCCACCGGTGGGCATTGAGGTTGTTTGGACTCTTGTGTGTAGTGCGGTGATGAACAAGGGTGTGCCTATCCATTCATGCGACAGCTATTACTTCTTCAAGAGGATTGCTGGAGCATGTGGTGTTTCTATTTCCATTTTATTTGGGAAGCACCGCTCTGCTTTCCCTAGCAGCTGCGCCCTTTTACAGTCCGACCGGCAGTGCATGAGGGGGCCACCTTCTCTGAACCCTCCTCACCAGTTGTAGTTTTCTGAGGGTGTTTCTGAACTTTGCTGTCACAGCTTAGGTGAGGTGGCGCCCAGCTCATCTTGTTTGGACTTGCATCTCTCATGACTAATGATTATGAGAATTCTTCACGTGTTTGTCGGGTGTCTCAGTGTCTTCTTTGGTGAACTATATGTTCATGCCCTCTGGCCATTTTTTATTGTGCTACTTGTCATTTTCTTGTTGAGGTATAGAAATTTCATGAAGATTTTAGAAATTATTCTGTTGTCGATTATTCCTGCAGTCTGTGTTTTCTGTTTTTTTAAACATTTTTTGTGAAGTATTTCAATGCTCAAAAATGTCTGATTTTACAGGGTCCAGCCATCTATTTTGGTCTTTTGATCTCTGTGTGTCTTTTCTTTGTTATGTTTGACGGTGTCGCTATGCCATAGATTAGGGCCCTTCAAGTTTGTCCCAACTTTTCATTGTTGACCATTATAGTTCTAGGGTTTACATTTAGATCCTTAATCTAGCGTAAGCTTTGTGAGGCAAGGTATAGATCCTGCTTCATTCTCCTGCAAATGGAGATCCAGTTTTGCCAGCATCTTTTGTTGAAGAGACTCTCTCTTACCAATTTCTACTGCTTTGATCCATCGAAAAGCTATAACTAACTTTTCTGTAGGTAGATGGATTTATTTCCGAGTTCTCTATTCTGTTCCACTGATATATGGGCCTATATCATTTTGCCAGTACCAAGAAGTTTTAATAACTCTGACCGTGAAGAGGTCTTCCACTTTGATTTTCTTCTTTAGTGGAACTTTGCCTATCTTGGGCGTCTTTCCTTCTCATATGTAATTGTTGATTATTTTTTCCATACCTTTAAAGAATGAAGCTGACAGGTGGACCAGGAGAGTATTATGTTTCTTTTGGGTGGCAATGTTATTTCTCAATGTTAAGTCTTCCTAGCCCTGAGCATGATCCTCCCATTTCTGTAGACCTCTTTTGGTTTCTCATAGAAATGTTTTGGAGTACCCTTTGTACAAGTCTTTTGTTTCTCGGATGAGATTTACTCCCAAGTATTTTCTCTCATGGAGCACTGATGGTGGATCCAACTAAAATGCAACCCTTGGTCATGCCTATCTGCGCTTTATCTACCTGCAGTTGCTTGTGTGCCCCTTGTGAGAATATTTGCTTCCTTTATGTTGAGCTGTGATCCATATTGTACCTATAGAGCCCATCAAACCCACAAATTGGTTATTGAATCACAGCCATGATCCAAGAACTTTTTTGGATTATACATACAATATTGAACAAAACAGATACAATCCCTGACTTGTGTATACAGATGCCTAGTTCTAGCTAATGAGCTACAGTACTGTGCTGTTTCTGATATGAATTTCTCAGACTTATGCAGTTAGTAGTGAAAAAAGATGTTCCCTTTCTACTTTTCGATGTTTTTCTTTCTATATGTGATACTTGTAATTATGATTATAAACCAAACACCAAATCCATTGCTGTCAACTTAATTCCAAATCATCACGGCCATGTAGGCCAGAGTAGAATCACCTCATAGGGTATCCAAGGCTGCCCTTCATCGGGCCAAGTGGTTGAAGTGCTGTTAAGTGCTTATACTAACTATTAAATGATCGTTATTTTCACTCTACAAAAATAAACAAAATATCAGACAACATAACTCATTTCTTGATCAACATAATAAGTAGTAGAGCCAAGATGGGATGCAGATCTACCTGACCAGAGGTCAGGCTATCTCTCTACATAAGTGTTAACCATTGAGCATTGTTATACAAAAAGTCATAAAATCAAGCTGTGGGCTGCTTTTCATGCAGCGAAGCTGTGTATGATTGTGTTGCTAAGTTTATCATTTGTGCTAGACTTAGAACAATGTTCCTTGACCCTTATCTCACTCTGAAAAGTCAGCACGTCTCAACTGTTAGGAAATTGTATGAAAAACACCAGGCATTGAAACCTTCCAAGAAGGGACAAGTTGTTGTTTTTTCACCACTCCCCCTCCCACCACCAAATCAATCATGCTTCAACTTGATTATGCTCAGCCTTTTTGATTTTATAATCTAGTTTCCACACTGTCATCAGAGAATAAAGAAAAAAAAATTCATTCTGGCCTCCAAAGTCTCTTTAGGGTTCCTTTTTCCAAGGAATGTTCCTGCTCTCTCTGTTTCAGTCAAACCGGCTTTGACCTGCTCTCAGCCTCTGCTAGCGATGAGCTTTCATTTATTCTCTGATCCAAAAAACACCCTCCTATTTATTTTTAAAAATAAATCATTTTATTGGGGCCCATACAACTCTTATCACAATCCATACATACATCAATTGAGTAAAGCACCCTTTACATTCATTGCCCTCATCATTCTCAAAATTCTCCTTCCACTTGGGTTCATGGGATCAGCTCATTTTCCTTTTTTCTCCCTCCCTCTCTCCCCACTCCACCCTCCCTCATGAACCCTTAATAATTTTTAAATTATTATTTTATCTTATCTTAAACTGCCCAGTGTCTCCTCTCACCCACCTTCCCGTTGCCCATCCCCCAGAGAGGAGGTTACACATAGATCCCTGAGATCAGTTCTCCCTTTATATACCCCCTTCCCTCTCAGTGTCACCACTCTCCTGAGGGGTTCCTGAGGGGTTCATCCATCCTAGATTCCCTGTGTTTCCAGATCCCTACTGCACCGGTGTGCCTCCTCTGGCCTAACCAGGTCTGCAAGGTAGAATTGGGATCATGATAATTGGGGGGTGGGGGGGGGGAGGAGTGTTCAAGAACTAAAGGAAGGTTTTGAGTTTCATTGTTGCTACACTGAACCCTGAGAGACTCATCTCCTCCCAACTCCCCCTCTGCAAGGGATGTCCAGCTGTCTATAGATAGGCATTGGGTGATTTTTTCCCCCTGCCTTTGTTGTTTGAAACCTGGTCCCCTCAGCCCTTCATAATCACACATGTTGGTGTGCTGCTTCCATGTGGGCTTTGTTGCTTCTGGGCTACATGGCCGCTTGTTTACTTTCAAGTCTTTAAGTCCCCAGACGCTATATCTCTCAGTAGCTGGGCACCATCAGCCTTCTTCACCATACTTACTTATTCACACATTCGTCTTCAGCTTTTATGTGAGGAAGGTGATCACACAATGATTGTTTTTGATCTTTGGTATCTGCTACATGGTCCCTTTAACACCTTGTTTTCACTTAGGCTGTGTGCTTCTTATTCTTTAGATCTGACCTGGTTTTCTTTTTTTCATGCAAGCTATTTCTTATCTCCCTGGCTGCATTGAATCACGCGAAGTTACATCTGCTTCTTCTTCAAACCACATCCATAATTGTTGGTGTTATTATGCTGTTAAATCTCTATGTTATAGATTTTCTCCCCTTGGCGAGCAGTGCTATAGCTGTCTTATCAACATTGTAAACTCAGTGTTTGCCCTAAAATTGGTGCTCAATAAGTATTTGTAGACCGTATGTTATAAGTATGCATACGTCTGATTTACAGCATTAAGATTTCAGCACACCAGTCGTATCCGTCTGAGTTCACAGGAAAGAACTAAAGTCCTTAAAGGGAGCAATGGAGAACGTCTAATTAGGGACCAGTTTTCACAGTTACAAATAGATTTGAGAGGACGTGAAAAAGGGGTGATGGAGAACACTGGGCCTAACACCAGTGGGGAGAAGTCAGTACCCGATTTGGCAAGTGATATGGAGTAAATTATGTCCCCGCAAAGTATGTGTTATAAATTTGAACCCCGTTGTCATTATAATCCCATTTAATGGAGCTTCTTATATTGTTGCTGCTGTTGGGTGCCATCCAGTAGGTGCCGATCCATAGCAACTCTACGTACAACAAAACAAAGCACCATCTGGTCCTGCGCCATCCTCACACCTGTTCTTATGTTGTGTCCGTTGTTGCCGTCATTGTGTCAGTCCATCACCTCAAGGGCCTTTCTCTTTTTCTCAGCGCCATCCACTTTGCCAAGTGTGATGTTCTTCTCCAGGGACTGGTCTCTCCTGACTATGTGTCCAAAGTATGTAAGACAAAGTCTTGCCATCCTTACCTCTAAGGGGTGCTCTGGTCTTACTTCCTCTGACACACATTGGTTTCTCCTTTCAGAAGTCCATGGTATTTTGATGTAATATTTTCCAGAACCATAATTCAAATGTATATTCTCCAGAACCATAATTGTAATGCATCAATTTTTCTCTTTAGAATTTTATTTTTAGTACTTAAAATTTTTTTATTAAAAGATCATTTTATTGGGCACTCCTACAACTCTTGCTACCATCCATACATTGATTGCATCAGGCATGTTTGTACACATGTTGCCTTCATTCATTTCTAAACATTTACTTTCTATGGAGTCTTTGGTACCAGCTCCTCATTTTTTCTCTCCCTCCCCCGCCACCCTCATACTCCCTTGTTAGATTATAAATTATTATTATTTTCATATCTTACACTGACTGCTGTCTCCCTTCCCCAGTGTTTTCTGTTTTTCTTCCCCCTAGAGAGAGGTGTATGGCTATGTGTCGATCATTATGATTGATTCCCTGTTTTACCCTTCTCCCCTGTTTATGCCCTACCCTTCTGGTATCACTGTTCCCACTCCTGTTCCTGGATTCTGTGTGTTGTGAGCTCCCATCTCTTTTCTATATCTGGGTACATGTTACAGTCTAGTCTGAATTGAGAAGCAGTACTGGGGTCATGATAGTGCGACGGGCATGAGGAAGACTCAAGGAACCAGAGGAATATTGTGTGCTTCATGGATGCTTTGCTGCACTCTGGTTGACTCATCCCTTCCCTGTGGCCCCTCTGGGGCAGATTGTTCCATTGTCTACAGATGGGCTTTGGGTTTCTGCTCCATCCCGCCCCTCATTCTCCACCATGTTTTTGTTTGTTATGTGTCTCCTGATGCCTATTATCTTTGACACCTCATGATCACACAGGCTGGTGTGCTTCTTCCATGTGGGTTTGTTGCTTCTCTGCTGAATGGCTGCTTGTTTAAATTCAAGCCTTTAAGACCCCAGAAAGTACATCTTTTTATAGCATGGCACCATCCACCTTTTTCACCACATTTGCTTATGCACCCGTTTTGTCTTTAGCGATTGTGTTGGGAGGGTGGGCATCTCAGAATGCTTTGTTAGAGCAAAGTGTTCTTGTACTGAGGGAGGTCATGAGCAGAAGCACAAAGTTCATTGCCAAACCACTTCCTCAGTGTATTGCCATATAAATATATGAACATAGGCCAATACCAATACCTCTATAGTTTTTAGTGGATTAACACCTATGCTTATAACTCTTTCCATTGCTTTGTTTCCTAGGTCTTTCCTCTTGTTTCCTTTCACTCTTCTCCTGCCCTACTATCACTTTCCCCATATTTCCACCTCTTAGGACTTCCTCTTAGCTAGTTTGCTAATGTCCCCAAACCCCCAGGATCTCTATCCCCTCCTTGTTGTTGACTCTAATTCCCTAGTTACTCCCCTGTCTATGGTGCTGCCTGCTCCACATACCCTTCCCTCACTGCCCTTACCTCCAAATTCCCCCGGGACCATTGGTCCCACTGCCTTCTCCTCAGGCTTCCTTCCTATGCCTACCTTACATAAGTAGGCAAACTAACTATGACATTGACCAAACAAAAAGAAAACAAAAGATTGAAAGAAGAAAAGGAGAGAAAAGAGGCACAAAAAACACAAAAGAAAAGAAAAGAAAAAGGAGAACAAATATACCTAATTCCAGGTCTGTTCACTGACCTTTATGACTATCTCCCCACTGATCATGGGGGCTCTCCGGGAACTGTCCCTCCCAGCCTGAAGTCCATTTTAGGGGCTCTCCGAAGGTTTCATATCTTTGCTTTGCTCCAGTTGCTGATCTGTTATGTTCCCTTCTTGGTTTGCCCCACTGTGGGGGGTTCAGGCAGCACTACTTCTCTGCCATGTAACCCCAGAATTGTCCTCTGTCGCAGTCTGCTCCAATAAGGGGACAGCATGACATGAGTTGTAGTCAGCCCCACAGTCCCCTCTGTGTCCCAGCCACTCCCTGCAGAGACATCGTTCTCCGGGCCTAGTGTGCCAGCAGGAGGTCCAGACTGGCTGTTCCTTTCTCTTCTTCCTTCCTGGTCTGCTTCTGCGTGGGCATGGCATGCTGTTCCCTCTCCCCAACCTGTAGGTTTAGGGCTGTTCTCTGTCACCCACATTTCTAGGGATGGGATGAGATGACTCTGCTTGGGGCCAGCCAGATAGCTGTCTCTTTACATGTGTTCCTCCAAGTGGCCACATTTCCATCGTGGTTTGGTACACTGTGGTAAGGTCTACATGCCAACTCCAAATGCTGTGGAGCAAAAAACAATACTCTCCTCATGAGTGGGTAAGTGCCCTGCCTCCCACCTGTCATCATCTCCTTTTTGCCGTCACCCCCTATGTTCTCCCTCTCCCATCCCCCATTCTCCTTTTTTGTGTTGGACCTACATGTACCTCCTTGAGTTTGGTCTCACCTGCTCCTGACTCTGTACCTCTACTCGAATATTGTGATATAGGTGGCTTCTCTTCTATACCTGCTGTGCTGATTACACCCCTCATGGGACTCATGCTGTACTTCTCATTTTGTGATTGGCTGACCTCTCTTAGCATAATGTTCTCCAACTCTTCCCATGAAATGAAGTGTTCCATGTGATCATCAGTGCATAGTACTCCATTGTGTGTATGTGCCAGAATTTTCGGATCCAGTCATCTACTGATGGAAATTTGGGTTGTTTCCAACTCTTTGTGATACCTCGATTCTTCTTCAGTCTTCCGCATTCAATGCCCAAATTTCACATGCATGTGAGTCAATGGAAAATACCATAGGTTAGGTCAGGCAGGCCCACGCTAGTCCTCAAAAAAAGTACTTTCTTTTCAACACTGAAGAAGTCTTGTGCAGTAAAGTTACCCAATGCAATGTGTCATTTGAGCTCTTAACTGCTGTTTCCATGAGCATTGATTGTGGATCCAAACAGAATGAAATCCTTGACAACTTATATCTTTTCTCAGTTTATCATGGTGTTACTCATTGGTCCAGTCATGAAGATTTTGTTCTTCTTTACATTGAGGTGTAATTTATACTGAAGGTTGCAATTCTTGTTCTTAATTAGCAAGTGCTTCAAGTTCTCCTCACTTGAAGCAAGAAAGGTTATGTCATCTGCATATTGCAGGTTGTTAAGAAGCCTCTATTCCTGATACTGAATTTGTCTTCATATAATCTAACTTCTCTGATTACTTGCTCAGCATGTGGATTGAATCAATATGGTAGAAGGATACAGTTGTGCCACACATATTTCCTGATTTTAAACCATGCAGTATTCCCTTGTTCTGTTCATACAAATGCCTGTCGGGTGTGTCTGAAATTAATTTTTAAAAGAACTTTTTATTGTGAATTATGTAGGTTTACAGAGAAAGTAATAGTTTCCACATTCAAAAACTTACCAGACTTTCTAATGGCTTGTCCTGTCCCCATTTTGTTGTTATTGCCTATCTCCTTCTTGTTGGACATAATGTTCCCCTTCACCCAAGTGACCACTTACATTCCCTACCTATTATTTATCTTCCTTCCCTTCTCAACCCACCCTTGTTAGACATTAGCATCAGTCTCTTGGTATGAAAACATTTTTTTGAGTTTTTAAAAAAATTTAATACCAGTGGTCTGATATCATTCGTCCTTTTGTGAATGACTAATTTTATTCATAATAATGTCATCCAATTCCATCCATGCATGTTTCACAATTACATCATTATTCCTTAATATTGAGTAGTATTCCATTATGTGTATGTACCAAAGTTTATTCTTCCATTCTGCCAATAATGCACAGTTTGATTGTTTCCATCTTCTCACTACTTTAAATAGGGCTGCTATGAACTTGGGTGTGAAAATATTTGTTCATGCTATCCACTTTATTTCTTTAAGGTATATGCCAAGTAGAGGAATTGCTTGACCATGCGGTTTTGATGTCCAGTTATATGAGAAAGTACTATACCACTTTCAACAATGGTTGTACTAATTTAGAGTCCCACCAGCAGCATATAAGGACTCCAATCACTCCATAATCTCTTCTGAGATATAAAAGAACAGGTCAGGGAATCAAGAAGATGAGGAAAGATGCATGCCATACCAGATGAAGAACACCAAGGAGCCAAGGAGAAGATGTTTAAATCAAACAAAGATGCTCTTCTCCGAGCAGACACAGCCTCCTGTTAGAGGTGCACTCTGAATGTAGACCACTTGTTTCCATCTATGAGGACACACGCTTCTGTTTGGCAAAATCACCTACTTGTGATGTGTCTGCTATGGCAGCTCTAGGTAAGTAAGACAGGCTGCATAGGGAGCAATTTCACCCCACCATACCCCCACGAGAAGAGCATAGCTCTAGGAGAAAGTCCCCATGGACTTCACAAAGAAGCAGGCAACCCAAAGAAGCCCTCTGGTGCCCAGCTAGTCCAGAGGTAGAAGAAGGCAAACATCATTACCACCACCGCGCTTTTTCCTCCATAGACCTCCGTCAAGAGCTTCTCATTGGCTGAATTCATCCGTGGTTAAAAGGGGAAGTTGCTGACTGATGTAGTCAATGAAGGTCACAATATTGAGAAGAAGATGGAGAGAATGGGTCTTAAGGACTAGTAAAAAGCAGGCAGCCATGGGTCTTCAGAATAATTTAATCTCTTGCTTTCTAAAAGAATTGCCAAGACAGAGAATGCTAAATGGCAGCTTGAAAGGTTATAATATAATGTAATATTTTATACACAATACAATGAAAGTTTTAATGTAATGTAATTCTTCATAAAGGAATCACTAACATCTGAAAGTTATATTGTTAATGGGTGCTACAACAGATTCCTTGCCATGAAATGCTTTGGTACTTTAGATTATTGAGAAACACAAGGGATTTTTAGTTAACTATGAAATCAAAGAATAGCTTTACCATTTCCTAGTTTTGGATCCTTAGTTTTTGGTTCATAGAGTGAGAATTATACTTGTAATGTGTATTTCATAGACCGTAAGGAATAAATATCTGGCACACAAATAACTAATTGTATATTAACATTTATGGAAATGATGTAGGTCACAAGCTCTAGCAGTTCTGCCCTATAACCAGACTGTGCCTCATCCTCATGCCTTCCTCCTCTACCTCTCACTTCTCCACCTGCCTGTGGGTCTTTAAGGCGCCCACCAGTTCTACAAGTTAATTCACAACAAGTAGGGAAGATTGGACACAGAATCACTCAGCTACGTGCAGCGACAACACTGTCTGAGCCAGTAAAAAAAGAACCGTTTAGAATTTAGTGGCTGTCCCTTAAAACATTACAACATCTGACGCAGATACATTGTATGGAAGTGACAATTCTTCCCCATTTAACAAAACCCCTGTTTGCATAGTTAGTGTAAAACGACTCATATGTAAACACTGACGAGAGATTAAAGACCGCATTGTACTTTTCTTTGCCATTGCATAATGAATATTATTTCCCATGTTGATAAGATCTGTAAGGAAGAACAGCACACAATGGATTTGATTTTAACTACAATTCACTCTCAATCTATCTCACAGAGGCTTACAACTATGTTCTCCTCCTCCCTGTCTCAAGTATTTTTTGCTTTAGGAAAGTAAAAAAAGGAGGCTCAGAATATATCCCCATGGCATGGAACAGCGACATGAGATATCATGTCCTGACAAAGGATTAAGAAAAGTAGTCAGGTGTTAGTCTGGGTGCTCTAGACAGGCAGAACCAGCAATACATAGATATGTACATACAGAAAGAAATTTATATCAGATAGCTGGCTCACAGTTCTAGAAGCAGGTAAGGTCAGTCTGGCTTCAAGTCCATGAGTCAGCTATTAAGTTGGAGGTTGCTCCTGACTGGGGCAGCTTGAGGGTGCGGATGAACCCAGCATCAACGGCGGAAAACCACAGGCTAAAGAAGCAGGTGAAGCCACGCTCTGTAGATCAGGCTTGTGCTTGGACAGATGAATGTATCCAAGGACGGCAGGTCAGATGGCTTCTGGGATCGGCAGGCAATAGGACAAGCTCAGGTACAAAGATCCAGACCCAACAAAAGACAGGCAAGCTTTTTCAGTGTCTATTAACGTACAGGAAGTAGGCTACACCTCTGAAGAAACCGCCCTTCCATTGCAAGAGGGCTATGGTCTGAGTAAGGGGGCTACACGCCCCCTAAATCTTCTTATAACTGATTATCTGCTCATAGCAGATCTCATCATGGTTTTGATTATACTGCATTAGGTCATATCATAGGGGTCATATCACATCAACTGCCAAACCACTGAGGACCCTGCACAGTCAAACTGGCCCCAAACTTAACTATCATCGGTGAAGAACAGAATTCGAGGATGGATGGTCCAGAGCACAAACTTAGGTGACAGTTTTGATACCTAAAGCTTGTGGGGAAGGCTGATCAAGGAGGAAGAACAACATGATTCATGCTATCAAATAGACTGAGATATACTTGGTGACGGAGAGGGGCTTGTTGCCACCAAAGTAAATGTGTCCGAATATTAGCAACAAGATCAGGCAAGTCCCACTTCATCCATGTAGCCTTCCTGAGCCTTATTCTTCTGCTGATCTCTGTACTCTGCACATTCTCTCCAAACATATCAAGCAATACTGCCCTCTCTCACAGTGTAAGCATTTGCTCTCTAAGCTTACTTTTGTGTTTAAAATCACATTGAACGGGACATTAAGAGGTAGTGTTCTAGATTTAATCTGGCTGTAGAGTTGTGAGCAAGTTGCTTTTTTCAACTATCAAAAACAAAACAAAACAAAAAACTCTTTGCTGTAGTGAACAGAATCCAAGGAAGCAAGTATATGTAGAAATAATTTTAAAGCTTTGAGGCAGCATCTAAGTACAGTAATCTAAGTACAGCATCTAAGTACAGTAATGCGCAGGTCATAAGTGTACAGTTTGAAGAAATTTGGAAAATGTGTCTGTTCAAACAATGCTTTGATCACCCCTTACGATTCCCTTACACTCCTTGTATTTCCCATTCCGGCTAATCCCTCCCACCCAGAAGAAACCACTTTTTCTAATTTCCACTAGGAAAGATTAGTGTTGCTGCGTATGAACTCATTAGAAGCACTTTGAAAAGTGAAATTTACTGCTCAACACCTATTTAATGTGGTTTGTAAATTTTGTTATTCCTTTCAAAGAACCCTCTTCTTGTCTTGTTGTTTTTCCCATCGTTTTTCTGTTTTCCAGTTCATTTACTGCTGCTCTAGTCTGGTTTCTTTTCTCCTGCTGGTGGGTAGCCCGTTTTAGTGCTCATTTTCTAGTTATCAATGCGAAGTTAAAACATTCATTTTAGTTTTCTCCTCTTTTTTCATATGTGCATTGATTGCTACAAATTACCCTCTGATAACTGTTTTTGTACTTTACCATTTTTTTGATTTGTTGTGTCCTTGTTCTCAATTGTTTCAAGAAAATTTTAAATTTCATCCCTTATTTGATCTTACCCCATATTTTTAAGTAGTATGCTAATCAATTTCTATTCAATTAATTTTCCCCTCTTGTTTTTTCTATTGTTGATTTCTAGTTTTAGAGTGTCGTGGTCTGAAAAATGAGTTCTAGAATAATAATGTTCTTAACTTTACTAAGACTTGCTATGTGGTCCATTCCTAAGATTTGCTATGTGGAGAATGTTCCATGCCCACTGGAGAAAATGTATCTATTCTGTTATTGGCCAGTGGAGGGCTCTGTCTAGCTCTAGGAGATTGAGTTCTTAATTGTGTTATTTAGTTCTTCTGTTCTTTATTGATTTTCCTTTCCTGATGACCTGTCTTTACTTGAGAATGGTGTCTTCTACTATCATTGCCAAACTATCAATTTCTCTCTGTATCTCTGTGAAAGTTTGATTAATGCATTTCAAGGGTCTTTCATTAGGAGTGTATATGTTTAATATGGTTATGTCTTCTTATTCTACTGCTCCTTTAATCATTATATAGTGCTCCCCTTTTTTGTCTCATGATGTTTTTTGCCTTGAAGTTTATTTTCTCAGAGATTAATGTGGACACTCTTGCTTTTTTATGGATCCCATTGGTTTGGGAAATTTTTCTTCCTCCTTTCATTTTTCATCTATTTTTATCTTTGAGTTTTAGGTGTGACTCTTATAGGCAGTATAGATTCTTTCTAGTTGGCTACTCTGTCTATTGATTGGTGCATTTAGCATATTGACATTTACCGTCATTATTGATATATGCCAGTTTGTTGCTGTCATTCTGCTGTGTTTGTATTTGCTTTGCTTTTCTTTCTTTATTTTTTTCCCAGTTTTATTTCTGTCTTTCTTCCTCTAATTCTGATGCTCTGAGTGTAGCTTTCATTGCAGTGGTTTCACGGTGGTGGTGTTCTTGTGTGCTTCTCTCAGGGTGCTGATGTTGTTGTTGAGTCTCTGTTCATACTGATTCCCTTAATATTATTTGTAGGGCTGGTCTTATTTTGACGAATTCCTTTAATTTTATTGTCTGGAAATATCCTTTTTTCCTCCCCTCATATTTGAGAAAGAGTTTTGCTTGACATAGGATTCTTGGTTGGCAGATTTCTTTCTTTCAGAGTTTTTTATATAGGCAACTCTATTGTCTTCTTGCCTGGATGGTATCTGTGGAGAGGTCCACACAATCTTTTTTTTTTTCCTCACAAGGTCCTCTCAAGATTTCCTCCTTTTCTTTGATATTGGAGGGTTTGGCTAAAATATATCAGAATGTTTTTCTTTTCAGGTCTCTCCTGTTTGAGGTTCTCTGAGTTTCTTGTATAGTTACTTTCTCATTCTTTATGGTGTTTTAGTTCTCCTCCAAGATTTCTTGTACTACTTTTTATGCATGTATTTGGTTTCTTCCTGTCCCAGTACCCCAATGAAATGCAAGTTGTTCCTGTTCATGACATCCCCATCATTCGTAGGTTTTCTTCAGATTTCTTAATTTTTATTTATTGATTCCTCTGTTAAATTCCGGAAAATTGTTTTTGAGTTTACGCATTTTGTTTTCCTTTTATTTGGTTCTATTATTAATCTTTTATCACACTGTCCAAATATGATATCTTATTGTTTATTTTTTGGAGAACTATTTGGTATGTTTTTTAGTTTTTCCATTTTTTCCTCCATCCATTAACATCAGGCTCTAGAATTCTGTATCTGGTGTACTTGGGCCTCTTTATAAGTGCAGTCCTTTGGGTGTGATTGTTGTTCAGTTGTTTGCAATTGTTTTCTCTGTTTTTTTAAATTTTACCACTAAAATTTCTTTTATTCCTTAAAATGAAACACATCTCATAATATTTTGTTCAAGCTACTTACTTAAAAATTTTTTTCTGTGTATTCTGATAGCTTTCTGTTTCCATGGCATCGTGGTACAGCTATTAGTTTGGGGTGGACTACTAGGTTGTGCTGGGACATCTGTGACCTCTGTTACCTGGTTTTGGGGAGAGCCATACTCTTTCTTGGGGGAATGTGGAGATGAGTGGGGTTATCATTGCTGAGTTGCTATGATGGCTGGAACCTTCCTTGCTGGGGGCCTGGGGCACCATGGCCTTCCTTGCCTGGAAGCTGGGTCCACTTGGCCTTCCTTTTTAGGTCACATGGGAAATAGAGTCTTACCTTGCCATATCCCAAGGACAGCCAAGCCCTTCCTTGACTGAGATTCAGGGTCTCCTTTTCCAGGTGGTCATGAGTGAGCCCTTCTCTGCCAGGGAGGAGGGATAGCTCGACCTTAACTTACTGGATGGTGAAAATAGTTGGAGCCCATCTTGCAGGGAAGCCCATGACCTTCCTTGCTGTGTTGCAGGCATAACTGGGTACTTTCTTGCGAGGGGTGGGAATGGCACAGCCTAGACCTTCCTTGGCAGTTCCCAAAGACAGCTGAGTTCTTCCTTGATAAAGGTCAGCAATTCTGTCTGTGTTAAGATAATGTCTATTCAAATTTTTGCACAAGGTAAGCTAGTACTGAAGAAATTGGAGAATTCAACTTCTTCATCAGAAATTGATCAAATATGCAATCAAGATGAAATGATAATTACTGGTAATTGGAATTAAAAACTTGTGTGTGTGTGTGTTTGAGAGAGAGAGAGAGAGAGAGAGAGAGAGAGAGAGAGAGAGAGAGAGAGAGAGAGGAGCGGTAGTTGGAAATATGGTCTTTGTGTCAGAAACAAAGCTAGAAATCGCATGATAGAATTTTTCCCATAGTAAATACCTTTTTTCAACAAGAAACAAACAGTGACTATGCACATGTATTTCTCCAGATGAAATACATAGAAATCAAATTGAAAGTTATGGGAAGAGATCCTGGAGAAACTCATTATCAACAGCTAAAACCAGTCTAGAGGTGGGCTATAGAACAGACCATCAATTGCTCATATATAAATTCAGCTGGACCTAGGAAAACTACAAGTCTAGGAGAGACAACCTAGAACCCTGAGCATATCTCATTTGAATTTTGAGGACATACCAAGAAGAGATTTGATGCATTAAACACTAATGAAAGAAGACCTCATAATATGTAGGATGACATCAGAAACATAATTCTTGAAGAAAGAAAAAGGTCATTGAAAAAACAGGAAAGAAAACAAAGATAAAAGTGAATGTCAGATGAGACTCTGGAAATTACTTTTAATCATAAACTAACTAAGGCAAATGGAAGAAATGAGATGAAAATTACAAACAATGTAAAATATTATAATGAAACATGCCAAGACATAGAATTAGAAAATCAAAAGAGAGGAAGATGCTCAGCATCTTTAAATGAAAAGAACTGAAGAAAAAATTCAAGCCTCAACTTGCAATATTGAAAGTTTATATCAAGATAATGATGTAGGGAGCATGAAACGAAGTTAGAAAGAATTAGAAAGAATACAGTCACTTTACCCAAAAGAACTAGTTGATATTTAACCATTTAAGAAACTAGACTATGAATATGATTCAGTGATATTTAAGGGAGAAGTTCAAGTTTCATTGAATGCATTAACTGCACACAATGTTCCAGGAATTGATGGAATAACAATTGAAATATCTCAACAATCTAATGAAGCACTGGAAACATACATTGGCCTTGTCAAGAAATTTAGAACACAGCTACTTGGTCAACTGACAGGAAGAGACCCATATCTATAACTATCCAAAGAAACACAACCCAGGAGAGTGGAAAATGGAGGCCAGATAGTGTCTCTTACCAGAACTCTCTCTGCCCCAGCTAGGCACCAAGTGGGACCTACATTCTGGAAGATCAGAAGTATGACCTGAATTCTTCGTGCTCCAGGAATATTCTGGATTTACCTTGCCTTCAAACAAAAAGTCCTTTTTAACCCCGGGATAGTTACATAATTACATGCAAACTTGATAAATAACTATAGGAGTGGAATCTAGCCTGTCAATCAGGTCCAGCCTGATGATGACTCCTTGCGGGCATGACCTTCTCATGTGGATTCTGGGCACTTTCTCTCTCCCTGGAAGCTGATCACAGCCCCTTTCCACTTCACCTTCCTGTTGACAAGCCACCTGAAGCCACACTGACACCTGAGAGAACCCTGGAGATATTTCACCCCTGGCCTGTGGTCTTCCTGCATTTTACATCATTGCATGTCCTGCGTGAATGATAGGTATGGACTAGTATCAGACTTATGGGCTACTAGACATGAACTTGATATGAACTGGGCTGGGATGTTTTCTTGATACACAATTACTCTTTGATATAGCTCTATCTAATACATATATGAGTGTCTCTGGATTTGTTTCTCTAGTCAGTCAACCTGAAATATCTCAAGCCCTAGAAGACCACAGAGCTCTGCACTGCAGCCAGGTTCTGCAGCGCCCTTTTCCCAAACTCAGTGACCCAGTGTGAGTAACCCTACCTCTTCTGACAGTCCCCCAATTAGTAACCCCCCAAATCTTACCTAATGTCCCCTTCCTCCATTCCTCCCTGACCCCCTGAGAAGACTGTGTGTTGGCCAGTCTTCATTTTGGGTGGCACAGAATCTCCATCTCCCCACTATCACCCTGTCCACCCTTCCCTCCCTGTAAGCATTCAATAATGGCTGCTAGATAGAACCTCACAGTGAGCTCAATCAGTCTTACCCACAATCTAACAGGTAGACATCTGTGCCCTGGTAAATCAGATGCACAACCTAAACTCTGGGTGCTCAAGACCATTTTTTATAAAAAAAGCAAAATCAAAAAAATCAAAACTCTTTCCTCCGGAGGACCCAGAACTTGTATAACAACTCAGTGACTTGCTTAGCACCTCCTGACATGCCCTGATTAGAAGCAGCCATTGTCCTTGGGCCTCCATTCCTACTGCCTATTTCCACCCTTGGATCTCTGTGTGAAGTGAGGATAGTGTGGCATTGAGCAGAATCCTGATACTATTCCACTATTTCTGCAAGACACTAGAGATCTGGGGTCCAATCTCGAAAACAAAGGAAGAAATTGATATACTAGAAACCTCTTACCCAAAAGAAACCCAGAAGCTAAACAATGATATAGCAGGGGGGAAAAAGATCAAGAACTGAACAATAGAAAGGAATAAAAGGAAAATCGAATCAGTGAACTGAAAGCCAACCACACAGACTTCAGTAAATGAGAGAAACACACACAAAAGCAAAGGACCTGAAGAAAGTCTCATGGAAGAATTTCCCCAACATCATAAAGGAGAAGATCACAACTGTCCTGGAAGCAGAGAGAACACAAAATAGGTTAGACTCCCCTATCCCCAGTGAAAGCAAAGCATCGGGACATACAGAAGTTACATTATCTGACTTCAAGGAAAAGGGCAGAATCTGGGGAGCAGCTAGAGAGAAAAACAGTCACCTACAATGGTAAACAGATAAGAATAAGCTTAGACTTCTCAGCAGAAACCATGCACAAAAGAAGAAAATTGAGCAACAAATTCCAAAGTTTGAAAAACAATATTTGCCAATCAGGAATCCTATATTCAGCAGTTATCCAGCAAATATAAAGGAGATATAAAAGTATTCTCAAACAAGGAAATATTTAGAGAATTTATAAAAACCAGCATTAAAAACTATTAACCAGAATTCTATGGTCAGAAAAGCAAGCTGTAGCACACAAACATGAGACCACCACAGTGTGTAACACCATCCAGAAGTCAATACATTGGAAATAATACTCAAACCAATCTAGATCTAGAGGGGAAATGAAGACACGAATAAACTACCAAACACAAATAACACAATATGACAGCAACTAACCTACAATTAGAATAAATAACACTAAATGTCAACATACTAAATGCACCAATCAAAAGAGAAAGGGTAGCATACTGGATGAGGGAATAAGACCAATCGATCTGCTGCCTTAAAGAGCTCACCTCAAACTCACTGACCAAAACAGACTGACAATCAAGTGATTATGAAAATTTACCAAGCCAATGGCAACAACACCCCCCCCCACAAAAAAAACACAAAAAACGAGTGGCAATATGAAGCTATGACAAAATAGACTAAAAGTAAATGACATAATGAGAGACAAGAATAAGCATTGCACAATGAACAAAGGATCAAAAGCCCAAGGACACAGAGTCATAATAGACATATATGTGCCCAACAAAGGACCCCCAGAATCTATCAATCAAATCCTTACAGAGATGAAAAGAATAATCGCTAATGGGCCATAACAATAGGGTGCTTCAATACATAACTCTCAAGGATCAACTGGCAGGAAACTCAAGAGCTAAATAATATAACCTCCTAGATATTTACAGAGTTCTCCAACCAACAGCAAAATATACATGTTCTTTTCTAATACACATGACACATATTCTAAGACAGACCACAAGGTCATAAAGCAAGCCTTAAGAAGTTCAAATACATAGCGATCATCCAAACCATCTTCTCAGATCATAGCGCCTTTTAAACTGGAAATTAGTAGCAGAAAGAATAAAAACATTAAGACAAATACATGGAGACTCAAGAACACACTACTTAACAAAGACTGGGTATTAGCCCAAATATAAGATGAAATTAGGAGGTTCCTAGACACAAATGAGAGTGAAAACACTCATAACAAAACCTCTGAGACACAGCAAAACCAGTTATCAGAGGACAGTTTGTAGAACTTAATGCACAGATGAAAAGGATGAGAAAATAATTTTCAACATGTTAGCATCTCATGTCAACTTGAGGATATTAAGAGGGAAGGTGTGGAGTCTAGCCTGTCACTTAGGCCACAGCTTGATGCTGCCTCCTGGTAGGCATGACCTTCTCAGAAGGATTCTGCACACTTCCTCTGTCTCTTTGCCTTGGTCTTCCTGTTGACTAGACAGATAGATAATGGCTGAGACCTGCCAGAGACTCTCCCTCTACTTCACCTTCCTGTTGAAGAGCCACACTCAGAACTGAAGTCATGTGGAGACCCGTGCCAGTGCTGAGATGCTTCCATTGACATTGGATCCACAAGACATTTTACCCACTGGCTTGTGATCTTCCTGCATTCAGCATCATTGTATGTGCTGCGTGAGTCTGAAGAAAAATTTATGGACTAGTTTCTGACATATGAGCTAATATGAGACCCAAGGACTTGATCCGGAGTAGGCTGGAATGTTTTCTCAATATAAAATTGCTTTTTGATATCAAGCTCTCTCTTACACACATGAGTGTCCTTGGATTTGTTTGTCTAGTCGAACACAATCTCCAACAATTAGAACAGTCAACAGCATACATGCTCCAAGAATAGAAGAAAAGAAGTCATAAAAATTAGTGCAGAAATGAATGAACTGGAAAACAAAAAACATGGGAAAAATCAACAAAATAAAAAGTTGGCTCTTTGAAGGGACCAGCACAATTGAAAAGCCACTTGCACACTTAACAAAGGAAAAGAAAGACTGGCTAAAAATATCTAGAATTAGAGATGAAAACGAGGGCACCACACAGATCCCAATGAAATAGAATGATAATAAGGTGTTAGGAAATACTGTATTCCAACAAACTCTATAATCCAGATGACATGCACAAATACCTAGAAACACACCCTCTACCCAAATTAATGCAGATGGGCATTAAAAACTTGACAGACCCATAGTAAAAGAAGAAACACACAAGGTCATCAAGGAATGCCCAAATGGAAACAACAAACAAACACCGAGAACTAGATGGCTTCACAGAATTCTACCAAGTATTCAGAGAAGAACTGTCACCAATTCTACACAAACAATTCCAGAATATAGAAAGTGATAGAAGCAGGTGTTGGTTTAAAAAACACTTTTTACTTAGAAACAGAAAACTGAGAGTTCAGCTAACATCACCACGCAGCTTTAACAAGGCAGATAAGCAAGTGGAGTGGAGGCACATCTGACTTCCAGCTACACAAGGGGAGGGGAAACCAACTTCTTATCTGTCTAAGGCTGATTTCTATGAGGTTATATCTCCATCCTTCTTTTATTCTATTCTGGTACCAATTATTCCTCCCACAGAAGTTAACTTCTGTGTTTGATATTTTAGTACAATGGCTACCCAAAACTCACAGACAACACTCATGATTATGAGGATTTATTAGGGAAATTAATGGGTTACAACACAGGATCAGAGACCATTAAGAATACAGGTCTTTGTGCACATCACTTCTATTCGACCACGCTGGCAGTCACCTATCTCTCTGGCCCTTGGTTTCTTGTCACCTGGCCTCTGCCTCATTCTGTGATCCAGGAAATCCACCGCTCTGTCTCATGGCCTCAGGTCTACCTCTATGCTCTGTTTCATAGAGTTGATGTTGTAGCCTCTGTTGCCTCTGCTACTTTCAGGCCTTAAGGCAGGGATCTCACACATGCTCAGCGATGCATTGTCTCTTCTTTCTTGATGCTCACAGGATTCTTCTTCCTGCTTCTGATATGGCTCACTTTTATACTCAGCAGAATAGCCCACCTGATCCTCTATTTATATGTTCTACTTATTTATATTTTCCTATCCATTTACAGGGTAGGAGTTGCCAAAACTATGGATAGAAGAGCCATACTAAGCAATTTCAATTTGTATCAACAACCACTCAACATTTTTTGCATTCTCATTTTACCTCTTTTTTTAATAAAAGGAAAAGTATTATAAAATTTTCAAAAATACTATCGCAAGGAGCTAGCATGCATTTCCCCATTAAATACTCTAGCTGACTTCCAAAACAGGACAATGTTAACTTAATGACAGTTATGCCACACATCACAAAATTAACAACCTGAATATTATAATATAAATAAACAATATAATTCTATATTATAATATAAATAATATACACAAAACAATATAATAAAATCATTTAATATTATAATATACAATAATTTAATACTAGTCTACATTCAAATATTTATGATTACCTTAAATTTATTTTTAAGAGTTGATTTTCCAATTTGGAGCCAAAAATGCCCATTCACTTTATTTGAATGTTAAAGGTTTTAAGTGCCTTGTACTCTAAACTTTCCCTTTATTCTAAAAAGGGCAGGTTTGTTGTGAAGGAAGGGAAATGAGGAGGCACTCCCCCCAAACCCGGATAAAAGCCAATTTAAGAGAACAGCGTGCAGCTGTGAAATTTTGTTTCCTGCTCAGGAAACATGCTGAAGAAATTATTGTGAAGTTGAACACAGCTTACGAGGACAGCGGTATGGGAAAAACACAAGTGTAGAAGCGGTTTTCTCGTTTCCCAAAAGGTGAAATGTCGAATGATGAAAAACCTCATTGTGAACCTCCCTCAGCTTCCCGGCAGGATGAAAATGTTAACTTGTGGTGCCTTTGCATTTTGTTCTCCTAGGTCAGACTGTTCATCAGGCTTTCTACTGAGAGGTTCTGAAAAGATATCCTAACAGTGTGTGACTAAAAGGCATGATTTGTGGCAGACAGGAAACTGGTGTGGCAACCACGACAATGCAGGCCCCTCAGTGCGCCCGTTTGGTAAAATACAGCATGCCTCTCTTGCCCCTCACACCTGACACACCTGACTTCACTTTATGCAACTTCTTTCTGTTTCCATGAATGAAGCAGGACATGAAAGGACAGAGATATGATGATGCAGGGAGCTGAAGAAAAAGTCAAGGGAGGGGCTGTCAGCCATCCAAACAGATGAGTTTGAAAAATGGTTCCAAGCGTGGAGTCACAGATTTGACAAATGTATTAAGTGTATTAAATGGAGAGTACTTTGCAGGTGATAAGATTTTTTTTTGTAAAAAAATAAAATTTAAATACATAGTTTTGAAAAAAAATTTCTGTATTGGGGGCTGTTCCCTCTTCTAATGAAGGGGAACAACTATCAAATGGCTTCTCCTACAGAAAAATGGGGTGAGGGTGTTACACGAGAAAGGGTACTCAGCGTTCTCACCGCCTAGGTCTCTCACCCTCTCTCTTACTTCAGTGTCTCCATCCCTGTTTCTGAAGGTCAGATTATCATGGAAGCACAAGACGATTGCCAGGAAGTGGCTGGTGGGTTTCCTTGCTCCTGCCAGAAATAGATGGCGAGTCACCGCACAAGGAAGTGACTAAGAATAGCTGCTAGCCAAACACTTCCATTGTGACAGCGACATGGCTCAATGCGGAAATGGATATTTGAAGATTTATCTCACTATGCATTTTGGGGGGCACAGGAAGCGAAAACAACAACACGCGGCTGTTAACACTTCAGGGAGGAACTTTGGAGGTAATAATGGAGTCCTGGGAGACTTGCCTGGCTGAGGCTCAGGGGGCTGTGACCGTGGAGATTGAGTGGCATCCAAAGAACTGTTTCCTTCCCCTTTGCAGTCTAGCTTCTACATGGTGACCTTCACTAATGAACAATCGACTCCGAGACACATGGAGTTCTAGGAAAGGCAAACTAATATTTCAAAATGTATTCCTTGAGTGTCTATCTGTGGAGGCACTTGAATGTTCTGCAAATGTTTGGCTTGAATTTCAGGTTTTGAAACTGTAGCCCGTTGTTGATTCTGGAAACTACCTGCTGAGTGGGGCTGGAAACACATGGGATTGTTCTGATTGGGTTTTCTTTTACAATCGCTCTCTTAGAATCCAGTTTTCAGTAGGCCTCGCCAACACTGGGTGGCAAATTAGCCTTCCCTCTCTGTCAGGAACTATCTGGCATAATCACTCCCAAATCATCATGGAGTAAGCCCACAAATAAGGGTTCATTCATTTTTCTCTGCGTGTAAAGCAAATATGTAACCATCAATGACATGGCAGTCTGCTTCCGTGAAGATTTACAGCCCTGGAAACCTTACGGTGATGGGACAGGTCTTTTCTGTCCTGTAGTGTGTTTATGTGCTGAGATCCATTCCCTGTGGAATTTGGCTTTTTTGGGTGGTTGGTTGTGTTTAGTTTGAGTGTTTGTTTGCTTTCTGGATGGGGGCAGAGGGGACACGGTGGCCTTATTCATTTCATATTCTAATTGCTCTGACTGAATTCTCACCCTCGCCCTTGACTTAACCATCGCTTTTCACAAACATGGTTCTGGGAGCTGAACTTGGGAAGAGATGGAAATGAAAAGGTTGGGAGACTAATCTTCATGGCAGGAGTGGGATGGCACAGGCCAAGTAGTCCTCACAGAAAGCCAGTTTGAATCCTTTGAGGCCTGAGTAAGTTACTGGGTATTTAGGATTTTGTTTTCTTGTTTCTTTTATAGATATAACTTTAATTACTTTGTACTGAAGATTAATTACTTTTCTGGTGTTATCTTATGCAATCTAGCATCTAGCTAAGGCCTATATGCTAGCGAACTCCTTTTTTTTTTTAAGCAATTTTTCCTGTCTTGCTATATTCCTAAAGTCCTTGCCTAGGAATTATATAAATGCTTGAATGAAGGTTTAATTTCTTAGTGCTGTTGTGACAGAAAAAAATCCCTCAAAGAGGTGGGTCGAAACCACAGGAATTAGCAGCCTTACCAGTTATGGAGCTTAGGGGTCTGAATTTCAGATATTAGTTTCAAAGACGGTCCATTTAGCTCTCTTGAAGATTTCTGGAGGTGCCGGCAAGTCTGGGTGTCCTGAGCATGTGGACTCATCTTCACATGGCATTTTCCTGCAGTGTGCACAGAGACAACTCTGTGACCATTTTCACTTTTTCCAAGATGCTCCTCAGACAAAATGTGGTCTAGGATCCACTCAATCCAATATAAACTCATACTATGTCCAACAAGGGCACATTCACCCATATGAGGCATCTATATATGTTGCGATAGCTACATATGTGGTTTTGGGGTCACAATCTACAGAAGCAATCTTACAACGGTGAGAATGTGTTCTGTAGGCGGTAGGGAAGACTGAGTTCACAACACAATGAGTTTCCTTAACATGGACCCCCCACCTCATGCTTCCACGCCCATGTGGTCACCCTGCTCGACCCTTCTCATGCATCACACTCCATGAATGATATTTGGCAGTTTGAAGGTATTTAACAGCTTCCAAGACTGAAGTTTTATCACCTGGGAGGGAGTAGAAGGGTCTTGCATCTTGTAAAGGCCAGTCTCAGGGGGCAGATTGGCTGGAACAGGTTTTCGTTCTTAAAGAGCAGGGTTACCAAGGAGAGCAACAATACAGGCGCCAGTAAGATGAAAGTTCCAGAAACCCACTCGACACACACACACACACACACACACACACACACACACACACACACACACACACACACTCGACCCTGTGCGCCTTTCCCAGGCTGTCCGTCAGCACTGAAGCAGGTGGCCTCATCTTTCTCCTGAGAAAGTGAGCTTGACGCCCCTACCTGTGTTGAGCAGCCCACAGCCCACTCCTTACCTGACAGCACCTCTCGGGTCCCCATGAGTAGGAATCAACTCAATGGAAGTGGGGCGTTTCAGATAGCCAACAGCAACAACATTTTTTCCTTTTATATGTATTCTTCAGGACACATTTATACTGAACATTTATTTATTGCTTAGATGAAGTTCCAACTGGACGAGACCCCCTGCTTTTCAGCTGGGGGTCAGATTGAGGCATCTACTTTATTGTGATGTATTTAAAAACCTACATTTATCCATTTATAGTCAGTCCTTTAACTCTCTTTCCCAGAGTGCGGAGGTCCCACAGGGCTCAGCTCCGGAGGGACGTGTGCTGGGTACAATGCCACAGCCACTTCCCACACACGGAGCTGAAGAGGTTGACCCCAGGGCAACCATGAGAAACAAAAGCAGAAACCGTAGCATGGGTCCCTGTGAAGTCTTTTCTTCCAGGGCTGGCCTAGGATGTTTTGCCAGACTCCCAGTGGCCTGGCTTGAGTGGTCAAGTGTTGTAATTCTTGGGGGATTGTCTCGGTTTCCTACTCCTCCACTTATCTCTTCCTTGGCGTGTGTTTTAGTTTGCCTGGAGGGAGTTGAGTATTCCCTCGGCTCCCCCAGTCCTCACGTCGGACTCAGCTTCTGTGGGATTTCTTTCTTTGCTTGTTTGCTTTAGGAAGAGGCTCGCTGATAAAGGAGGGCGGCCAGGCGCAGTGGGAGGTAGTGGGGGCGGGCAATGGAGCCCCTGGTGTAGCTGCCCACTTGGAACGCTGCCTCCTCAGTGGCCGGCAGGGAACTGGCTCAGAATCATGGCCTGCATAAACAGAGAAGAGCCTGAAAGATGAAATAGTAGAATGATTTTTAAATTGCTCCAGTACTACTGTGGGAGAAGGTCATCTTGACACCTTTTTAGAGTAGTTGTACTTTTTCTCATTCTGTGTTCTGAAAGATTTCATCCCGAGCTCGAAATGAGTGATGAGACATCCTCTATTAGAGCACGGAGTCATTACAGAGGAGTCTGAAGCCCAGAGAAGACACAAAGTGACTTGTTAAAAGTCATATAACAGATTAGCAGTAGGGGTGGAGAAATAAAGTCCCAGGTCTTCTGCCGGGCTGATGGAGCCTTGGTGGCATAGTGGTTATGTGTTGGCCTGCTAACTTCAAGGTCAGCAGTTCAAAACCACCAGCCACTCCAGTGGGAAAAAGGCTGGGCTTTCTACTTCCACAGAGTTCTACTCTTGGAACTCACAGGGGCAGGCCTACCCTGCCCTGTAGACTCACTATGAGTTGTCATTAACCTGAAGGCAGTGAGTTTGCAGTGAAAAACGTTTTATTAGGAGCTCATACAACTCTTATCACAATCCATACATACGTCAATTGTGTAAAGCACATCTGTACATTCATTGCCCTCAACATTTTCAAAGCATTTGCTCTCCACTTAAGCCCTTGGCATCAGGTCCTCTTTTTCCCCCTCCCTCCCCGTTCCTCCCTCCCTCCTGAGCCCTTGATAATTTATAAATTACTATTTTGTCATATCTTTCCCTGTCCGACATCTCCCTTCACTCCCTTTTCTGTTTTTTTTTTCTGTTGTCCGTCCCCCAGGGAGGAGGTCACATGTCAATCCTTGTAATCCGTTCCTTCTTACCAACCCACTCTCCCTCTATCCTCCCAGTATCGCCACTCATACCCCTGGTCCTGAAGGGATCATCATTCCCGGTGCCTCCAGCTCCTTTCTGCACCAGTGTACATTCTCTGGTCTAACCAGACTTACAAGGTAGAATTTGGATCATGATAGTGGGGAGGAGTGGGGGGAGAGGAAGCATTTAGGAACTAGAGGAAAGTTGTATTCTTCATTGGTGCTACATTGCACCCTGACTGACTCATCTCTTCCCCTAGCCCCCTCTGCAAGGGGAACTCCAGTGGCCGACAAATGGGCTTTGGGTCTCCACTTTGAACTTCCCCCTTCATTCACTATGGTAAGATTTTTTTGTTCTGATGATGCCTTAGATCTGATCCCTTTAACACCTCGTGATCGCACAGGCTGGTGTGTTTCTTCCATGTGGGCTTTGTTGCTTCTGAGCTAGATGGACGTCTGTTTACCTTCAAGCCTTTAAGATCCCAGATGCTATACCTTTTGATAGCCAGACACAATCAGCTTCCTTCGCCACAGTTTCTTATGCATCCATTTGTCCTCAGCGATCGTATCATGGAGGTGTGCACCCAACGATATAATTTTTTGTTCTTCGATGCCTGATAACTGATCCCTTCAGAACCTCGTGATCACACAGACTGGTGAGTTCTTCCACGTGGACTTTGTTGCTTCTGAGCTAGATGGCTGCTTGTTTAATCTTCAAGTCTTTAAGACCCCAGACGCTATATGTTTTGAAAACCGGGCACCATCAGCTTTCTTCACCACATTTGCTTATTCAGCTGCTTTTTCTTCAGCGGTTGTGTCGGGAGGGTGAGCATCAGAGAATGCCAATTTAATAGAAGAAAGTATTCTTGCATTCAGGGAGTGCTTGAGTGGAGGCCCAATGTCCTTCTGCCACCTTAATACTAAACCTATAGATATAGGGACATAGATCTATTTCCCCATCCTCATATATATATTTGCATATGTACAGGTCTTTGTCTAGACCTCTATAAATGCCCCTTGCCTCCCAGCTCTTTCCTCTATTTCCCTTGACTTTCCTCCTGTCCCGCTATCATGCTCCGTCCTCACCTGGGTTTCAGCTATACCTCTTCGTTACATTACCCTTGATCATGCCCTACCAGGCTTCCCACACCCATCTCACCACCAATTTGGGTCAATTGTTATTCCCTTGTCCCTGGGTTTGTTAACACCACTTCCTTGCCCCACATCTCCCCCTGTCCCATCCCCCGCCCAGGAACCGCCAGTCCTGTTGTTTTTCCTCCAGATTGTTCGTCCAGCCTGTCTTATTTAGACAGACCTGGCAGTGTGAGCTTCTGCAAGATAATGAAGGGGCCATGATGATACAAATGGTTAAGTGTCTAGCTGCTAAATGAAAAGGTGGGTGCTTAGAACCCCCAGAGAGACTCTGTCGGAGAAAGACTTTGCACTCTGCTTCTATAAGAGCCTAGCCAAGTCACCCCAATAGTGTGGTTCTACTAGGTCACTTGGGGATTCCTATGAGTTGAAATAGATTCCATAGCAACTAACAGCAGCTACATAAGATGATGTTCCAAGTCTCCAACATCTTACGACAAGGCTTCAATCATTGAAACTACAGACCACGAAAGAGTCCCTGGCTTCTAGTACACTTGTCGTTGGAGAGGGTGGAGGGCATCTGAACATCTTTGGATTTCTGCTAGAGATGGAAGGAGTGTGCTACATTTAAAAAGTAAATGTCTCACCACTTTACTAATATAATATGATTTATTTTAGATATGAGCTTTTTGCCCGAGAAAAAGGTTTTATTGAGGGGACCACAGAACAACCTGAGGTTCCAGAAATGGGAGGATACCTGGGATGATGTTAGGGATGGAACTGGATCAAAGAGCAAGATGTGCTGTGGCATTTACGAGGTTAAGTCGAAGTATATTGCTACTAAGGTTCCACTTGACTCAGACACAGGCTTCTTCCAAATAAAACGTTTCTAGACATGTCCCTGTGATCAGTCGGTGGTTGCAGACAAGGTCTTTCCGTAACATATTTGTTAGTTTTGTTAGAGTGCCTTGAGAAAAGTGATACCTCTTTTGTGCCATAGGATCAAAGTGTTTTGAGGTCGGGGCTAATAGCAAATTTTTAGCAAAACTCAAGTGGACATCTTCCAAAATCATGGAACCTTTGCAACAAGGTTATAGGAATGCGGCCCCCCACACAAAAATACACTTTAAGGTAGCTGAGCCAAGGGAGTGAAGACCGCCAACCTTCATGAACAAAGAATGTGGCTGAAATTCAAAAACTGGTGGAAGATGACCACAGAATTACCAGGACTGTCATAGTAGCTGCAGGGTTCGGTAGATCGCATGGTTTGGCATTTCTACATGTGAGTGGACTTACTGATCTCAGCACGCTCTCTGCTTGATGGATGCCAAGAGCATTGTGCTAAGGATCAGCTTGCCCACTGATGATGTTTCTATCAGCCTTTTCAGCAAAAGCAAAGCGAATAAAGACAATTTCTAGAATGAAAAGTAACTGTGGGTGAGTCTTGGGCATTTCAATAAAATGCAGAAAGCAAGGTCCAATCAAAACAAGGCTTTCCAAGGGGATCCGCTAGACTGGTTAAATTCAAGGATGAGAGATCAGCTCAGAAAATTATGGTGATTTTTTGTTTGTTTGGGAAGGAGGAGGTGAATTTCAAAGGGGCAATCTTGGTAAATTTACCTCAGAAGACATGGAGTTACCACAGTTACGGCGTTTTAAGAAAATGAAAAACTGATTTAGTGAGAAGGCAAGGAGAGCTCCCCAGAGAGAAGGGACAACTGTTCTCTAAGAATTTTGGTCGGGAAACCTGGCACCATCTCTCAAACAGCCCCAGTCCTGTTCCTTCAGATAGCTTTTTCTTTCCTAAACCCAAAGAATGTAGGGAAGGAACCTAATCTGAGTCCCTTGAAGATGACTCACTCACCATTTTGATGTGGGCAATAGCATCCCCAAGACAGAGAATTGTGGCTGTGTGTCTTCCAAGACAGATTTGTTGATTTTGGGGGCAAACCATTGTACTGTCGATATCCTTTCACCAGCACACTCATTCGCAAACTTCAAATCTTCTCTCTTTCCTATTTAATGTTCAATTTTTCACAAGCATAGGAAGTGATCTAAAGTAGCACAGCTTGGGTTAAGCGTATCTTAGTTGCTTTTTACGATTTTAAAGAGGTCTTGTGCAGTAGATCTACACAATGAAAAGCATTGTTGGATCTTTTTACTGCTGCTTCCACAGAAACCCTTATTTTAAAATAAATCAAAATGCAAAGTTGTCGTTTCTCCACATATTCTCCATTTGGGTCCAGATACTTCTGAGGGTGGTATTTTCATTGTTTAACAATTTTGTGGTTTTATAGGCATATAATTCACATATTGTAAATCAATTATATTAAGGAGAGTTGTGCTATCATCACCACAATCAGTTATAGAAATTTTTCTTCTTTCTTATAGTCGTTGTTGTTAGTTCCCCATCTCCCCCAACCTCCCTTGTTGTGTCCTTATTAATAATATTACTATATTTATAAACCTATTTTAGATTTCCTATACAGAAAAACACACAAAGCAAAAACAACAAACAGAAATGCCAACAACAATGACAAAACAAAACAAGAGGAAAACCTCAATTGAGAAGAATGCAGAGAACACCGAAAACTGGAACAAGTTCAAAGTGGGTCAAAGGGAAATCAGGTGATAAACTGTTACTTTTCAACCTTAATACCTCTGCCTTAATCCACTTGTCTGACAGCAAGTCTCTTCCCATCCCTGGACTATGGTCAGACGGGATTCACTAGAGGCCTAATCCATGTGTGGACTCTGCTAACAGATTTTGCGCTTCTCCTGTCATTCACAGCCTTCTGCAAAGTGGATGTTCAGAATTTAAATTCTGATACCATTCCCACCTCTGGATTCGATTATTCACAATCCGTGGATCACACGGGCTCATATGATTCTTCTCTGTGGACTTAGTTAATGCCTCACTTAGATGGCTGCTTGTTTTCAGATAAGCCTTCTAGACCCCAGACAGGATTCTTTCTGGTAGCCAGGCACCATCTACTTTCTTCACCACACTTTGCTATGGCACTCATATCTTTAGTGATCTCTTCATAAGAACAGATATCAAGTAGGGCCGTGTCAAAAGAAGTAAGTGTTCTTAGATGAGGGCTATGATTCAGTGTGAGCCCCAAATCCATTCATGTGTCTATGGCTTACATATGTCTCTGGTTCATTTTAGAGACATCATTTTCATTTTACTGGAGAACATTATGAATCATTCCCATGAGGCATAAAGTAAGTCTATTGATAGTATCGTTAGTTTAGTCAATGGTATAGAACTTAAAACACTGTCAAGAACAGGAAATTATACATATATAGGCCAGCTTTTTAGACGGAAAAATATGAATTGTTGACTTGTACAGATTAACAATCTTAAGTGACTAGACACTACTTACACAAACAATGAGGGCTGATGATAGGGCAAAACTTTTAATAATACTCATTCAAAAATGCAGAATCATTCCTGCTACACTAACACGTGTTATAAAAATTTAAGCAGAGTGTGAAAATAGTTAATACATGGCTTTCCTGTGTCACTTTATATTGGACAACTTAAAGCAAGAAATATAGACCAGTTCCTTCAATTTGCTACAGGTGTGTATTGGAGGCAAAGTTCAGCTCACTTCATGGGGTTCCCAGACTGCATCTGTCTGGACCAGGCACCCCTCTCTCTGGTCCTTGACCATTCAGGCTCGTTGCCCCTTGACCCCTGCCCTGCTCAGGCTAATATTTCAAAGCTTCTTCAGCCCTCTGATAAATGCTCACAGGGCATTTACTCTTCTGTCATCCACAATCTGAAGGTACCTGACTCTAGCTCTTTGGGCCAGGAAACCCATCACCATAAGTAAATTCCGGGAGACTAAGTGGTGTTAGTCTCTATACCTATCTCTGTAATTAAATTCCTGATCATCCAACTTTGCAAGAGAGTCCCCCTCTCAAACCACCCGTTCTGTGGACCGGGAATCTCACTGCTACCTCTTCTGCTCTGGCTCTTGGTTCTGTTGCTGCTTCTCTTCTGCAGCCTCTCTGGTGTCCCCGATTTCTGTCCCTGGATCTTGGGGTCTAAGGGATGTGCTCTTCTCTTTTAATGGTAGAGCGAGCCCCCTTCCCCGCAGTGAGATGACTCATGGTATACCCAGCAGGTTGGCCACATTGACCAAGCCCCTCATGAGAGTTCCAAGTTTTTACAACTACAATCAAAATGGTTACCAATCACTCACAATTGAATCATATATTCTGTCAGCATCTTCCACTACCTTCCTCAGACTCATCGGGAAAAGAGGCAATCACTCACCTGCATGATCTTCCAGGTTGTTTGGTGCTCGTTACAAGGACTAGGGCTGGAAGAACACATCACAACAAATACTGCACCATCGGTGGGAGACACAAGCTAGGTTTTAAAAATGCCTCTCTCGTGACTCCACATCCTGCCACAGTTGGGACCCCTTTTTGAAAAATGCTGTTTGAAAAATTTACTATGGATTCTGCCAGCTGAAACATATTTTATGTTGGAAATTGATGCCATGACTTAGTTTAAATTCTTTTTACTATTTCAAAAATGTACTTTTTAAAGCACACGGTGTTACTGGTCCTTGTGGGCTCTTTGGGAACTCTAAGCATCCTTTATTCAATTGTTCCCATGCGCAAAGACTTCCCATTTTAAGCTGAAAAACTTATCCAATTATGACTTGGGGGGTTTTTAATTTCACATTGGTTGTGTTGTTTGATTCTATATTTCCCATTTGCTAATTTTCATATTCAGTGCATGATATGGTCCTTGAGTGAAATTAGGCTTCAGTGCAAGTAACCAAACAGTCTCCATAACAGTGGCTTAGAGAAGAAGGAAGTTTATTTCTCTCTTAGGTATAAATTGGTAGGCATAGTATCTGGAGCTAGTTTGGTGCCCCCAAATATCAGAGGTCCAGGTTCCCTCTTATCTGTTATAGCAACTCCATTTTAGTGTTCCATGTTCATGGTTATCAGGAAATCTAAGAGATTTACAGCAGACTGATCCCCAGGTCTCTCTCTTGGCTAACCAACTTTTTGGTTAGCAGCTAAATGCTTAACCATTCATGAAAAAATACTGCCATGATTCTGGCTCACAGCAACCCTATAGGGCACAGTGTAACAGCTCTGTAGGGCTTCTAAGACTGCCATATTATCAAAATAGACTCCCACATCTGTGTCATGTACAGTGGCTATGGGTTTGAACCACCAACCTATCCATTAGCATTAGAATGCTTACCCACAGTGCACCAGGGCTTCTGTTGCTACACTCACCTGGATTCCTTTTACACAGAACAATATGTAACAGAACAGTGACAATAATGAATTCTAGTTTTATTGTCCCTGCATTAAAAGTTGATCATCTTCTTATTTTTCACTATATTGTTGGACATAGTTTTATGAGATGTCTCTTAATTTTCTTACTTCTGGCAAGTTTATGTGAAAGATTCTTTAGTAATCTGTGCTTTATGTCAAAGTGTTTAAAATTATCTAGAGGATTGCACTATTCAGAGAAATACTGTTGCTTAACTCTTTTTGAAAGTAAATCCTGATCTCAAAATAGTTCATCTTATATACTGGGTTTTTAAAATATTTTGACTTTTCTTCAAAGGAATTCTGGCTAGCTATTTAGGAAAGTACAAAAAAAGGAGACATGGGATACACGTGTTGTTGCTTGGTCTACAAAGAAAAATGAGTTTGTTATATTTTGCCTAATAGAATATGTGTATGAGCTGCCAGATACTTTACTTTTGGTGATATTCAAATGTTCAGTGAAAATACTTTTGAGTATTTCCTGTGTGTATATATATATATATAAACTTATATATAAAACTCATTTAAATGCATTACAAAATTAATTTTTCCTAATTTGGAAAATTAAGTATGTAATTAAAATAGGACAGTCACAGGGGGCTTCATAAAGAGACATTACAAATGGAATATTAGGTAATAAAGCAGACAAATAGAATGGCCACAGCATTTACAATGACTTTGAGAAGATTGAAAGAAAAGCAATAAAACTATTTTTAGGATTTCTTGTTAAACTTTGTTTTTTTCTGTCTAGCTACAAGTTTTCTCTTTTAAAGTTTGCTTTATATTTTTAGTCCACTATAATGTGAATTAATTATTTGCATTGAAAGCTATTTCTAAGATGTGTTAAAAAAGATTTTTTAAAATTTTTATTAATAAATCTTTTTATTGGGGCTCATACAACTCTTATCACAATCCATACATACATCAATTGAGCAAAGTACCCTTATACATTCGCTGCACTCATCATTCTCAAATTCATCTTCCACTTGAATGTTGCCAAGAGATATAGCTGGTTTAAAAGAATTCTACGATATTCTGCCCCCTTAATTATTTCCAGTCTTAACAGGAAAGCAAGAGAAATGTGAAGGGAATTATGTGGTGCTAGTGCTGATTATGTGACACAAGCACTATCCAGTAAATACTCACCAAATGTTGAGTGTGAGTGTGTTTTGTGGTTCCTGACAGTTATTAAATCACTATTCCAGTATCTTCCTGGACTAGCTATTTGGTTAAAGGTCAAATTCTTCCCGTCACATATTTGAAATTCCATCTGTAATTTTTATTGGAACATTTTTCCAATAATGAAATCCCACCCTAACCACCCACTAGAGAAAGCAACACAGGATTCGTTTGTGTGGCGATGGCATTTCGAAGACAAAAGAACATCGCACATGTGACTAAACTGATGCCGTAATGTGGTCCTTTGGCCAATAGTTACCAGCATCCCTCTTGGAAGACATCATACAAGTCCAAAAGTGAGGAAATCCTTGGACTTAAAAACAGTCACTCTTATTGCTTTATTATATTATTAAATTTCTAGGGACACTAAAGAATCCAAGGATTGTGTGTGTGTGTGTGTGTGTGTGTGTGTGTATGTGTGTGTGTAGTGATTGTCATGGGGGCTTTCACAGACGGGACAAGAGTTCTGAAACCCTTTCTCCTAATAACATTGAGATGAGAGGACTTTGAATATAAAAGAACATGGCCCACGAGACTGATAGAGCAGCTCCTTCCATCAGCACGGCAGCCTGGGAAACCCCAGGGGTCAGTCCTTCAGGTTGGCTGTCAGTCTGAAGCAGCTTGTCAGCAAGGGAGGTTCCTGTGGTTCTCAGTAAATGCTTTGGATTCTTAGGCCCAGCTTCTTAATTTTCGTCTGGTTTTAGGCTCAAATGTAAATAGCACTATTGTATACATGTCCTGGTTTTCAGTGCTCTGCTGCAAAATCGCCTGTTTCCACCCATGGATGGCAGACTTGTATCAAGCCCCTTCTCCTTGGTTCTGCTCATGTGCGATGTCACCTTTACGTCTGATTGGGCCCAACTCAATAGCTTTATTTCTCAGGCATACCAGGAATGAATTATCCACCTCTCCAGAGGGGCACGTAAAACCTGACTGCACTGTGATATGGAGAAGCATGAAGTCTTGGAATTTGTGAATCTGTAATAAAATCTGGAAATAGTCATGCAGCTCTTTGCTTGAATGCATATCATTGAGCATTCAATCCATGGTTACAGCTCTTCCCTAGCGCCAGGTTGATTAAAAGTCGGTTAAAAAAACTGTTCACAGAGCCATGTTTGCTGGCAAACACTTCAGAATTACTGACATTTATTACCCAGCTGAGTCAACGGTTTCCATAAATGTCCAAGATTCCGCCTGCCCTCTCCCCACCCCCAGGCCCACTGGAACGGCCCTCAAAGATCATTATGAGGGTAATCTCTCCAATTTCATGTTCCCCAGCACTCCCACTAGAATATGGTGTCAAGGTGATGAGTTTTTCCTGAGCAGGGATTCCTGGTTTGTTCAGATGGACCACTTCCGCTCACCTTAACTTCTCTTGGCAAACTTGAAGTGACCGTGCTCATTTTTGTAACTTGATCCACTCCCTGCCATCGAGCCGATGCAAACTCATAGTGACTCTATAAGACAGCATGAACCTGCTCCTGTGGGTTCCCAAGACTGTAACGCTATACAGGAGTAGGAAAACCTCATCTTTCTCCCACATAACTTGACGAGTTTACTTTTTAAAATGGGGGAAAATATTAAAGCAATCTGATTTTGGCATTACTTCTAGGCCCTGCACATGTCAGCCTTTAATGAGTTATTAAAGAAAGAAATTAAGGCAACTCATTATTGGTAACAACTCTTCCTCTTCCTCTTTAAAATGGGGCTGATGACAGTGAGACTTCATTGATTTGTAGACTTCAAAGAGGTTGCACACTAGCATTTGATCCGATGCCTATGACCTTGTGAGTGGGCAAGTGTTCGGTCCTCATAGACCTGTGAGCTGGGAGGTGTCTTGTTCCCTCCACTTTCCAGGTGAGGGAGCTAAAGCTCACAGAGGGCTCACGGGACTTTCCATAGTTTGTATGGCCCAGGAGAGAATGAGGGTAGGATTTTCACCTGATTCTGGCCTCCCACTCCAGTGTTCTTCTCATTATAGGAAGGTGAAGTAGAAATGAATCAGTAAATTGCTACACCCATGTGTTTCGATCCTCTCTATTCATGAGAATCATATGTAAATTTTTAGAAACATGCAGGCGTTTTGATCCCAACGTTGGAGCAGGATAGAGTAGCTCTGGTGTGGAAACTAGAAGTCTGTGGGTGTAAAGAGTGGGCGCTGTGGATGGGCTGCCTTCCTTCTTCTTTTGTTTCTGCTTTTTTTGGTGAAGTTGGATTTCTGGAACTGCTGTGGGCTGTATGTTGGCACTTTTCTTTCTTTTTTTTTGTGGCACTTTTCTTTCAATCCTCCATCATCCTTCACGTTCGGCTTTTTCCTTCCTCAATGTCCAGTGCTGCACTCTGGGAATTTTCTTACTAGTCTTTTCCCATTGCCTAAATCTCTTTTCAGCTAGGCTTGGTTTGGTAGCCAATAGTCTTGCATTGACTCAGTTTATTTTCACAACTACACTTTTATTAGATTAGCGGTGCATAAGCGATTATCTTATATCATGGATGCTAATCTCACCTTTTAAAACAGCCTCTTTTAAATTATTTTTTTCATTAACCATATTATAAAATTATGGATCAAACACATCATTTTAAAAATGAAATAATCACGTAAGGCTTCTATAAGTAAAATGAACATGGTCTGTTACAGTTTTCTCTCATTCTGATTCTTGCTCGTCAGTGGTCATTATTTTCCAATCTTCTGGATATTTTACCTGTTAATTGCTATCATGCTTCGGAATAAAATGCTTAAATGACTAGTTCTTAATTTGTAATTCCTAGAACAATTGGTGAGGATGACATGGAGTTGGGCAATATTTCATTCTGTTAAATAATGTCACTATGAATTGAAGCCAACCAGACAGACCTAACACTCGTTTGTCATTTTCTTACGGCGTGGCGGCATGGGTGCTGCTGTGAGTGCAGAAGCTCAGGTGCAGAATCTTCCACAGTGAACAGGTTTTCGCTGAGCTTCCAGACAAAGGGCAGGCTAGAAAGATGGAACAGGTAGTCCATTTTTGAGGTATCAATCACTAAAAACTTCATAAATAACAGGACAAAGTAGTCTGAAAACGAGCACTTCAGGTTGTAAGGCATTGAAATGTGATGGGGGAAGAACTATTGCCTTAAAGTAGAGTCAATCTTAAAGTCTTGGATGGCGTAAATCTTTCTGAACTTTCATTTGATGATGGGATGCAACTCAAAATTAAAATAAGCAGCTGTAAACATCCATTAATAATCAGAAGTGGATGGTACAAAGTATGAATCTGTTATATAAAGTTGGAAGTTGTCAAAAACGAAATGAAACATGTTGAGATAGATATTTTTGGCATTCATGTGCTGAAATGGACAGGTATTGGCTAGTTTGAATCAGAAAATCATACGGTTTACTCGGCTGGGGTTGAAAACTCAAGAAGAAAGCAACATAATCATCATCAAATAGAACATTTCAAGATCTATCTTGGACTGCAGTGCTGTCTGTGACAGGCTAATATTTGTACACCTATAGGGAATGCCAACTAATTCAAATATTATTCAAATGTGTGCACCAAGCACTAAAGGGAGTGATGAAGAACTTGAAGAGTTCTAATACAATTTTCAGTCTTAAGTTGATCAAACATGCAATCAAGATGTATTGATAATTAATGATACTTAGAAAGCAAAAGTTGGACATAAAGAGGAAGGAACAATAGTAGGAACTAAGGACCTGGTGATAGAAATGAAGGTGGAGAGAACATATAGATTTTGTAAGATGAATGACTTTGGTGCAATAATTTTTTCTACAACGTAAGCTGTGGAATGGACCTCCTTAGAGGGAACACATAGGAATCAAATAGATTACATCTTTGAGGAAGGACTATCCAAAAGTACAATATCATCAACCATAACAAGGCCAGGGGCCATTATGGAAGAACCCATCAACTGCTCATAGGTACATTGAGGTTGCAACTGAAGACAATTAAAACAAGTTTACAAGACTAAACTATATCCCACTTGAATTTCAGGAACATCTCAATAGCAAATTTGATACATTGAACACTGATACACCATGCTATGGTGTTTTTAATCGCCTATCTGCATGTGAAAGATGGATAGTGAATAAAGGAGACTAAGGAAAAATGATGCATTTGAATTATGGTGTTGCTGAAGAATATTGAAAGTGCCCTGGACTGTCAGAAGAGCAAACATATCTGTCTTGGAAGAAGGATGGCCAGAATGTTTCTTAGAAATGAGGCTGGCGAGACTTGATCTCTCTCACTTTGACTATGTTTTTTAGGAGAGATCAATTCCTGGAAAGGACATCTGCTTAGTGTGGCAGTTACATAATCTGGTGTCAATTTGAGAGGATTATGAGGTCAATTTGAGAGGATTATGAGTGAAAGGGTGGAGCCTGGCCTCTCAATCAGGATATAATCAACGAGGCCTCTGTGTGGGCGTGGCTTTCTCCTGAGAATTCTGAGAACTCCTGTATTTTCCTCCTTGGAGGAGGGAGACATTTCCCTGTCACTGCACACTCCCTGAGAGATGTTCTACTGACAAGACATATGGCACTTCACCTACTCTGATGCAACCACACCTCTGGAGCCAGAGAAACTATGTAGATGCCCTTGTCAGCACTGAGATGCTTACAACACCACTGGATCCACAATACTTCCAACCCCTGGTCTGTGATCCTCCTCCATTTGGCATCATTGCACATATTTCATGAGTCTGAAGAAGACTTTATAGAATAGAATCAGACATATGGGCTGATATTGAACTTATGGACTTGATCTGGAGTGAGCTGGGCTGTTTTCTCAATATTCAAACTTCTTTCTTATATACATATGAGTATCTATGAATTTGCTTCTCTAGTTTACTTGGACTAACACACTTAGCAATGAAATAACAACAACAGTAACAAAATTCACTATCATCAAGTTGATGCCACTTCAAGAATTTTTTGTAGCCTCTGCAATGATGAGAATCCAGACTATTTTATAATTTTAATTTTTTCTAACAATTTTATTGGGAGCTGATCCAGACATCATACCATTCCATAGTTCAATTGCATCAAGCAGCATTGTACAATTGATACCACAATCAGTTTCAAAATATTTTCTTCTTTCTTGAAGTCTTTGATATCAGTGCTCCCCTACTCCACTGTACCTCAGTGGACAGAAAATTAATAAAATTAAATGTGTGGCAATATTTGTAATTTTAGTTCTGACAAAATATGCAAAATGAATTGATTATCCAAAAATATGCATAATCAATGGAGGACTTTTAAAGTGTAAAATACTACCGGTACGTATTACATGATGATAAATGGAACATATGCATTGATTTTCTAAACTAAGAACGTTCTCTCGTGCATGTAAATTTGGTCTTAGGTGCTTTTGAGTTGATTCTGACTCATAAGACTCCTACGGCCAACGAACAAACACTACCCAGGTCTGAGCCAACCTCATATTGTCACTATGTTTCATCTCCTTGTTACAGCCATCTTGTCAATCCATCTTTTTGAGGCTCTTCTGCTTTTTCACTGCCTGGCCATTCTTAGTAGCATGCCCAAAGCACACGCCTTACTGCTCACAAATGCATGAACATGATACTGTGCTTAGTAAAATATATGTTCACTATGTAAGCCCCAGTTGGTTATTTCCACTATGAATTTTCTTTCAAAAGAGACACTAAAACTAAAATCACGTGCCTGTTCTTGTAGGTTGCATGTGCTCCTGAGACCAAGGTGGGGCATTGTGAAGATGCGGCATTTGACCTTTAACAATGGTCCCATTCAAAAGAAAAATCCACAATGGTGCTATGTGATGTGTAATACAACTCCTTTATGACACTCAACTTATCTGTTCTACAATTTCTCCAAATAGAAATAATATGAATGAATGGGCTTCAGAGATGTGAGGAGTTACCGGTTACTCTGTGCTGTAGGACCGGCGACTGCCCTTCTTTGGCCAGACAGCCTTCGCTTGGGCCAGCCTGGGAGAAACGGGGCCTTGACCCCGCCAACCCCGGTCTCTTTCCCTGGCAGAGGTGGTGGCGTCTTCCGTGGGACAATATGTTCAAGAGACTGGACCTGACTCTGGAGGGAGAGTGACTCTGGATGGTCGGTTTCAGCCTGCAACTTCCTCCGGAGTAGGCCCACAGGTCACCCTTTCCTGCATTTCCATCTCGGGTTTGAACCTCGCTTTTGGGGAGGGAGGGAGTTACAATTGTTGAGCCAATAGTTTATGGGAATGTTGGAAAGAAACGAGAGGAAGATGGACATACTCATCAGTGGACAGTGTATGTGAAACCATATAGAAATGAGGCTATGTCAGCATATGTGTGAAGAAAATCCAGTTTAAATTACATGAAAGTTATGGCAATCCCTTAAGAGTTGTCACTAAGGCTCTGTGTGAAATTACAGAAACAGGATGGGGTGAATTTGAAATAATCATAAATATATTTTTCATTGACCCTAGGGAAAGACCAGCTGGTGTGCTTCTTTGATGTGGACTTTGTTGATGCTTCCTTCGTGTAGAAGGCTGCTTGTTTGAAGACCCCAGACACTATTCCAATTGATAGCCGGGCACCGTCTGCGTTCTTCACCACACTTTGCTGTAGCACCCTTAACTTTAGTGAGCTCTTCATGAAGGTGACCCTGTATCGTTTATTAAAGCTCTTTCAGTCAGGCACCAATGCAATGCTGGGGAAAAGATGGCGGCTTCAGAGTTTTATGATGAAATGATATTTCAAGACCCAACGGCAATGAGGCAACAATTGTTAACAACGTCTCATCAGCTTACTTTAGGAGCGTTTAAGCACAAGACAGAATTTGCAGATCTTGAAGTGAAAACAAGAGAAAAATTAGAAGCCACCAAGAAGAAAACAAGCTTTGAAATCGCGGAGGTTAAAGAGAGATTAAAAGCAAGTCGTGAAACCATAAATTGTTAAAAAACTGAAAGTAGGAAACTTGAAGAGGATGATCAGACAAAGGAGATATGAACAGTTCTCTAAAGAACATAGTAAAAAATAGGCTGAAAAAAGGGTGGGCATTCATGGTAAAATGGACTTATAATGTGACCGGAGTTATGTACTTTAGAGGAACTGCACACATATATAGTTGTTGACCATGAGTATCTCAGCAAGGAGTCAAAGTTTTTGTCCTATTTAAGCCATCTTCAATGTGAAACATGTCATAAGAATTGATACTGTGCAGGCTTTTCTCAGCCCACTTTATGATAATCCTCTGATGCTGAGCACAATTTTGAAAATTATTATTGTATTATATTTGTAGGCTATTATTTTGACAGGCATAAAAATTTTTGTAAAGTATATAACTTTTGTAGTTCTTCAGTAGCTGAAATCATTGTGTATATTTATTCAAATTATTTTCTGTCCGCATCCTGCCTGTTTTACATCTCATGTGCCCAATAAGTGCTTAATAAATGTAGCTAATGGAAGAATAAAGAGAAATATTGTGTAATGTCAGCAATATACACTAAGTTGACCAAGACAAGACAGTCAATAGAAGATCAAGAGCTCACCTGAGTGTAAATCACAACAAACATTTACACTCATTAAGCTGCTACTTGGTTCTCTTTTTAAGACACTGGAGCAGACTTGTAACGATCTCTGACACAATCTCTTCCACTGGATATTTAATAAGGAAACAACCAGAGACTAGGCTAGGTGGGGCACTGGGCAGTCTTGCCGGGTGATGTTGAACGTGCTAGATGGTATTTTAAGGTCACTCTCAGCCCTTGGTTAATAAAAACAGAAGTCCATCGTTCCTTATTCTTAATAGACTATTAGTCTTATTCTGAACTTGGAAACGTTATTCAACTCTGTGAATTTCAAGTAAAAATTTTAATAAGAAACCTTTGATTTCTGAAAAAATGACGTGTTTTGTTCACTCAAGTGGTTCCAGGGTGGAAAAAACACTGGCACAGAAAGGTGTCCTTCCACTGAACACTCAAAGCAAGACGAGCCATCGGAGACCTTCTAAAAAAGTTTCAATTTTCTTGGAGCACAATAGCCTAAGGGCTCAAAAAAGCTTCCAGGGAAGAGCTTCGAGTAATTCAAAGGAAAAACAAAACAGAAAACTTTAAAAATGAATTCATACCACACGCACATAGAAAGGTCAACAAATGTTGAAACCTGAGGACGGCATTAGACCTAGAAGTCAACATCCTATGCTTTCCTATTTGAATTCATGAAACTTATTGAATCCCCCCCCCTCTCAATTACAGAGGGCTCAACAGGAGCCCATTAGACAGTTGGCACTACAATTGATGCAACTCTCTAAACCATACCATCTTTAGAGGAGGTGTGAGCTTAGGTCTCCTTGGCCAAACAGAGAGCACCCTGTTAAAAACAAAAATGTAACAGTTAGTGTCCCCTGGTTAATTTTCTCTCCCAAGGCAATGTAGGACATATTTTGTTGTAAACTGGACTTAGTGAATATAATGTATGGCTATAATCCAAAAATTTGCATGGCGCTCTTAGAAAGGTTAGCTCTTAAGGAGACGTAAGCCTCGAGTGAGCACAAGTCAGTGTGTTTTTATAGCAGCATCCAGAGAGGTGCTTACCCAAAGCAGTCAATAGAATGCTTGATACTTTGTGTCGGTAAAAAATCCAAAGTTATGGTTAACAACATATATTCCAGGAAGTCTTTTCCCAAGAAACAAAATGTTTGGGGAGACTGGAAAAGATTAACAATGGAGACTATCATGCTCTCATTTTGCCAAGACATTCAACAAAAGAATAAATATATAACTAGTATTTATGAAGAGATTATATTGCAGGTGGAGACCCTAGGTGGTGCATACAGGTAATCCATTAGGCTGCTAAATGAAAGTTCAGATGGATGGATGGATGTATTGATTGTGATAAGAGTTGCTTGAGCCCCCAATAAAATGATTTTTTTTAAAAAATGAAAGGTCGCTATACCAAAGTGTGGTGAAGAAATCAGATGGTGTCAGGCTATCAGAAATAATAGTGTCTTGTGTCTTAAAACCTTGTCTTCAAACAAGCAGCCATCTAAGTGAGGTGCCAGCTATGTCCACATAGAAAGACAGTAGACTGTGGGATCCAAGGATTGTAAATAATAAAACCCAAGATCAGAGGAGGGAATTACTTTAAAGCTTTAAGGCCGGAGCACTCGGTTTGGAGGGCTATGAATGACAGGGATAGGCTATGGTTGAAAGGGAAAGCCCAAATCCATTTATGAGTTTCCCAAGAGATTAAGCTTCCATTGAATCCCTCGGTCCATTAACTGGGGATGAAAATAACCTTACTCTCTGACAGAATGAATGCATCAGAAAGTGAATTAATGCAGATACACCCTCCCCCGCCCCCCACTGCCATCAAGTCAATTCAGACTCAGAGCGACCCTAAAAGACAGGGTTGAATGGCCTCTGTGAGTTTCCCAGACTGTAATGTTTATGGGACTGGAAAGCCTTTCTAACTCAGAGCTGCCGAGTGGTTTCAAAGGGCTGACCCTGCAGTTACAGCCTGAAGTACAACCTCTATGTCCTTAGGGCTCGGAAGGCAGATTCAGTCAGGTTAAAAGTTAATAGCGTTTCAGTTATTTCCCCCTTTGACTTATTTTCAATTTATTCTAGTTTTTATTATGTCCTGCTTTCTTTTGGATTGAGGTATTTCTGTGTTTTATTTGGTTGCTGTTCTTAAGGGGAGAGAGTTGTATGATTTTCTTTTTATGAAATCCAGTATAGGTTAGACTATCCAGACAGTAGCTAGATGAGTAGTTTCTGAAGGTTATGGCAGGGGAAGTGGAAGGGTAATTGGGAGCACATAATAACAATGAGTACACAAATGAAGAAATGTCTACAGTTGATGGTGGGAATGCTTCCACGCCTCTTTTTCATATATTCAAACCACTGCATTGTATGACAGGAATTATATGTCAATAAAAATAAATAAACTATTAAAAACCCCATGGAGCTCAGTTTACTCCAACATCCATGAGTTGGAATTGATTCAACAGCGACTGGCTTTGGATGTTCCAGGCACTGCATCAAACTACCCTCCATGCACCGTTTCTTCTGTCATCACAATGGTACTATCAAATATGATCAAGAAGGCAATTTATCAAGAACCCAACTTTTAAATATAAATTGAGATTTCTGGAGAACATGATCAAGTTTCCACTGGCAAAGAAATAGCATACCTGTTTGCTTCCAAAGGCAACTTGCTTAAATATCATTCAAAACTGCTTCCATTGATAGATGGCTTGGACAATATTACCTCGGATTAAATAGCATTTTAAAGTCCAGATTAAAACTATGAGTCATTCAAAGACAAAGAAATCTGAGGTTTTGAAATAAATTAAGTATGTGATTAGCAATCATCTCTTAGTGTTCCTTATCTGTACACAGAGGTCAGTGCAGTATGACTTTTTCTATTTATTTGCGTTGTATTTTTTGTAATTTATAAGGTTATCATCATCATTCTGACTTCAGCTCTTAACAGTTTCTAGAACTTTGTTGAATGAGTGAATGTTCATTGATCTTGAAGTGAATTCCAACTCTGTTCTACAGACACATGGGAGCTTTCTGAATGACGGCTACCTTATACTATGATATAGTCTCAGTAGGGATCCAATCACCACCCAATTAACCTTGCACAGTATTACTTCTTTCTTGGATTTCTCACCTAATAAAGGTTAGATCTTGCACTAGGAATACAGCAGCAATATTTTTTTCAACTATTCAGTCTCCCTGTTAAGTAAAACCAGGGAGAAAAAGATGAATTGCCTCTCTAACTTTTGTTTTCATATTTATTCCAAAGTGTTGTTGAGATTTCATAGCCTAGGGCACCTGGAAGGTGAACATCAAGTTTGCTGTCATTGAGTGAAAGAGTCTTCCATGCTTCTGTGACGCCTGACATTAAACTTCTACCGATGCGCATTAAGCAGCCGTTTAACTTTCAGGTTGCTTGCAGTAACAACCCTGATTTATTATTCTTGGCTCAAGTTGAAAAGGAAGGAAAAACCCAAGCACATACGACGTGGGAAGGTTCATGTCATTTGAAAACTAGAGGCCAGAGTTTAGAAGTGACTTGATTGTGACCCAAGAGTTTAAACAAATTAGTTTGTCCACATGTACATGAAAAATGGATGATGTATACTGTAATTGTATATTCATTATGCACTACCCAGGCATAAAAAGGGAAGCAAGAGGCCGAGGTGGTGGTGTTAATACTAAAAGTACACGCTTTTACTGATGTACGTAGTGTTTATGGCTGTATTCATAAGCCTTTAAAGACAGTGGTTAGCACTGGGCACCACGTCAGGCTTAGCCCGGGCCTGGCAATAGCATAACCCCAACAGTTAATAAAATACACAGCGAGAACAGGATATGAGTGTATGCCTCCTGAGAATTACTGTATTCACAAATGGCTGGTGCGGCAGCGTTTTCTCGGCCACCTCTGAGGAAAGGAAGCACCTTGGGACAGTTGAAACAGGAAGGAGAGCAACGTGCCACCATCCAGGTACTTGACAGACACGGAGTCCTTTCTTGGAAAAGGAGGAGACCTGGAAAGAACAGATTTTTCTAAGGTGACAGTGGGAGGGGGAACAATTTTTAAAAAGAAAGAATATCTTATACTTTGAGGATGTCACATAAAATCCATACATGAAGCAAATAAAAAGCCTGTGCAATATGGATGTGGACGTTTTATTCCATTGTGAGAGAATAAAACCACGCACCTTTTCTTGCCTCTAGAGCTCCTCGAAGTAAAAGAAGGCAGACGCACCTCGAGATTTTGCATTTTCTTACAGTCTGTTTACTTCTAGGAAATATTCTGTAGGTATAACCTGTGAAGCCATAGCAGCACAATTAGAGGAAGACGCTTTAATAACCTTCCATATACAAATGACACATTTGCATATCTGTTGAGAGCAGAGAAGACGTAAAGAACTTACCGATGAAGATCAAGGACTATAAGCTTCGCTAGGATTACATAAAGGAAACAAAAATTCTCACAGCTGGGTTGTGTTAGTCTAGGTACTTTAGAGAAACAAACACACAGAAACTCATGCATAAGAGAGAGTTTTATAAAAGGTTAAGTGCACATCAAGAAAACATCTCAACCCAATGCTGCCCAAGCCCACAAGTCCAGCATTAACCCATTAACCCATATGTCCGACATCTATCCACAAAGTCCTCCTCTATCTCACAAAACATACACTATGATGCCAACTTCAGGAGTAAAGCCAAGTCAGTGAACATGTAAGCATCTCAGCGCTGGCAGGGGTCTCCACACAGCTGCTCCAGCACTCAGGGATGCATGGGAGCAGGTCCATGTGGCTTCTTAGGGATGTCCTGCAGGAAGTGAGGTTTGCCAGCTGAAGCAGGGAACTGCTAAGGTAGCTGCACCCTGGTCCGACCATCAGAAAACAAGAGACCTGAGAACTAGAAAGGCGACACTCACAGAGCCATTTATCCCTCCACCTTTCAATGAACCCCACATGTGTTTATCGGCTAGGTTGGCAAAATAAACTAAGCTTCGATTGGATTACATAAAGAAAAAAAAATTCTCACAGCTGGACCAATAAGCAACATCAAAGTAAATGGGGAAAATATTGAATTTCTCAAAGATTTCATTTTACTTCGATAAACAATCAATGCTCATGGATGTCAGGAAATCAAAAACATGTTGCACTGGGCAAACTTTCTGCAAAATACCTCCTTAAAATATTCAAAAGAAAAAAATAGTCATACTGAAGACTATTGTGTACTCTACCCAGATCCTGATATGTTCAATGACTTCATATACATGTGAAAGTTGGACAATAAAAAAGGAAGAGCAGAGACCTGGTGCATTGGTATCATAGGCGTAGTGAAGATGTAGTATTTTGAGGATGGCTACAAGGACAAACAGGTCTGTATTGAAAGAAGTACTGTTACTAACTCCAGAAAAAAACAAAAAGTTGGAAAATTAAATGAGCACACGATGACTCAGAAATGAGAAATCTCTGTATGTTTACAGTAACTCAAAATGCATGCTCACTAGAGTCAATTGCAACTCTTAGCAATCCTACAGGACAGGACTACCCCTGTGCGTTTCTGAAACTGTAACTCTTTATGAGAGTAGTAAGTCTCATCTTTCTTTTGAGAAGCAGCAGGTGGTTTTGAACTAGTGACCTTCCAGTTAGTAGCTCAGCTCATGTTATTTTTGTTGTGAGGTTGCTATCACATCAGTTCTGATCCATAGTGACCTTATGCACAAGAGAGGGCACTGCATAGTCCTGTGCCAACCTGTTCCTACACTCGAGCCCATAATTTCAGTCGCTGTGTCATCCCATCGCTTGAGGGGCTTTCTCTCTTTTGCTGCCCCTCTACCAAGCATGATGTCTTCTTGCAGGGATTGGTCTCTCCTGACATCATGTCCAAAGTACATCTAACAAAGTCTTGTCCTCCTTGCCTCTAAGAAGAATTCTGGCCAGACATTTTCCAAGACAGGCTGTAGTCCTTGATTTTTATCAGGAAGGGCTTCAAGTCCTCCTCACTTTCACCAAATGAGGTTATGCCATCTGCCTATCACAAGGTTGTTCATAAGCCTTCCTCCAATCCTGATGTTGCATTCTTCATGCATAACCACTGTTAGACGCTATATATTTGAAAATATGGAAGAACAAGAAAGCAAAATCCTCATCTTAGTCCTTTCCTACAGAATAACTGGTGCATGCCATTGTTGGTTGTTGTTAAGTGATATCGAGTCGGTTCTGACTCCTAGCAACCCGATGCGCATCAAAAGGGAACACTGGACCTGTACCAACCTCACAGTAGTTCGGTGTGAGTCCATTGTCGTAGCCACTGTGTCAATCCAGTTGATCTTCCCTGAACGACCATCTTCTTCTTTGTTGACCTTCTACTTTAAGAAGCATGATGTCTTTTCCAGAGACTAGCTGCTCCTGACAGCATATCCAAAGTATGTGAAACAAAGTTTCTCCACCCTCAGTTCAAAGCAGAATCCTGGCTATGCCTTCTCCAGGTCGGAATTAGTTTATGCTTTCAATGTTTTCAGTTAACGCTGTAAATCAAATTTATTATTTTTCTTCTATTTTTCTTACTCACTGTTCAACTTTCACTTGCATATAAGGCTATTGAAAATGCCATTGATTAAATTGAGCACATCTTAGTCACTCTTTAACTCTTTCAAGAGGTCTTCTATAGAAGATGTCCCCAACACAATATGCCTGTGTTAGGCAGTGTTGACTAGAGAGACAAATCCATTGACACTCATATATGTGTAAGAAAGAGCTTTATATCAAGGAGTAATTGTATAAGTCCATAAGTCTTATACTAGTCCATAAGTCTGATACTAGTACAAAAATTCCTCTTCAGACTCACACAGCTTCCTGCAGTGATAGAGAGTACAGGAAGATCACAGACCAGTGGCTGCAGTCTTTTGGATGCAATGGTGGTGGAAGCATCACAAGGCTCTGGCAGGTCTCAGCCACTTGGCTCGCCTTCAACAAGGTGAAGCAGAGAGAGAATGTGTAGCTCACCTCCAGGGAGAAAGAAGGAGGCTGGCGTGGGAGAGGCATTATCTTGGTCGCCCTCCAATCAAACTGCAACCTAACTGTTAGGCTAAACTCCACCCCTTCATTCATTCATTTTTTTTTTTTTACTGGATTTCACCAACAGAGAATGGTCAGGTGCAGTGGCAGGTGGCTGGCACCCCTTCATTCTTAATACCTTCAAGTTGACATGCGATTATGTAACTGCCACAATGCTTTATGATCTTGACTGCTACTTCCATGAGAACTGATTGTGGAGCCAAGAAAATGGAAAATCTTGACAACTTCTGTTTTTTTGTCTCCCATTATCCTGACGTTACCTACTGGCCCAGTTGTGAGGATTTGGGTTTTCTTTACATTGAGTTACAATCCATGCTGAAGGTGTTAGTCTTCTGATCTTCATCGGTAAATGTTTCAAGTCTTCTTGGCTGAGCAAGTCAGATTGTGTTACTTCCACACTGCAGGCTGTCAAGGAGCCTTCCTGTAACCTTGTCCTTCTTGGTATAGTCTGACTTCTTAAATTATTCACTCAGCACACAAATTGAATAAATATGGGGTAAAGATACAAACTCGGGGCCAAGATACAAACTCGATGTACATTTTTCCCGAGTTTAAATTATGTCACATCTGTTCTGTTTAAATGACTGCTTCTTAGTCTGTGGAGAGTGGTGGTTCTCAACCTTCCTAATGCTGCAACCCTTTAGCACAATTCCTCATGTTGTGGTGACCCCAAACCATATGATTATTTTCTTTTAAAATCGTTTTATTTGGGGCTCTTATAACTCTTATCACAATCAATACATACATCCATTGTGTCAAGAGCATTTGTGCATTTGTTGCCATCACCAATCTGAAAACATTTTCTTTCTACTTGAGCCCTTGGTATCAGCTCCTCATTTGTTCCCCTCCTTCCATGTCCCCCCTCCCTCATGAACCCTTGATAATTTATGAATTATTATTATTTTGTCAAGTCTTACACTGTCCGATGTCTCCCTTCACTCACTTTTCTGTTGTCCATCCCCCAGGGAGGGGTTTATATGTAGATCCTTGTAATCAGTTCCCCCTTTCCACCCCACCTTCCCCTTCCCCTGCTGGTATCGCTGCTCTCATTATTGGTCCTGAGGAGTTTATCTGTCCTGAATTCCCTTTGCTTCCAGTTTTTATCTGTACCAGTGTACATGCTCTAGTCTAACCGGATTTGTAAGGTAGAATTGGGATCATGATATTGGGGGGGAGGAAGCATTAAAGAACTAGAGGAAAGTTGAATGTTTCATCATTGCTATACTGAACCCTGACTGACTCGTCTCCTGCCTGTCTCCCGTGACCCTTCTATAAGAGAATGAATGACCAGTTGTCTACAGATAGGTTTGGGGTCTGTACTCTGCACTACCCCTCATTCACTATGATATGATGTTTTTATTCTTTGATGACTGATACCTGATCCCATCAACCACCTCGTGATCACACAGGCTGGTGTGCTTCTTCCACATGGGCTTTGTTGCTTCTTAGCCAGACAGCTGCTTGTTTATCTTCAAGCCTTTAAGACCCCAGAGGCTATATCTTTTGATAGCCGGACACCATCAACTTTCCTCACCACATTTGCTTATGCACCTGCTTTGTCTTCAGCAGTCATGTCAGGAAGGTGAGCATCATGGAATGGCAGGTTAATAGAACAAAGTGTTCTTGCTGTGAGGGAATACTTGAGTGGAGGCCCAATGTCCATCTGCTACCTTAATACTAAACCTATAAATATATGCACATAGATCTATTTCCCATCATTATATGTAAATATATTCACATATGTACATGTCTGTATTTAGACCTCTATAAATGCCCTTTGCCTCCTAGTTCTTTCCTCTATTATCCTTTTACTTTCCTTTGTCCAACTATCATGCTCAGCCTTCATTTGGGTTTCAGTAATTCCTCTCAGTTACATTGTCCTTGATCAAGCCCTGCCAGGCCTCCTACACTCTCCTTGCCATTGGTTTTGGATCACTTGTTGTTCCTTGTCCCTGGGTTTGTTAACACCCATTTCCTTTCCCCCAACTGCTGCCCCTCTCCCATGAGCCCCTGGAACTGTCTGCCCTGTGGTTTTCTCCTCCAGATGATAGACCTGCAGACATAATAATATGCACAAAAAATAAGACAGAGCAAAACAAAGCAACAAAAGAAAACAAAACCAATGACAAAAAAAGAGAAAAACCTGTAAATAGTTCAAGATCTGTTTGTTGACCTTCAGGAGTGTTTTCTGCTGGAATCTGATTGAGTGCCATGCTCTGGCCCCAAAGTCTATTTTTGGTATTCCCCTGGGACTTCCTTGCTCTGCGGCCCTTGCTGTTCTGTGGCACACCCTTGCTGTTTTGCCTCAGTGTGATGGGGTCAGATCGGGTGCAATTCCCACACTGTGTCTCCAGTGTTGTCTCCTGTAGAGCTATGGGTCAGTGAGTGATGCTGTGTCTCATAGTGAAGTCGGCCATATGGTCCTTTCTGTGCATTGTCTGCTCTGAAAAGGGATATCATCCTCCAGGCGTGGTGAGCCAGGATGTGCTCCACTCTCTCTTCCTCCCCCTTCATTTGCTCCTGTGTGCTCTGATCTGACATGTCCCTCTCCCTGAGCTGCTGCTTCAGTGCTCTCTGAAATAAATTCTTCTGGGGAGAGCATAAAATTATTTTTGTTGCTACTTCATAACTGTAATTTTTCTACTGTTATGAATCGGGCAACCCCCATGAAAGGGTCGTTTGACCCCCAAAGGGGTCATGACCCACAGGCTGAGAACCGCTGGTGCAGAGGTTCTTCATGAGCACCGTGAAGTGCTCTGAAATCCCCATTCTTTGCAATGTGATCCATAGTTTTCTATGAGCCACTCTGTCCAAGGCCTTTGCAGTCAATACAATACAAGTACACACCTTCGTGCTAGTCTCTGCCTTCCACCCCAATCCATTTGATGTCAACAGTGACATCCATTGTTCATGCCATCTAAATCTGTTTAGAATTTATGGCAGCTCTTACCAATATGCAGTTACTTCCATTTATAAAATCTCTTCAGCACAATTTTACTTGTGTGTGATACTAGTGATACGGTTCACTAATTTCCATATTCAGCTTAGTCGCTCTGCTTCAAATGGACACAAAAATGGATTGCTTCATTAGTTGACAAAATAATTATCTTCCAAAATTGTTGGCAGAGATGAGCGAGTGCTTCCTGAGCTTCATCCGTTTGTTGAAACATTGTGTTTGGTATCCCATAAATTCCTAGAGTCCACATTTTCAGGCCTTAGGAGGCATGGCTATTTTTGAATAGGTAAATGAATATATGAAGAATCACCTGAAGGAAAATTTTATCATATCTTGGTTGGAATACTTGAGAGAATGGACATTTGGGGTTACTGCTATTTCTGGTTAAATAAACAATTGCTATTTTAAAAATAGGCAGTTCTTTAAAAGATTCTATCCTTTGCCATAGAAATCATCCATGTTAGGAAAGTTTCCCTGGGGAAGATGAATAATCACTATTCTCTATTATTAATATAAAATATGCCCAAGATTAATATAAAATATGCCCAAGATACATTCATCCATCAAACTCACAGACCTTTTACTAGCTCTTGATGTAGCATTTCGCAGTGAATCTGAAAGATCTGTGATAAAATGGAATGTGACGTTTAGTTGACACTCCCATAGTCAGACTCCAAGGAGCTGTGGGAAGCTTCGGGCTAAGCGTGGCACTGCTCACCACACAAGGTTGTTGGTTTAAACCCACCAATTGCTCCTGTGAGAAAGATGAGGCTGTCAAATCCATAACGATTCCCAGCCTTAGAAGTCCTGGGCAGGGTCACTGTAAGATGGAATCCACTTGATGGCAGTAGGTTAGTCATTCTCTCCGCCGAGCTGGCAATCATATCCCATTTGGCAGTTACACCAAAGGAAACCAACAGCTTTTTGTTGTTGTTGTCAATAGCAAATACCAAATTTTGGCCCCATTCCGAGTGACACAGAGATGATTTGAAAAGGGGATAGCAACACACTGAGCAGATTTTTCTTCTTATTCTCAGATGAGGTAAAATCCCCTTTGCATTAGAAAAGGCCAATGGGTGTTTAGAGAGTAAGAGAAGAGTTGGAGATCCTAGTAACTCTGTGCTCTGCTGCGAAGCCTCCCAGTGGGAGGAGGGATGGGCAGAGGGCACAATGCCACCCCCCTGAGGTTTGTAGATATCCAAGAGGAGAACAGACGTGTGCCCCACTTTTCCTTCTGAAACTCTGAGAGAGGCAGCCTCAGAGAAGTGCCGCATGCCCCCTTTCTTTGGGGAGTGGTGTAGAAGTGGTGGCCAGGATAACTGCCTGGTGGGCATTGCAGTTTGATAAATATTAGAGAATTTTAGAAGAAAGTGGTCTCAGGTTATTATGGAAAGTGTGCTTTCTTGATTTATCAATGTTGACATATGGAAGATGTTACATTAGCTGGTTAGAAATAATAAAATGTTTATCATTCCCAGAACATGAGCCTTAATGATCTTGGCCTCTTTACCATTTTTGCCCAACTAGACAATGAAAGCTCCATGTCTTATTGAGCAGAGAATAAATCAAGCAGACCTACCTTTGTGTTGGCCCTTAGGATACCTTTATCTCCCTTCACTTATTAGACTGCCCTAGGATACCTGGTTGACGCTTTCCTTTTGCTCTATGCAAATGAAACTGAGGAGCAGGAGTCCTGATTCAGGTGCCTTTGGTCCTATAGAGAATGCTGACTGTTCAATAAAAGCAGCCATAGTCTCTGACAGATGAAACACCTAACACTGCTCTGGAAATATCTTGGAGCATAACAGAGTCATGTTTAGTTTATTTTCAGTTTAGACACAAACCTCATTCAAATTTTCCAACCAAAGGGCACATGTATCCCTTCTAATGCCTTCCCACCAATCCCCTACAGAATTCACATTTATTCCAAATTTTTCACAGTCCCAAACATTACAGAACGTCCACATTAAAAAAAAAGGTTCCACTACCACAAATGTTGCCTCCCACTTAAAGCCAATTTCTATTCTAACCAAATTGAAGCAAGCCAATTCAACTCCTCCCTCAGATTTTATCTCCTGTGATTTGATCTCCCAGGGACTCAGGAAAACAATAAATATTATTACTGAACTAAGCTGTAAACTATACCAATGTGCACTGGAAATGATAGCTGGAATGTTTAGAGAAACCCCTGGAAGACGTTGCTTAGATTTAATTACTGACCTTTTTATATTGAACTTTGTCCTCCAAAGCTATCAGTTACTTAGGTAGATTTGGAGGATTATATAGAGCTGCCTAATGTAAAATCTCAATTCTGAATGTACATTTATTGTGATTTATACTTAGCTGTGACCTCTTTGTCCTTCATTTTATTTTTAAAAATGGCATTTTCTGGCAATTCTTTTCCTGAAGTATGGCCTTTCACCTTAAGCACACGATTGTATTACACGATTATATAGTAGTAAGCGCTTAACCATCTGCATATAGCCCTAAATTAAAAGACAACTGATCCTTAATTCTGGCAAATGACTCCAAATTCTGCCTTTCTTTTTGTAGTTTAGTATTGAGTGATCCTTTCTATCCCAGTGACTATTTGACTGTCAGTTTGATGGATGGAAAAAGCAGAGCAGTAAACACAGCCCATTTACTCTGAGCTGATTCGCTCCAACCAGCTTCACTTCCACCCCACAAATCCCACTTCTCAGATAACCCAGGCATACCCATTTCTCCATCTCACATAAGCATTCTATTGTGAGGTGCTCCTGTCTCAAGAGAGGCTCTAAGGGGCTTTCAAGGGCTAGGAGAACCGAGAAGGGCCCAAGCCCTTTTTGTAGACGTGAGCTGCTTTGCCTGTCCCTTGACGGTTCTTAAACTCATGCCAAGGTGCCACCCAGACCTGGATCTGTGGAAAGCATGTGCTGTTCCAGCATGCAATGGACTTTTACAGCAGAGTAAAACAAAAAATGTCCACCACATTTCCCGACAGTCTAAACACCTTTGTTATGGGTTGTGCGTTATTGGTGCTAAGGTAGCTGGGAAGTCGGAGGGAGGATGTTGGCACCTGCAACCCGCTGAATTATTGGCTATTTTTTCCAAACCCCACAGATGTTCTGACCTGAGAATCTTTCACTGTAAACCCTGTAAAAATACCCACCACCTTTTTGTGATAACTACTTGTCCTGTGTGTGTGTGCGTGTGTGTGTGCGCACCTGATACACTATCCACTGTCTTTCTACCTCAAGGCATCTACTTTAATGAAGTTGAAAATTCAAGTGTATAATCAATTTTGACTATCTCTGGAGTATCTGGTCTAGATATAGCACTTTGTCTGATGTCCACACTCTCGAGGGTTGGGGGGGGGAGAGAGAGAGAGAGAGAGAGAGAGAGAGAGAGAGAGAGAAGGAGGAGGAGGAGGAGGAGGAGGAGGAGGAGGAGGAGGAGGAGGAGGAAGAAGAAGAAGAAGAAGAAGAAGAAGAAGAAGAAGAAGAAGAAGAAGAAGAAGAAGAAGAAGAAGAAGAAGAAAGAAGAGGAGGATGAGGATGAGGAGGAAGAAACAGAGACAGACACACACAAAGAGACAGAGAGAGACAAGAGAGACATAATATTGAGATAGCCAGAGTGCTATTTTTTAGCACTCAGCTTTGATTCATGGCAACTTAGAAACCTCCTCTCTCGCGGTGACCTGGCTGCCTGACCGCACTGCTCTGGAAGAGTCTTGTTGGAAATGAATTGTTAATACATAATGAAACTTTAATTCATGATGCATGGTTATTCTACATCCAGCCAAGTTATGACTGAAGAAAACATTTGTAAAGATTGCATGATCTTCAAAACCAATCCTCTGAATATTAAAAACACCCACCCCTTAAAGACTTAGTGTGCATGAAACTAAATCTCTAGACCTACGTTTCTCCTTTATGTAACATATAGAATGTCTCTCTCCTGCCTCTGAGGAAATGGCTCCCTCTTCCTTGAATGTCAGCTTTGTATGTAAGTGTAGAAGGTGATCACTTACATGGGATAATTGGTTGACATGTGTGAGCCTAGGAACATCATTTTTAGATCCATCATGGGACCTCTAATTTTATCAGTTGGATTTTATTTGTTTACTATCCGATTCCCTTTAATTGTTCTTAAGCACCAATTACACTTAAAATGTTCCTGGAGACACGTATCAGTTCGAGCCTGCTTTTGAGGATGAGGGAAATAGAGACAGGGCATCAGCTGACAATTAGAGAAGAGCAAAGCCCAGGCAAAGAGGCCAGGATGGCTATCCAAGTGTGTGTGGAAAGATTGGTAAGGCAAGGATGGGATGGGACTCGCAGGCAGGAGAGGAGAGGGAAATGCCCGTGACTAATCCATCCATTTAACTGCAGAAGGCTGCGCCAGCCCTTCATTTTCGAGTAATGGGCATTCGCTTAGCTCGTGTCAAGCAACTTGGACGCCCGCTGAAGGGAGAGAAAGACATCTCTCAAAATTAACAGCCAGGACCTTCACACACCTAAATAAACAGCTTTTCGTGCCAACCATCACATTCATTTAGAGAGAGATGTCAGTGGCAGAGCTGAACACGGCTTTTAACAGATTTCCTGTTGGGGGGAGCGGACAGAGGCGGAGAGCACAGTGTGGTGGGGATGGGCCAACAAACGCTCTTCGCCGCTTTCCCAATGGCTCTGTTGGAGTCATTGAATGTATTTCCTTGAAAGCGAGGTGGCTGGGACGTGCGTCATTTGTGAGAGTAAACTCTTGCTCTTCTTAGTCAATTAGGTTTGCTTGTGATTAGGTTAGTGACACATTTCAATGTCTTATTTTATTTTCCGCGGAAACCCAATGTCCACCCTGTTCTCACGTCCAGCTTCTCTTTATCAGCCACGTTCGGCAACTCTGTCTGTGCCTAACAGTCTGATGAGTACTGAGTTAATTCTTCGCAGCCAGCCTCAGTCTGCACCTGCTTTTAAAGGTCGTCCGTTGTCCCTGTGGCTTCCAGGTTCCAGACACAGTGTCTCTTGCTATATTGTAATGACCAGGCCAGAGTGATAGGGATTTTTTCTTAAAAAAGGATTATCATAAAATGTACCATGTGTCAAATGCTGTGTGGGGCATTTATGTACTTTATTTCATTTAACACTTTAAACAATGTTGCCAGATCGAGTGTTGGAACTATTTTTCATACGTGTGCAAATTATAGCTAAGTAACCCACATAACTTCATTCCTTGAAGAGCAAGACTGCAGTCCCAAACTAGATACTTTCAGTTCTGACTCATGGAAAGGTTACATATAGCAGAAAAATATATTGCCCAGTCTTGGGTCATGTTCGTGACTGTTGAACATTTGAGTTTATTATTTTGGCTAGCGTGTCAGTCCATTTCATTAAGGGTTTGTCTGTTTTTATTGACTGTTGCGTAATAGGGTGTACTTTTCAAGAGACTGGTCTTTCCTGATGACGTGTGCAAAGCAAGGGAGCCAAAGTGTCATCATTCTCCCTTCTGAAGCGCATGCTGTTTGTATCTCTTCTAAGACTGATTTGTTTTTCTGGCTGTAAACAGTTTATTCAATCATCATTACAACACCACAGTGTGAACGTATCGCGTTCTCTTTTGTCTTCCTTTGTCAGGGCTCAGCTTTCACATGAATCTGGGGCAATTGAATTGACCATTGCTTAGGTCAGGAGCACTTTAGAACTTACAGTGGTATCTTTGCTTTTAAAATATGTTTTTAAAAAGTTTTTTCCAGCGGGTTTTCCCAACATAGTTCATTTGGTTCTTGACTGCTGATGCCAGAGACATGGATTGTTGATCCAAATAGAATTAAATTGTTGACAACACCAACTTTTCTTCTCTTATCCAGATGATTGATTTGTGAGTCCAATGGAAGATTTTCCTTTCCTTCATATTCACGCATAATCATATTGGAAGGTTTAGTTTTGGACCTCTATCATTAAGTGCTTACAGGCATCTTAATTTGGGGCATGGAGGTATTCCCTTGTTTTAGTCAAACAACTGCCTTTTAATTGATGCACAGATTCTGCGTGAACACTAGGAAATGCTCTGAAATCTATATACTACTTACTGAGTTTTACAGACAGAGGTGTGTCTGTGCGTGTGTGTTTAATGCTAATTTTGAATGAGCATACAAAGCTGCCTGGCTTATTTCATATCACAGGGCTGTTGGCGAAAGTTTAAAATAGTTAATGAGTGTGAAAATAGTTAGAAATCTGTCAGAATTATCTAAGATTTGCACAGTTATATCATTCATTAAGCCATATTTATTTATTTGAGCCCTAGCTCTGTTCTTGGGGCTGGGCATACTTCCAGTGTCAGAAATTGCATTCATGTCTTTAGCAAATTGTATATTGACTTGAGTTGCTATTTTGTAAGATAAAATTAGTTACACAAATTGAGAGGTCACTGTGATTACACCTATTATACCAGTACGTTGGTCATTAATACTGCTGTTCTGTTCAAGGTGAAAAGGTTCCCAATGGTCTGTACATCTTGCCAATAGAGAATCCTCCCCACTGAATTTCTGGGAGAAAGTTGCTTAGAAACTGTTTAAATATTTCAGGTAGCCTAGCCTATTACTAGACAGCTTTAGTTTTTGGAGAATGTTGAACAACAGCTGTTCTCAACCTGTGGGTTGCGACCCCTTTGGGGGTCAACGACCCTTTCACAGGGGTTGGCTAAGACCATCGGAAAACAAATATTTCTGATGATCTTAGGAACTGAGACACCGCTTCTCTATCCATCTCCAGGTGGGACCCCCCTCATGCAGATAGGCTGATCTGGTAAGAAAGAAGCTATCTCAACCTTGGAACTGGTGTTGGGTTTTTACACATACTGTCACAAAATGTAGCAATGTAGTTTACTATTGTTATATTAAGACAGTTATCCATGCTACACCATGCTTAAAGACAAAATTTCATTTATTTGTAATTAGAAATAAATATTTCACAATATAGAATTACATATTGTTTTTGTGATTAATCACTATGCTTGAATTATGTTCACTTTGTAACAATGAAAACATATTGTGCATATCAGCTATTTACATGATGATTCATAACAGTAGCAAAATTACAGTTACAAAGTAGCAACAAAAATAATTTTATGGTTGGTGGTCACCACAACATGAGGAACTGCATTAAAGGGTCATGGCATTAGGAAGGGTTTAGAACCACTGACCTAGAAGGTTAAAGAACAATGGTGAGGGCAGTTATTAGAAAATTCTCTACCACCTTATGCTGATACCTTTGTCTTTGACTTCTTCACTTGGGAACTAGTTAAAGCATCAGAGGCATGATAAGTAGTATTCTATCACCGTTTCACTTGACAGAATTTCAAGTAATTAAGGTTATATATGACATCATCTTTAAGACTTTTTCTTTTATTGGCAAAACATTCTCAAGTTTCTCAGTTGTCGTTTGTGGTCCTATACAGACACCTCATCTTCATTTCCTTTGTTTTAGTACATTGAAGGGGTCAGGTATCAGGCATTAAAGACAAAAAAATCATAGCATTGTGAATGAGGGGGAGTGCAGAGTGGGGAGGGACCCAGGGCCCATCTGGGGGAAATTGGACATCCCCTTGCAGAAGGGCTGTGGGGAGGTGAAGAACCAGTCAGAGTGTAGTGTAGCAATGATGAAACATACAATTTTCCTATAGTTCTTGAATGCTTTCTCCCTCCCACTATCATGATCCCAATTCTACCTTACATAACCAGCTGGACCGGAAGGTGGACTCTGGCATGGGTAAGAACTGAAAATACGGGGAATCCAGGACAGATGAGCCACTCAGGCACTGTGGTGAAAGTGGCAATATTGGGAAGGTGAAGGAGAAAGGGGAAACAGATGACAAGGTCTACATGTAACCTCCTCCCTGGAAGACGGACAGCAGAGAACTGGGCGAGGAAGACATTGGATGGTGTAAGATATGATAAAATAATAATTATTTATAAATTATCAAGGGTTCAGGGGGAAGGGGGAGCAGGTAGGGAGGGGAAAAATGAGGAACTGCTACCAAGGGCTCAAGTAGAAACCAGGTGTTTTGAGAATGATGATGGCAAAAAAATGTATGAATGTGCTGGACACAAATGATGTATGTACAGATTATTAAAAGAGTTGTATGAGCCCCTAATAAAATGATTTAAAAATGTATCTCTCAAGCCATCTGCCAATCCTATTTTGCAAAGTTGGAAATGAAAATTATCAAATGAGGCAATGAACACAAAGTTCATTTATAAATTATAAAAAATAAAAGAGAGATAGAACCAGACTCTCTGCCATCAAATTGATGCCAATTCACAGTGACCCTACAAGACAGAGTAAGACTGCCCCCATGGGTTTCTGTAACTCTATGGGAGCTGTTGTGGTTCTGGTTGTTGTTGTTGCTAGGTGCCACTGAGTTGGTTCCTATCGCTAACAACCCTATGCACAGAGACCAAAGCAGTCACCCTCACAACGGTTCCTATGCCCCAGTCCATTGTTGGAGCCACTGTGTCGATCCATTTCAATGACGGCCTTCCTGGATTTTACTGTCGCTCCATTTTACAAAACATACATCCCTTTCCACAGACTGGTCTCTCCTGTCAATGTGTCCAAAGTATGTAAGGCAGAGTCTTGCCATCCTTGCCTCTAAGGAGCACTCTGGCCTTACTTCTGAGACAGATTGGTTTGCCCTTTTCTCAGTCCATGGTACTTCACTGTTCTTAGCCAGCACCCCAGTGGATGAGCAGCTGCCACAGAAGCCTGGATTTGTTGCAGATCTTTCACTTGTTCAGGACCCCACTCAACACTAGCAGCTTTTCAATTCACTTGATAAATAGGCTCAACTCCAGAACCCCCAAAAAAGCACTGCTATGGAATTGATGCTGACTCATGGCCACCTTATAGGACAGGGTAGAAATGCCCCCTGTGAGTTTCTGAGCCGCTTTATGAGAGTAGAAGGGACTGCCTTTCTTCCTCAGAGAGCCTGGTGGTTTCAAACTACCGACCTCAGGGTTAGCAGCCCACCACACAACCACACCACCACCCAGCCGCGTGTTTCCTTCACAACTGAAAGAGGGCCTCCTGACATGGTGCCTCCTTTTTAATTATGGGAGGGACCAGATGTAATAACTTATCCTTCACTTTAGTAGGAATATCTGGGCAGGTCCCAAACCACTGTTTGGCTAGTGTTAGGTGCCATTGAGTCAGTTCATAGCGACGCTATTTTCAATAGAAGGAAACTCCCAATTGTTGTTTGAACCTATTGTTGCAGACACCATTCAAAGCATCTTGATGAAGGTCTTCCTCTTTGTATCTTACTAATTTACCAAGAAGGATGTGCTTTTCAGGGACTGGAATAACAATGCAAATGTTTCCATTCATCTTTATTCATGGATTAATCTTTTAAGATTATCTTTAGCGAAATTGTACTTGCAGGAGTACTTGTTTGAGGATTTCCACATTCTGTCGGGTCACCGTTCCCTAGACTGGACACACTTGGATTTCTTGGAAATTGTTGGGTAGGTAACTATCTTCCAATGTTCTTGGCATAAATGTTTGAGTGGTCTCAGCTCTGCATCAGCTTGGCAAAACATTTCCATCGATATTCCTTCAATTCCTGGAGCCTTGTTTTTTTGATAATACTCTTAGTGCAGCTTACATTTCTTCCTTCAATGCCATCATTGCCCCTCCATTTTACCAAATGTGGTGTCCTTCACCATGGACTGGTCTCTCCTGTCACTGTCCAAAGTATGTAAGATGAAGTCTTGCTTTGGTCTTATTCTAGCTCTTGACATGGTTGAATATTGACCAGTTCTTCTTGGTATAGGGATTGTGTGTTTCTTCCATCTTCTACTGTTGATTCCTGTATAATTCAAAAATTTGCCCATAGAATTCCTCAATATTGTAACTCGAGCATGAGTTTTCCTTTCAGCTTGAGGTATATGGAGCACGTTGCTCCTTTTGGTGTTTCCAGCTCAGGCATTTGCACATTTTCTGCCTTAATCTTCTTGAACTGCTCTTTGGCTCCTTGAAAATTTCTGTCTTTCTTGTTTTTTTGTATTTGTGGCTCACATTTCCAGCAATTGCCTATTTTTATTAATTATACCAGTGCAACTTGGCCAGGTGCTCAAGCATATGAGCTACTTCTACATTTAAAAAAATAATTTTATTGGGGGCTCTAACAGCTCTTATCACAATCCATCCATCCATCCATTGTGTCAAGCACACTTGTGCATATATTGCCATCATCATTCTCAAAACATTTTCTTTCTACTTGAGCCTTTGGTATCAGCTCCTTATTTTCCCCTTCCCCCTTCCCTCGTGCACCCTTGATAATTTATAAATTATTATTTTTTTATGTCTGATGTCTCCCTTCACCCACTTTTCTATTGTTTGCCCCCCAGAGAGGGGTTGTATGTAGATCATTGTGATAGGTTCCCCCTTCGTCCCCCTCTTTCCCCTTCCCCTCTTGGTATCACTAGTCTCATTATTGGTCCTGAGGGGGTTATCTGTCCTGGCTTTTGAGCTCTTATCTGGACCCATGTACATGCTCTGGTCTAGTCAGATTTGTAAGGTAGAATCAACTCCTTGAAATTGTCTGTTAAACTCTTTTATCCCTTTTCCATTTGCTTCAGCTACTCTACATTTAAAGGCAAGTTGTACAGTCTCCTCTTACATCCAATTTGGCCCTTTCTTTCCTTCTTATCTTTTTAATTACCTTTTGCTCTCTTTACGTGGGATGTTATCGCACAACTTGAATTCCATGTATCAAATCTGTTCTTGAGATATTCTCTAAATTCATGTGGGGTATACTTGAGGTCATATTTTGGCTTTCCTGAATTTGTTTTATTTCTTTTCAACTTCTACCCAAAATTGTATATGAACAATTGATGTTCTGTTTCACAGCTGACCACTGACTTTATTTTGGTTGATGATAGACTCCTAATTTTCCTAGATGCATACTTTGTATACTTCATATTCTGAATGTTAGCGATGTTTGCAGTGGTGTAATCTCATTTTCAGTCATGCCCCGTTAGCTAATGGCGATCCTGAAAGCGTCATCCCATCCGCCTCACGGGTGACTTTGTTTGGGGGAGCCAGGTCGTTCCCTGTCAGCTTCTGTGGCAGAGCGGGGTTAGCACGCAGCAGGTGCAATCCCTAGCCACTGCCCAGAGGAAAGAGGAGGCTTTCTGTTGTGGGAAAGGTTTGCAGTCTTGGCAACTGACAGGAGTAGTTCTACTCTGTCCATTGGGCTGCGCTGAGTCAGAAATGGCTCAACGATTGTGAGTTTGATCTTTTTGAGTTCCCCAACTTGAAGGGCTCATCTTCAGGCACTACAAAAGTTTAGCTGTTATTGGTAAGGCTTTAAGTTGTTAATCTCTCAAAAGTGGCAAGCCTATTCCTTCGTCCACTCTGTTCTTAGTCTGGAAGCTCCACTGAACTGAAGATTCAAAGAGGACTTCCTCTCAATCTGTTCAAGTCAATGCTAACTCATGGGCCCTGGTGGGGTAATGGTTATGCATTGGGCTACAATCTATGTGGACAGCAGTTCAAAACCAGCAACAACTCCAAAGGAGGAACCAAGTAGGTTTTCTATTCCTGTAAACAGTTACAGTCTGGGAAACCCTTAGGGGGTCACTGTGAGTCAGCATTAACTCCATTGCAGTGAGTCAAAGAACAGTGCTATTTTAATTGATTTGTTTGCTTATCACTCATGTATTCATTCACTCACTTATGCATTCATCAACCATTAATTAGATGGCATATGTTGCATAGTTAGACATGTGTCAAGGAACATCACAGCTTATTTCCTAATCCACTGCTAACAGAAATTGCATTGAGTTCTTATATATTCTTGTAGTTCATTCTCACTAATACACATGAAAGGCTTGTTGTTTCACCCAAAATCATAAAAATGTAACTTAAATGTGCCGGACACAACGGATGTATGTATGGATTGTGAGAAGCGTTGTATGAACCCCCGATAAAAGGATTTAAAAATGTAATTGAAATTTCTAAACCATTTCTTATCTTTTATTCCCTCCTATTGTGCTAACTTGTTAGTTCTTATCATTACCTGGGGGGAAAGTTTCCAATGAAATAGATATTTTGAGCTTAATAACCTACTGTATGTAATCAGGAGGGGGCTCCGATGACAGAATGCACTGGAAGCTTTTATCCGCATTCCTGTTCAGTAATTATGATACATATTGCTGCTTGGCTGCTATGACTGTCACCCTATGCTCATTGTTGCTGTGGAGTGGTGTTGAATCAGTTCTGACTCATAGCGACCCTATGTACAGCACAACCATACTCTGCCCAGGCCTCTTCCAGGCTCGATGCAGCTTCTGTGTCAGTTCATCTTGTCAGAGGTCTTCCTTCTTTGCTGCTCCTCTACTTTACCGATCATGACGTCCTTCTCCAGGGACTTGTCTCTTCTGAAACATGTCCAAAGGACTTCAGATGAAGTCTCACTATTCCTGCCCTTAAGGGACATTCTGGCCACAGTTCTTCCAAGACAGATTTGTTTGTTCTTTTGGCAGTCCGTGGCACTTGTAATTTAATTCGCCATCACCATACTTTAATCACATTGATTCTTCTTAAATTTTCTGTATGCAATGTTGAACTTTCACATGCATATGAGGCAATTGACAATACCATGGCTTGGGTCAGGCACACCTTAGTCCTCAGAGTAATCTCCCTGTTTTCTTTTCTTTCCTTTTCTTTTTTAATCATTTCATTAGGGGCTCATACAACTCTTATCGCAATCCATACATACATCAATTGTGTAAAGCACATTTGTACATTCATTGCCCTCACCATTCTCAAAACATTTGCTCTCCGCCTAAGCCCTGGCACCAGCTCCTCATTTTCCCCCTCCCTCTCAACTCCCCCATCCCTCATGAACCCTTGATAATTTATAAATTACTATTTTGTCATATCTTGCCCTGTCCAATGTCTCCCTTCACCCACTTTTCTGTTATCCATCCTCCAGGGAGGAGGTCCAATGTAGATCCTTGTAATCGGTTCCCCCTTTCCAACCCACCCTCCCTCCATCCTCACAGTATCACCACTCACACCACTGGTCCTGAAAGGATCATCCGCCCTGGATTCCCTGTGTTTCCAGTGCCTATATGTACCAGTGTACATCCTCTGGTCTAGCCATATTTGTAAGGCAGAATTCGGATCATGATAGTTGGGGAGGGGGAAACATTTAGGAACTAGAGGAAAGTTGTATGTTTCATCGTTGCTACATCGCACCCTGACTGGCTCATTCTCCCCCTCCCCACCGAGACCCTTCTGTAAAGGGATGTCCCATGGTTTACAAATGGGCTTTGGGTCTCCACTCCACACTCCCCACCACATTCACTATGATATGATTTTTTTGTTCTGATGATGCCTGATACCTGATCCCTTCGACACCTCGTAATCGCACAGGCTGGTGTGCTTCTTCTATGTTGGATTTGTTGCTTCTGAGCTAGATGGTGTGCTTCTTCTATGTGGGATTTGTTGCTTCTGAGCTTGTTTACCTTCAAGCCTTTAAGACCTCAGATGCTGTATCTTTTGATAGCCGGGCACCATCAGCTTTCTTCACCACATTTGCTTATTCATCTGCTTTGTCTTCAGCAGTTGTGTCGGGAAGGTGAGCATCATAGAATGCCACTTTAATAGAAGAAAGTATTCTTGCACCGAGGGAGTACTTGAGTGAAGGCCCAATGTCCTTCTGCTACCTTAATACTAAACTTATAATTATATGCACATAGATCTCTTTCCCCATCCTCATATAAAACTACAATGCCTTTATGTAGACCTCTATAAATGCCCTTTGCCTCCTAGCTCTTTCCTCTATTTCCTTTGACTTTCCTCTTGTCCCACTATCATGCTCAGTATTCATATGGGTTTCAGTAATTCCTCTTGGATACATTACCCTTAATCATGCCCTACCAGGCCTCCTACACCCTCCTCACATCCGATTTAGATCACTTGTTGTTCCCTTGTCCCTGGGTTTGTTAACACCACTTCCTTTCCCCCTGGTTCCCCCTTTCCCATGTCACCCTGGAACTGTCAGTCCTGTTGTTTTCTCCTCCAGATTATTCATGCAGCCTATCTTATTTAGACAGACCTGTGGAGATAATAACATGCACAAAACAAGACAGAGCAAAACCAAGCAACAATATACAACAAAATAACAACAAACCAATGACAAAAAACAAAACAAAACACAAGAAAGAGAAGCTTGTAGTTAATTCAAGGACTGTTTGTTGGCCTTTAACCTCCTTGCTTTTTGACATTTTCAAGAGACCTTGAGCAGCAAATGTATACAATGCAACACATCTTTTAATATCTTTACTGCTGCTCCCATGAGCATCGATTATTGATCCAAGCAAGACAAAACCCTTGATAGCTTCATCATTTTCTCCACTTGCCGTGGTTTTACCTACTGGTCCAGTTGTGAGGCTTTCTTTACAGTGAGTTGAAATCCATACTCAAGACTGCAATCCTTGATCTCCCTCAGGAAGTTCTTATCACTTTCCGCAAGCCAGGTTGTGCCATTTGCGTATCTCAGGTTGATAACGAGCCTTCCTCCAACCTTGATTTGGCATTCTTCTTCATTTAATCAGCTTCCCTAATTATATGCTCAGCATACAGATTGAATAAGTATAATGAGAGGATACAACCCTGACACACGCCTTTCTTGACGCTAAGCCATGTTTAAGCCAAGTATAACCATTCCCTTGCTCTGTTCGCACAACTGCCTCTCGATCCATGTTGTACCAGTTCCTCATGTGCACTGTGACGTGGTCTGGAGTCCCCGTTCTTCTCAAAGCGCTCCCTCCTTTGTTATGAGCCACACGTTGAACATGTCTGTCTCCCAGGGCCGTTGAGAGATGCTGAGAGGCCAAAGGCTGTGTTTCTCTTGTGACCTCCTGAAACAAGATCGTAACCTCTTGAAACGGGACTGTTTATGTGGGTACGTGTGTGAGCATGTGTGTTATTTGTATCTGCAACACAAAGTTTACTTATTATTTGTGCCTATCATGCCAGTGCTCTTTGCTTCTTTCCCCGTACAACCTTGGTAAGTCTTGTGGGTATCTTGAAACAAACTGTAGGAGTGGATCCGACCCATGGTGAGGAGAAGAGGAGCATTCATAGTAGAGTTTTTAATGTTTCTCATTTCTTTGCCGCATGCCAGCTCTGGATCCTGCAACACTTGAATTCTGGGTCCAGAATTTTGTTTTCTTCTTAAATAACAGGCATTTGTAGTCTCACAGTTTTGGAGACTAATAGTCTGGATTCAGGGTGTCTGCTCTTAGAAGTCACCAGGAGGACTTCCTTTCTTGCCTCTCTCAGATTCTGTTCACTCCAGGTGTACTGTGATGGGCAGCGGCTTCTTCCCGTGGCCATCAGCCCTGCACGTGTCTTTCTCGATCTCCTCTTTTTTCAAACGACTTAACTCTTGGGTTTCTGAGATAGAAAATTTTTTTTATGGGAGTAGCAGCAGCTGGTGGATTCAAGTTGCCAGCTGTGAAGTTAGAGCACCTCAGAACTCACTACCATCGAGTCCGTGCCAACTCATAGCAACGCCATAGGACAAGGCAGGCAAGGTAGGACTGCCCTGTGGGTTTCCAGACTCCTCTTTCTCCCTAGGAGCAGCTGGCCAGTTTGAACTGCTGACAGCGTGTAACCACTATACCATCAGAGCTCCGCAGTTAGAGGGATAGAACAATAAAAATCTAGAACCTACCTATCCTTCATAGTTCACTGTAAATCACTGTTACAGATTGAGTTGTGTCCTTCCTCCCCCAAATGTGTCAGTTTGGTTAAGCCAGAATCCTCAGTATTATATAATGATCCTTCCTTTCATCATCAAATGTGATTATCCTATGTGTTATAAATCCTAACCTCTAAGATGTTAATAAATCAGTTATGTTCACAAGGCAGGACACAATCTATCGAATTAACTTGTATTTTGCATCAATCTCCTTTGAGATATAAGAGATTAAATAAGAAAGTAGAGAAAGAAAGACTAGCTCCCACCCACAAAGAAGATCCTGAAATGAGCACATCCTATTGTCCTAGGTTCCCTGTACTGAGAAGCTCCTGGAGACGAGCAAGGATTCAAGCTGAGACCTGGAGCTCTCCGGGGACACTGGTCCACAGCTCTTGAAAGGGTCTTCCCTCTATGCCAACAGAGAAAGCCTTCCCCTATAGCTGATGCCCTGACTTTGAACTTGTAGCTTCTTGATTTGTGAGACAATAAATTTGCTCAAGAAAAAAAGTGGGTGGGGCATGTATGAAATGTAATTAGGTCCAATCAGTGTCTGTTTTTTGTTTGTTTCAGGGGATATATTATGTGTGTGTGTGTGTGTGTGTGTGTTTACTTTTGATTGTGAATTAGGTGAAAGTTACAGAGCAGATTCTAGATTTCCTTAAAAAAATTCACACACATTCTGATTGAACTCACCCATTGCAATCCCTTCAATGTACCATTGCTTATCTCGCTTCCTCCCCATCTTTCCTGTTTCCATTCCCCATTCTTGTCCTTGGGTAAATGCTGCCCTCCTTATCACAAACGATCGATTGGTCCAACATGAACGTGAGCTCACTTCCAGACCTGGAAGGTAAGCGACATAGTCTTTGGGGTCCAACCAGTCTCTACACGGTCACATAAAGAAACCTGGTTTCTTTATGACTGTGAGTTCTGTTTTACATTTTTCTCCCACTCCATCCAGAATCTTCTACTATGATGTTTTTCAGGTAGGTCCATAATTCTTAAAAAGTATCAGTGATTTCTAGACCATTTCAGAGTCAGAAGGGTATGCGTTCTTAACACTGCTTAGAATCCATGTGGGTTATCAGACTTGGCATCAGGAACACTGAAATCCCGCATGAATCATGCCCTTGGGTTTTCCCTTTGCTCTCGGTCTGAGCAAACATTTCCTGGCTTGCTGAGTTCCCATGGAACCCAGGAGGTTCCTATCAGTACCGCCTCAGCAGACTGCGCAATCCTGGTGATTTATGCTGTTCTCGTAATGGGGCTGCGGCGTTCCTCATTGTAGCTTTAATTAAACACCAACGATGAAAGGAAACCCAAAGGGAAAACTTAGAGATCGTAACCATTATTTACTGAAATCTGTACAGTGGAAATGTGTAAGAGGAAAGAGCAAAGAGACTTACGCCCAACTCTTCCCAGCACATGTCCACATGCTTAGTGATGACCTCCTCTGAGACTTTCTGATTTCCCCTCTGACCTCTTGTTTTGCAACAAGACGTACAAGCCAGTCGCATGCAAAACTATGCTATTGAACATGCATTCATATATCCAACAAGTATTCAGTGAGAAGCTATGATGTGCCAGGCCCGGTTCTAGGCCGTGGGTACCCAGCAGATAGCAAACCATAAAAACCCCTGCCTTCGTGGAAATCCCATTTCTAGTGGAGAGATAGGATAGGTGGATAAAGATACAATTATATACAGATACACTTGATTATAAACTCAAAGGAGCATTCTCAATAATTCACTCTGTGAGGTTCACTGGAGAACTTTTGGTAAATATTGTTTCTTAGAGAAAGCTTGCTCCCTTTTACTTCTAGGTTACTAAGACTATTTTTTCTTTGTTTTTAAATTACTCCATGTTGAATCTGATCAAATATTATCAGACACCACACAATTTTTCTCCTGTTCCTGTGTTCAAATTGATAAAAGTTTGCAGAAAAAAAGGTGTTTACTCTCTCCTTTGAATGTTTACAACAATTGATCAGTAGAGTCATTTCTCTTCTGTTTTTTTTTTTTTAATTGGTGGGAAGGTTTCTAGTTACTTTTACTCACATCAGATTACATGCAGATGACTACTGGACTTTCCTATTTTTTTCATTTGGCAGTTTTGCTAAGTTGGTGTTTTCTTCCCAAAGAATTTATTCTTTTCATTTACATTTTCAAATTTATTTATGTGAGATGATTTATGATATGCTCTTACTCTTATTTTATAAGATCTGAACTGATATCTTCTTTAATTATTTTTCATTTTAATATTTATATTTTCTGGGTTTGTTTATTAATGGAACTTTCTACTCTATATTGCTACACTGATGAGTGAAAACAGATTTGACTTTTTTTACACTATTAAGAGAGTTACTTTCTATTTAATTATGGCCACTGTTTTTCTTAATTTTACTTTCTTTGAGTTTAACATAATTTTCTTATTTCCTGAAATGAAAGCATAGAATTGTAGTCTTTTTTTCTTGTCTAATGTGTGCACTTAGCATACATATTGAGGGTTTTTTTTAAGTTCCTGGAAAAGTGGAATTTCCACAAAAATGTTAAGTCCACTTGTTATATTTTCATCTAAACTATTTTGGCATTTTCAATTTTCATCTACATTCTATATTTTCCCTCTCTTTTCTTACATTTATTTAGTCATAATTATTCAAAAACTCCTGTCTACTAACTTCAATAATTGTGTCTTTCTTTTGATGTTAGTTCAACCTCAGAACATCTCCTTCTTTTGTACTTTTTTGGGAGTCTTTAAAAGGTTCTGTTTTCTTCTGGAACACAATGTCCCTTTTTGTAGTAGGCAGAAAGCAGGGTGGAGGGTTTCTTAAGTCCATTAGCGTTTGAACTAAGTGCATGCTAAGTTGCTGTTTTACATCTTATCCTCCTGTTCTAAGATGTTTTAAATGAAAATCTCATATTTGCACTGGAACCCCTACCCATGGTAGGTGCTGGATTCTTAGTCCCTTCAGCATTGTCTAGCTGCTTTGCTTTCAGTGTTTTGTGGTTTATCTTGTACATTCTAAATTTCAATTTCTGTTTTAACATTGCTTGAATTCAAATGAATCTGTTTTGCTTTTCAGATATTGCTGGCTTAGCTTTTTACCTCTCTGTTTTGCATAACTTCAGAAATTGACATATATCATGAAGGATAAATCAACCCCGTGTGTTTGAGATTCTTCTGATTCTAATTTCTTACATTCCAGTCTTCTCTGACATTCAAATATTTCCTGGGTTCTCTGCACCAGAAATTTGGGTAATGATTTGCTGCCCCAACAAGGACTGGATTTTCAATCTGCGTGCACACCCTGAACTAGCAAGTGTTCTCCCCAGGGAAGAACAAATGTAGAGGTCAGCTTACTTCTCTGATGTTCTCCTCTTCAGGATGGTTGCCCCTATGCTTCTCATTTCTCTAACAATTCTCTGCTGGCTTGAAATACTTGTAAGAAATGCTATCTGTTTTCACTCTTTTTTTGGGGGGGAGGGGTTTTGGGGACTATTGGTTTTCTTCAAGTTATTCAACTTTAGTCTGCTGCACAAGTCATAATTTGGATATATATTTTTTGTCAGAGACAAATAGAATTCTGTCTAGATTGCACATGGTATGGGAGAGAAATAGAGAAGGTGAAAAAATCTCTAAGATTTTGGCCTGAACAATTGGAAAGCTAAGGTTGTCTTTAACTTAGAAATAATGGCTGAGAAGCTGGGAGTTGGGGATTGGATTCGGATATCAGATAACTTAATTCTGGAGAAATGAGGATGGAAGTTTGATTTAGTCATCCAACTTTTGATGTCAACAGGCAGTTTGTAATTTAGCATAAGGAGACAGAGCTTGAAAAGCAAACTTGGGGAGTCATGAGCATATAACATGTATGTAAAGCTGTAGACTTGTTAAAATTACCTGGTAATTTGATGGTTTTTCCTCTAATTTCTTCCATGGAACTCTTTTTGACAGAGCCGAAATTTCTGTCTCTCTCTCTTTGGGGCCCATAGCTTTTTTCTAAAGCATTTTATTGGGGGGTTCATACAACTCTTATCACAATCCATCCATCCATTCATCGTGTCAAGCACATTTGTACATTTGTTGCCATCATCATTCTCAAAATATTTGCTTTCTACTTGAGTCCTTGGTATCAGCTTCTCATTTTTCTTCCCCCCTCCTTCATGAACCCTTGATGATTTATAAATTATTATTATTTTGTCATATCTTACACAATCCGACGTCCTCCTTCACCCACTTTTCTGTTGTCCCTCCCCCAGGGAGGAGGTTATATGTAGATCATTGTAACTGGTTCCCCCTTTCCAGCCCACCCTCCCAGTATCGCCATTCTCGGCATAGGTCCTGAAGGGATCTTCTGTCCTGTATTTCCTGTGTTCCTGTTCCTGTCTGTTCCAGTGTACATCCAATTCCTGTCTGTACCAGTGTACATCCAGTTCCTGTCTGTACCAGTGTACGTCCTCTGGCCTATTGGTCCATATCGTGACCCTCACTCGCCTGACCATTTCATGAGGGTTGCATCATTCACCATAATTATTCAACCTGTATGCTGAGCAGATCATCAGAAAAGTTGGATTATATGAAGAAGAATGTGGCATCAGAATTGGAGGAAGGCTTATTAACAACCTGCGATATGCAGCTGACACAACCTTGCTTGTTGAAATCGAGGAAGATGTGAAACACTTGCTGATGAATATCAAGGATTGTACACCTCCATACGGATTATACCTTACTGTCGAGAAGACCCAATTCCTCATAACCTGACCATTAGGTAGCACCATGATAAATGGAGAAAAAGTTGAAGTTGTCAAGGATTTTGTCTTGCTTGGATCCCTACTCAATTCTCATGGGAGCAGCGGTCAAGATATTAAAAGACATGTTATCTTCGGTAAAGTTGCTGCCCAAGGCCTCTTGGAAGTGTTGAAGAGCAGAAAGGTTAGTTTGAGGACCAAGGTGCACCTGACGCAAGTCATGGCATTTTCCATCGCCTCATATGCATGTGAAAGTTGGTCATTGAATAAGGACCACCTAAGAATGGATGTGTTTGAATTACCACGCTGGCAAAGAAAGTATCATGGATTGCCTAAAGAGCAAACAAATCTGTCTAGGAAGACATTGACCAGAACGCTCCTTTTAGGTAAAGATGGTGAAACTTCATCTTATATACTTTGGGTGAGTTTTCATGAGAGACCGGTCTCTGGAGAAGGACTTCGTGCTTGGTTAGGTGGAAGAGTATTGAAAAAGAGGAAGGCCCTTAACAAGATGGATTGACAAAGAGGCTGCAACAGTGGGCTCAAGCACAGGGGCACTTGTGAGCACGGTGGACTGGGCAGTGGTTTGTCTGTTCTGCATCGAGTCAGTGTGGGTCAGAACCGACACCACCACTGGCATCGCTTCCCCGTCTCTGACTCAATAAATGCAGCCAATGCAGCAGCAGCAGCTGCCCGCTCTCCTCCAGGGCCTTTGTTGAAAGCCCGTCTGTCTTTGGTGTTTTAGGGTTCCCAGGCCGAAGCCAAATATCAGTCCCTTAGGTTCCCTCAAACAGAAGACCAAGTCCGTTGACTGGGGTGTAGAGGAAAGTGATGACGTCCCTCTTACACAGAGACAGACTACTAGCATAAATGAAATTTTCTCCACTGAATCCTCTCTACAGAAATTCTTCCCTACTGGTCTCATTAAAACCCCTCACTGGACTTTTCTTTAGGAGGCTGTACTTCTCCCACACATCTTTCTCGGAAGAAGAGACATAGGAGGAAGTACAGCAGTTTCTGAGGAAATCTTTCTCTCCCGAGCCTTACTCTTTTCTTTTATACCCCACGTGGGAGGGAGGGTTTCCAGCCTGGTATAATAATTTTCAACAACTGCTTTTGAAAATTTGTATCTTGGTGTGGCACATCACCTTGAAATGTCATAGCTATTATATTTTGAAAGTACGTTAGTGGCAATATCCTGTTAAAAAGGAAAGGGTTGTTATGCTAATTAATAATTACATATTTCTGCCTTGATAGTGGCTATCAATAAATGAGAATGTGTTTGGTACAGAGGAAAAAACGATCGGGATGCCTTATGTCATGATATCTTGGCATAGTGATATGCATGTATTAGATACTTAGACATTTGCTGAAAGGATGATTGAACTTGTTGTTAGGTGCTGCTGGATTGGTGTGCCATGGGATGAGAGGAAATGCTACCCAGTCTTTCACATCCTCACAACAGCTGTCATGGTTGAGCCTATTGTCACCACAGGGTCAATTTACCTCCGTGAGGCTCTCTTTCTATTCACTGACCCTCTCCTTAACAAGCATGATATTCTTTACCAGGGACAGATTTCTCCTGATCCAAACTATGTGAGATGAAATACATGATGGAACTCAGATGCTTTGAATAGATACTACAAAGTGTTGATTCTCATCAATAAATATATCTCAATGGCCATGTTGTGAATTGGAAGATAAAGCCTATTCATGTGAAAGGCTCAGTAACACCACATGAATGACCGTGAGCAGTGATAGTGATTTTCTAGTGAGAGGCCGAGATAAAGAGCTCCAAATAAGAGCAGGGAGGAAGCAGTCACTGTCACTTGGATGTGGCTTTTGGAAGGCCAGAGAAACCAGAAACTAACAACAAAATTCACGTTGCAAGTGGGTCCCTGCTCAGTACTCCCTCAACACAAGAGCACTTTGTTCTAACAATTCAGCAGTTTGACATGCTCACCTTCCTGGCACGATCACTGAAGACAAGGGGTGCACAAGCAAATGTGGTGAAGAAAGATGATGGTGCCCAGCTACCAAAAGATATAGCATCTGGTCTTAAAGGCCTAAAGATAAACAAGCAGTCATCTAGCTGAGAAATAACAAAACCCACATGGAAGAAGCACACCAGCCTGTCCCTACTTGATTGCTGAGGACAAAGTGGGTGCATAAGGAAAAGTGGTAAATAAAGCTGATGGTGCCCAGCTATCAAAATATATAGCATCTGGGAACTTAAAGACTTGAAGATAAACAGGCAGCCATCTAGCTGAAAAACAAAAAAGCCCACATGGAAGAAGCACACTAGCCTATGCTGACATGATCACTGAAGACAAAGCGGGTACATAAGCAAATGTGGTGAACAAAGCTGATGGTGCTCGGCTGTCAAAAGATATAGAATCTGGGACCCTATGGCTGGAAGGTAAACAAGGGCCATCTAACTGAGAAACAACAAAGCCCACATGGGTGAAGCACACCAGCCTGTGAGATCACAAGGTGTGGAAGGGATCAGGTATCAGGCAGCAAAGACCAAAAAAAAAAAAAGCATTGTATTGTGAATGAGCGGGGTGCAGAGTGGGGATCCAGGGCCCATCTGTGGGAAATTGAACATCCCCTTGCAGAAAGGCTGCAATTTTCCTCTAGTTTCTAAATGCTTCCCCCCGCCCCCCGCCCCACTATCATGATCCCAATTCTACCTTACAAATCTGGCTGGACTGGAGGATGTACACTGGAGCAGATAGGAAATGGAAATACAGGGAATCCTGAACAGATGAACCCCTTGGGACCTGTGGTGAGAGTGGCGATACCTGAAGGGTGGAGAGAAGGTGAGGGAGGAAGGGTAACAGATTACAAGGATCTGCTTATAACCTCCTCCCTGGGGAATGGACAGCGGAGAAGTGGGTGAAGGGAGATGTCAGATGGTGTAAGATATGACAAAATAATAATAATTTATCAATTATCAAGGATTCATGGGGGAGAGGGAGCAGAGAGGAAGGGGAAAAATGAGGAGCTAATACCAAGGGATCAAGCAGAAAGCAAATGTTTTTAGAATGATGATGGCAACATATGTACAAAAGTGCTTGACACAATGGGTGGATGAATGGATTGTGATAAGAGTTTTATGAGCCCCCAATAAAATTATTTTTAAAAAAGAATAGAAAGGACATAAAGTATTTGTTGACAACTAAAGCAACATTTATTACTTTCCTTTGTATAAATCTATAAATATTAAAATATGATTTTAATATTTCCAAAAATTAACATTGCATTAAGACTACACCATGTAATCTTTGAGACATAGTTCATGCTGATAGGAAATAGACAAACCATATGCATCATTCTGTGCTTAAATGTTAATCTATCTTTTTTTTAATTGAAAAATACGACACACATAGAAAATGTTTTAAAAATAAACGTTAAGCTTAATGAATGAATACAATAAAGTCACACATGTAATGGAATCACTACGCAGGTCATGAGAACTTTGACAGTATGCTAGACGCCCTACTTGTGCTGAAGATGAGGATTACCATTTCCTGCTCTACTAGGCAGTAGTTTATGGCGATGCCTGTTTTTCTACTTGAGCCATGTGTACTATCTACTGTAAAAGAAAAATCATCAAAAGGCTGGAGTAAAATGTTTCTGTGTAATGCAATTTGCCACCCTTTTCTTGGAGAAGATAAGTGGTGACCAAAAGCCCTAGTAATTTTCTGATGAACTTTGTGGTGGTTACATACTCTGGTGTCAATGGGGGACTTGAGAGGATTAAGAGTGAAGGGGTGGAGTCTAGTCTGTCAATCAGATGAGAGCCAATAAAGCCTCTGTGCGTACATGGTCTTCTCCTGGGAATTCTGGGAAATCCTGATTTTGCTCCTTGGAGGCTGGAGACACTTTCTCTCGCTCCTTACTTCCTGAGATACATCCCTGAGGAGAAGCCATATGGACCTATCCTGATGCAGCCCTGGGAACTGGAGAAGCCACACGAAGACCCCTGCCAGTGTGGAGATGCTTACAACACCACTGGATCCAAAGACTTTCTACCACCTGGCCTGTGATCATCCTGCATTCAGCGTCATTGCCTGTGTTTCCTGAGTGTGAAAAGGACTTTGTATATTGGTATCAGACAGATGGACTAATATCAAACTTATGGGCTTGGACTGGACTGGGTTGGGATGCTTTCTCAATGTACAATTACTCTTTATATAAAATCCTCTCTTATACACACGCATGCCCATGAATTTGTTTCTCTAGTCTACCCTGAAGTAAGACAAACTTAATGAAATCAGGGTTTGTTTGTGAGATGTTTCACTCACCCATTTGACTCTAAGTCGACAGTTAGTAAAAAATCTAGCACCCTTTACCCGGCAGCCAGTCTTTACATGTGTCAACTGAAAATATCTCATAAACATTTTCCTCCCCTAGGAGATGGACCTACAAGTCACTCTTCTTTGACTTCTTAATTGCCCTTTCCTGTGCAGACTAGAAAGTCAAATGAACTTTGATGCATGTTTCTAATGAAGTCATGTAAAAACCACTTTTTCAATGATATGGATTTCTAAGCATTGTATTTTGGTCCATGTTTTAATTTGATTAAAGTGTTTATATTTATACTGTTGTAATTGTGTTATTTTTGCTAATCTTATTGTTTTTACGTATCAAGCACCTTCTTCGCTTTTCTTCATTCATTTTTGTTATGCTGAAGTATTCCTTCGGCGGTCTATATCAAAACGCATTCATGCTACTGTCAATGGATACTTTCATGTTTTTTGTTTGGGAACAAGACTTTTAGAGATGCTCTTACGCAGGAAACTCTGGAAGAGACCGAAAGCCTGTCAGTGAAGGACAATGTAAAACTAAATTAAGGTAGGACTCTTAATGGAAAGTGATAGAAAAACAGCAAACCTGCACCCTGTCAAATGCAGAAAACAGTTGAGCATGGGGAAATCAAGGCAACACAGGAATACAATTACTTCCTTATACAAATGCAAATACAAGCTCCTAGTGACCCAGCAACTTCTCTGCTAAGTCTATACCCTGAAGAAATTAAGAATACAACAGGGACATATGCACACCTATGTTTATTGCACCAATTCCCCAAATAGCAAAAACACAAGAACGATCTCCAACCCCAAGTCTAGAGGAATGGACACACAATGTCTGGAACATTTATACTTTGGAATTGTATGCATCAATGAAAACAATAATAACTCTCTTACACACTGGAAAACATGGACAAAACTAGGGAACATTATTTTTAGCAAAGTCAATCTTCCAAAGATAAATATTTAATATCACCATTGTTATAAGGAAACACAAAGAAGAAAAAATGCGATTTATACACCAACAGACAAAACCTTGATGAATACCAGGTGGCCAGGGACAGGTGTGAGAAAAAGAAGAGAAGAAGGGGGAAAAGATAGAGGTTTTAACAGGATTTCGTTTCTTAAGATGGGCCGTGTAATGCATATACCATACATGTAGTATACACACATAAATATAACCATTGTGTTTCTTTTTTTAACATTTTATTAGTAGCTCATACAACTTTTATCACAATCCATACATACATCAATTGTGTCAAAGCACATCTGTACATTCATTGCCCTCCTCATTTTCAAAATATTTGCTCTCCACTTAAGCCCTTGGCATCAGGTCCTCTTTTTTTCCCCTACCTCCCTGCTGCCTCCGCCCTCATGAGCCCTTGATAATTTATCAATTATTATTTTGTCATATCTTGCCCTGCCCGACGTCTCCCTTCACCCACTTTTCTGTTGTCCGTCCCCCAGGGAGAATGTCATATCCTTGTAATCGGTTCCCCTTTTACAACCCACCCTCCCTCTACCCTCCCAGTATCGCCAGTCATACCCCTGGTCCTGAAGGGATCATCCATCCTGGATTCCCTGTATTTCCAGTTCCTATCTGAACCAGTGTACATCCTCTGGTCTTGCCAGAATTGCAAGGTAGAACTCGGATCATGATAGTGGGGAGGAAACATTTAGGAACTAGAGGAAAGTTATATTTTTCATCGGTGCTACATCACACCTTGACTGGCTCGTCTCCTCCCCTAGACCCCTCTACAAGGGAATCTCCAGTGGATGACAAATGGGCTTTGGGTCTCCACTCTGCATTTCCCCTTCATTCACTTTGGTAGGATTTTTTTGTTCTGCTGATGCCTTATATCTGATCCCTTCGACACCTCGTGATCGTGCAGACTGATGTGCTTCTTCCATGTGGGCTTTGTTGCTTCTGAGCTAGATGGCTGCTTGTTTACCTTCAAGCCTTTAAGACCCCAGACACTATATCTTTTGATAGTCAGGCACCATCAGCTTTCTTCACCACATTTGCTTATTCACCCGCTTTGTGTTCAGCAGTTGTGTCGGGAGGGTGAGCATCATAGAATGCCATTTTATTTTTTAATTAAAAAAATTTTTTTAGAATGCCATTTTAATAGAAGAAAGCATTCTTGCATTGAGGGAGTATGTGAGTGGAGGCCCAATGTCCTTCTGCTACCGTAATACTAAACCTATAAATATAGGCATATAGATCTATTTCCCCATCCTCATATATAAATATATTTGCATATGTACATGTTTTATCTAGACCTCTATAAATGCCCTTTGCCTCCCAGCTCTTTCTTCTATTTCCCTTGACTTTCCTCCTTTCCCACTATCATGCTCAATCCCCACCAGGGTTTCAGCAATTCCTCTTCGTTACATTACCCTTGATCATGCCCTACCAGGCCTCCCACACCACCTCACCACAAAGTTGAATCACTTGTTCCCTTGTCCCTGGGTTTGTTAACACCACTTCCTTTCCCCTACCTCCCCCTATCCCATTTCCCCGGAACTATAGGTCCTGTTGTTTTTCCTCCAGATTGTTCATCCAGCCTATCTTATTTAGACAAACCTGCGGAGATAATAACATGCACAAAAACAAGACAGAGCAAAACCAAGCAACAATATACAACAAAACAACAACAAAAAACCACTGACAAAGAACAATACAAAACACAACAAAAAAGAAAAGCTTGTAGTTAGTTCAAAGATCATTTGTTGGCCTTTAGGAGTGTTTTCCAGACCAGTCTGTTGGGGCACCCCGCCCTGGCCCCAAAGTCCACTTTCAGCATTCCCTGGGGACCTTGCCACTCCATTCCCTTGCTGTTCCGCTGCACTCCCCCAGTGCTTTGCCTCGGTGTGGTGGGATCAGGTCGGGCGCAATTCCCACACTGTGTCTCTGGTGCTGTCCCCACAGGGCCGTGGGTCAGCGAGGGACATCACGTCTCATAGTGAGGCTGGCCATGTGATCCTCTCTGTGGACTGGCTGCTCTAATTGTGGTCATCCTCCTCAAGGCCTGGTGGGCCAGGATGTGCTCCACTCTCTCCTCCTCCCCCTTCATCTGCTCCCGTGTGCTCTGATCAGTTAGATATGTGTTTCTTAAAAAGAAAAATCCCTCCAGATTCCTTATTCCTCAAATCTAAATGAGGGATTGAGCAGCTTTAAGAAATGAAGAGGAAGAAAATAAGAATTGCATTGGACTTGGATTGTTTAGTGACAAGGAAGTTCATCTCAAACCAACGAACGAACAAACAAACCCCAGATAACAGAACAACCACGGCCAGGGAGACAATTCTGACTCGTAAAGACCTTGAGGAAGGTCAGAACGGCTCCTTGGTGTTCTTGAGACTTTACATCTTTTGGGGGATAGATAACCTCATCCTTTCCCGATCGGGCACCTGGTGGGTTTGAACCAGTGACTTTGCTGTTAGCGGTTCAATGTGCAATCCATTATGCCATCAGGGCTCCTTGAAGAGAAAGAAAGCAAACAATATTTCTGGCCCTCGCCTCACCGTATGTGTGTCGTGACCTTTATGCGAACACTTCTCCAGGGACTGTACCCAGGAGTGCCTGGATCCCAGGCTATGTATGCGTCTGTGCAACTTCATGTTTCACAGCGGTTGTGAGAGCATCGTGTGAGAAGGTTCATTTGTTTCAGTTGCCCAGCTAACACATAGTATTTTTCAGTCTTAAATTTCGTCAAATCATTCGGGTATTAATTTGTATTTCTCTGATGATAAGTTAAATAGGCTTATTGATCATTTCTATTTCTTATTTTATCATGTCCCCACTCAGGTCTCTAACCCCTTTTTCTAGTCTATGGGCATTATCAGTAAATTCCAGTCCTGGGAGCAGAACAGCAGGCTTGGTAAAGTAGAGGCTCCGTCAATAAGACGAAGACCCCCGGTAAGAAGGACAGACACATTACCGGCAGTAATAGACTCAAACATCACAATCATTATGAAGGTGGTACACAACTGGACAGTGTTTCCCTTGGTGCACAGGGTCGCTACGAGTCAGATAAGTCACCAGAGTCGACGCAATGTTCTCCTAGTAACAAGAACGACAGCATTGGGCATTCTGTCACTTTTTATTATTAATTTGTAGCATTTTCTACAGATATAAAAGCCCTCTGATTCAAATATCTTTGCTCATCTTGTGCTTCTTTTATATTTTTTGTTATATAGTTAAGTTTAGTATATTTTGATGTTTTATGTATGATCTGTGTGTCTATGTGCTTATGAAACTTAATTTTAAATTCTTAATATTAAATCCTGATGTTAGACCAGGAACAAAGCTATGTATTTTTTCTGCAAACCATATTGATGTATCGTCTAGTTTTTGGACAAAACAGAGATAGCATTTATTTTAGTGTATACTCTGAGCGTAACTTTGAGAGTCGTTCCCCCATTGGCTTTTATTATGCTTGCCTGTTTACTCAATGAGTAGCAGCACACATCCTTAAGTCATCCCAGCCGACTCAGAGTTCATGTCATACACATCACAGGAAACAAAGGACCTTTCAACAGTAGAGATCCACTATCTCCATTTACCCTGTCACTTTATGTTATATTATCCCTAATGACACATGGTAACACAAAGTGTGTGAGTGTGTGTGTGTGTGTGTGTGTGTGTGTGTGGCTTGCTTGGAAATCTCAGCAAATGACAGATTCATAAATATGTAGTGTATACTTTTCACTAACTTTGTGACATTTTAAATCATTTATCTTCTTTCTCAATTTCTTTCTTTATTGGATTGTTTATAAGGTTTTATGTTCACTTTTTAAGGTTTTTTTTAAACACGCTTTTCTCTCTTGAATGAATAATATCTATTGACCTCTAGTCAAGTTTACTGATCATCTCCTCGATAGTCTTCAATCTTCTGTGGAGCGTAGTTAACCCAACCCACTGGCATCGAGTCAATTCTGACTTAGAGGACAGATAACTCGCTTTAGGGTTTCCGGGACTGGTAAATATGGGAACGGACAGCTTCAACTTCCTGCCGTAGAGCCGCTGGTGGACTTGAATCCCTGTCCTTCAGGTGTGCAGCCCAAGGCTTAGCCCACTTCACCAGCAGCACTCTTCTAAGTTCAGTTAGCTTTTTATTTACATAAGTTCAGCTGCCCTGGTGGCGCAGTGGGTTTGGCATGGGCTAAGCTGCACCATCAGCTGAAAACTATCAGCTACTTCTCACGAGTGAAACGGAACTGTGTGCCCCTGCAAACATTTCTTATTGCTTAAAAAGATCAAAGGCTGCGGCAGGCCTGCATGGAGTAAGTGTTTGGGGGCCGTGTTTTCCACAGTGTGCTGACAGCACACTGTGTCACTCAGCCACCTTTTGGTCATTCCCACAATATGTCAAAGTTTTTCATAATGCTATTGCACACTGACGAGATTACAGCATATTGGAAATAAAATGTTTATTGCCCTGGGAAACAAAACAAAAAGGAAAACTACGTGATGCACTTTATTGCAATATTTGCTTTGTTGCAGTAATATGTAATCAAACTTGCTATGTCTCCAAGGTGTGTCTTTATTATAAACATATTTATAACAGCTGCTGCTTTAAGGTCCTTGTCTGTGAGTCAGCTGGAGGTTAAGTTTTTAGTTTTTACGTTTTTTTTCCTTATAGAACGAAGTTTTCTCCTGGGTCACATTTTCCCATTTTATATTTGCTTGTTTATTTTGCATATGTAGAAAGTTTAAAAATGGTATGTTGGCTCTTGTGGCGTGCATGTTTGGAGATTGATTCTGTGTTGCGACTGCTCCTTCTAAGAAATGTTGACTTTTATTTCAGGCTGAAGTTAATTTGGCTGCAATAAAACTCCGAATCGTCTCCACTATAGTAGGCAGCAGATTAAACTGCTCAGTTATTTCAGTGTTTGTTTTCTGGTAACCTTGGATTCTCCCCTGAGGATGTACAGTACATGGATCAGCCAAGAATTTAGATAGAGTTCAAATGCAGATCTGGGGTTTTATTCCTGTATGGCATCTTCCGTTTTGGGTGTTCTCCATTGCCATGGACTGAATTGTACGTGTTCACTTGGCTTGGCCATGAGCCTCAGTGGGTTGGCAGTTGTGCCGTCATGTAAGCAACCACATAGTGTGATCTTCTAATCCATTGTAAAGGAATCAGTGTCGGGCACAGCAATCTTACCTAGGTTACAGCCCTGATCCAGGGATTGTGGCCTGAATCATCTTTTAACTTTCAAGAGAGAAAAGCCCACAGAAACAGAAGGATTTTACTACCACCAAAATCAAAGCACCAGGGGCCAAGCATGTCCATCAGCCATGGGGTCTTGGCATGGACAAAAACCTCATCATAGGGAAGATAGGTGGCAAATCCTATGGAGTTCTCTGAGGAACATCATGCCCCCAGAGGTTGAAAGGACACAAGGAATTCACCCCAGAATGAACAGAGAAAGAAAGCCTTTCCCTAGAGCAACCTGACCATCAGGGTAGGTATATAACATTGCTTTTGTGATCTACATTATGCTGATGGTCTGTGGCATTCCCAAGACTACGGTGCTTAACCCCCAGACAAAGACCTTCCTCCCCTCAAGCAGGTTATGTTGATAAAGTTTTCATAACTTTGGCTCCTATATGCTTCATCACAATTATGGATATGCTTGTCACAAAGATAAACACACAAATACAAATACCTTCCACATGTCTATCTAGGTATCTGCTCTAGTTTACCTTGATCTCAAGATGGTGTGTTTAATGTATTTGCTCCTCTGACCTTTAACTCGTACCAACCTAGTGTCTTACTTGGCCTCCATTGTTTTTTGCCAACCTCCCTCAGAGTCTATATTGTCTTCTCTTTTACCCAAGCTAACATTTGTCTGTCCTCTAGATGTCCACTCGGCATAGTGGCCTCCAGGTTCATACATTGTATGATGTGTTTCATAAATTCATTGTTATTATTTAACGCTCTGTGGAATTCCATTGTGTGTCTGCACGAAAGTTTATTTACCAATTTTTCCATTAATGTGAACTTAGATTGTTCCCATATTTTTTGCTATTGTGAATAAATAGTGCTGCAGTGAACATAGGTGTGTGTCTATGTGTTCCTGTTGGGGCCCTTATTTCACGAGGACATCTATCAGTCAGCATTGACTCCTCAAGGAATGAAGATGAGGCTATCTGCTCCCATAAAGATTTGTAGCTCTGGATACCCTTTGTAGGGTCACTGAGTTAGAATTGACTTGATGTCAGTGGGTTTTACAAATAGCTAAGACTATACCTGCACCTGATATAGTTGCACACACCTTCCTGTAGACATTTTTGCAATACTCATCTACCTATGTAATCAGATGCATACTTTTGGTTGTAGTTATCGTTGCTGTAAAATTGACTGTGTTATAACATTTATCAAAGTTGCCTTTTTTCCCTGATTATGTCCTAGTGTTTTCATTTACTCTTGCCAAGATGAGTGGAATCCGTCTTTATTTAGTTTAGGGTTTTTTTTCCTATTTTTTAAAGTACAAAGACATAAACAGGTTAAACATCTGAAAAAGTATTTATTAAGCAAACAGTACCAAAAAGAAAGCAAGAGTGGTAATAGTAATCTCATAAAATAGCCTTTACGCTGAAATCTACTATAATCGAGTCCGGAAACAATGGAGGAAGACCCTTCATGCGAAGGGTTCACATAATGGCTACAACAACGGGCCCAAATGATCTAGTGCTTCAGCGTCGCACTGATGACCTCACGGTCAGCAGTTCACAATCACCAAGCCTTTCTGTGGGACTAAGACGGGGCTTTCTATTCCTATAGAGAGTTACAGTCTGGAAAAACAATTCCACCCCTCTGGGGTCACAGTGAGTCAACATTGCTTGATGGCAGTGAGTTTTAGTTTGAGGACAATGGTGTAGGAGTGGGCACTTTGGTTCAGTTGTACATAGTGTCACGACGAGTCGAAATCAACTGCAGGGTACCTGATAACAACGACATAGGGTACTATCAGTAGGCGGCAACTCAGTGGCAGTAGGTTTATTTGTTCAATAATTTCCTCTCCTGCTGAACGGACTTTGACCCATTGTCAAAGAACAGGCGTCCGTGTTGTTGTTAGGTGCCATCGCGACTCTGTGCACAGCAGAATGAAACACTGCCCATCCCGGCACCATCCTCACAATTGTTCTTACACCTGAACCCGTTGTTGCAGCCACGGTGCCAAGCCTCTAGTGGAGGGCCTTCCTCTTTGTCACCACAGACTGATGGTTGGTTTACTTTTGAGTTCTTGACTCTATGCAGTTTTTCTGTATCTGTCACTGAGCCAGTTCTAGATTTGGTTTGATAGTCGTGGCTGTATTATCGTTTCTGAGATGGGTAAGAAGAAAGGTTCCTGTTTTGTTTTTGTTGCTCTTTTTCAGTATTGATTCACTCTATAGGGCCTCTCTCCTTTCCAAAAAACTTGTAGATTAGTTTTATATTTCATTGTTAATTGTTGGGTTTGGGACCAGCATTATATTATTTGGATAGATCATTTTTGGAAGTATGGACATTTTCCCAGTGTTTGGTCTTCCAATCCATGAACATTAAATATTATTTTCTGTGTATATGCATCTCTTTCTGTTTCTTGCACGATAGTTTTCCTTGTATCTGATTTTTTTGTCTCTGGTTGAGCTTATTCCTTGGTATTTTATAATTTTAGGGGGTGCTGTAAATCATATTGAGTCTTTAAATTTCCTTTTCAGAGCCTTCTTGTTAGGTGAAGAGAAAGCTGGTTTTTGTGTGTTGATAATATACTCTGTCACCTTGATGACTCCTTCTACTATTTCTACAGACTTTTATGGAGTCTCTGGGTTTTCTATTTGTAGGTTCATGCTGTCTGGAAAGAAGGCTGGTTTTATTTTACTCATGTAATGCAGTCTTTTGGGGGTGCGGCGGTGAGGTGTTGGGCTGCGATCTGCACGGCTGGCAGTTTGAAACCACCAGCAGCTCTGCGGGGGAAAGACCGGGCTTTCTACTCTCGTAAACCGTTCTGAGTTAGCAGTGACTCAGTGGCAGTATCTTTGGAGGGTTGTGTGTGTGTATGGTGTGCAAAAGTTTTCCTTTTTAAATAGGTTCCAATCATCTATTCTGTCTTCCACTCAGTGTGCTTCCCTGATTGTATTTGACAGTCTGTCTGTGCCCTGCAATACAGCCCAACCTTTGTCCCAATAGTTTCACTGATGATCTTTGACGCCCTAGGGTTTACACTTAGGGGTCTAATGTGTCTTGAGTTCATTTTTTGTGCTGTTTGTCTGGAAGGGTCCTAGTTTCACTAAAATCTAGGTGTTTGGGGGTGTGTGTGTGCTATATTTTTCATCCTCTTCACACTTTCAATTGTTATTCAAAGGGTGTAGAGGCAGCATCTGATCTCCCGTGACCTCACAAGGGTGAGGGAGGATACAATTCAGGATCTAAAGCAGATTCCTTTGAGACAGATGTCAGAGATCCCTCCAGCCTCCAAACTGTTTTTCATCAATTTTGATACCAATGGTCCTTTCCATGACACTCTCTGTGCTGCCATGTCTGATACTTCATTGAAATGGTCCCCCAGAACTAACAGACCACACTCAAATTACAGGATTTACTAGGGGAGTCAAGAAATGAAGATTCAAGATCAGAAATGCTCTGGACACAGTTCTTCCAGTCAGGACAACCCTTTTCCCCCAATCTCTGAGCCTTGACCTGTCAGTCACATGACCCTTTAACCTCTGTCTTGCTTGTATAATGTTCCCTTGAGTTTTAGCACTGTCAAAAAATGTCCAAAGTGCATACCATGTAGGCATAAACTTCACCCTCAGTGTATTTTGCTCTAAATCTGTGGGTAAGAAACCACAACTCCCCGATTAAAGCAGAGACAAGTCACTGTGAAAGCAAGCCTGAAGGAATTCAGCTTTCCTCATTCCTGGACAGGGAAACCCACTCATCTGTTTATGGGACGGCACTCTCTAACCCCTGCCAGTTTTCTAATGCCGCAGATTTCTGTCTTTCCATCAAAGAGCCTTGCTGCCTGGGCTTCTCAGGGACCAAAGATGTGGTCTGCTCTACATGTTTCCTTCCTGGTGGCTAAGAGTTTCCTCTAAAGTATGGTGAAACTGACCATTCCTCAAGGCAGTTTCAAGCTTTTATAATTACAATGAACAATCACTCATAAGTGAATCATAACATCCCATCAGCATCTTCTCCCGCCTTCTCTTAACCCAAACTAATGAGTAATTGAGAAAATGTACCCAAAATATACATGACTAGCCAACTTTGTGGTAGTTACAATGAATATCACTAGAAGAGTCATATGAAAGAATTCACTGCACCATAATTGTGCTTTGTCCCACTCCTCTGTCAGTTTGTCCTACTGTGATGGCTGGCATGCTGCCACGCCACTACAATCTGTGCCAACGATATTTCAAATATCAACTGCATCATTGTAATAGTTAGGTTTTTTGTGCCAACTTGGCCAATAGGAACTTGTGGGCGGAGATTTATCAGGTTGCAGTTTGATTGGAGGGCAAAGAGATATATGGCTCTGCAAGGTCTGCCCCATCTCTCTTGCTTTCTGGCAATCCAACCAGTGTGCTGCTGCTTTCGCTAGTTCTCTGTCTGTGGGTCAAGCCAACCATGGATCATGCGCTCGAGCTCCAGGCTCCTTTGAGACCTGTTTCTCCACATGGTTGGTGTGTATATTGCTTGAGTTTGAGGCTGGTGGAGCCTATCATCTTGCATTGCTTGAGTTCAATATCCCATCAGGGCCTACTTTGCTAAGCCCTGTTGCTGATCCACCCTGCTATCTGCCATGTGCGGACAAACGCTGCCTGTTTTGACTGAGGAGAGACTCTGCTGTCTGCTTCCTTGGCCTTGGACTGAAGCTCCCTCTGTGAGTTGAAGAACATTCAGTATATTAACTGTTCCACAAAAGTGAGTTGAACTAAGCCCTCTGTATTGCTGTGTGGACTGATTAGCTGTTATATTTCTTCTCACTATATGAAGCTATTCATGCATATATTATCAGAAGTGTCCTGGCTTTGTTTCTCTAGAGAACTCTGCCTAACACAGTCACCCGTGGTGAGCAAGTTTCAGTTCAGGGAGTTTCTAGAGACTAAGGCAAACTATGAAGAAGAGCCTAGGAGCCAACTTCTGGGAAAAAATTATCAGGAAATACTATATGAATAGCAGCAAAGCACGGTCTGATATAGTACTATAATGAGTCCCTCTGGTTAGAAGACATTCAAAACAAGACTGGAAGAGAGTTGTCTTCTCAAAACAGAGTTGACCTTAACGATGCTCTCTGGACCTCTGCTTGCTGCTAGGGCATGACCAGAAAGAGAAGAAATGGCTGGAAACACCCACTGATAATGGGGATGTAGAACACACAGAGAGAGAATCTAGGAGAGTTGGAAGTCATCAAAAATGAAATGGATTGCATAAAGCTAACTATCTCAGGCATTAGTGAACTAAAATGGCCTGAGAGTGTCTATTTTGAATCAGACAGTCTTAGGGTTTATGATATCGGGGATGGCAAGGAGCTCTGCTGATGTAGTGGTTATGCATTGGGCTGTAATTCAAATGGTTAGCAGTTCGAAACTGCCAACACCTACTCAAGAGAACAACTGCGCTTCCTACTCCTGTGAAGAGTTGTCGTCTCAGAAACGCACAGGGGGCTCACTGTGAGTCAACATTGACTTCATGGCTGGGAGTTTGGTTTTGTTTTTTGGTATTGGGAATGGCACATCCAAGAACGACATCACATTCATTGTTTAAAAGATCTATCCTAAAGTGTAATGCTGCCAGCAATAGGGTAATATTCATACACCTATACAGAAGGTTGATTAATACATTATTATCCAAATTTGCACACCAATCACTAAAGCCACAGATTAAGATTGTTAAATCTAATTTTTTTTACCAATTTCTCTAGTCTGAAATGGATGAAGCATACTGTCAAAATACAGTGAAAATTGATGACTGAGAAGAAAATGGAACAAAAGAAGAAGAATCAGCAGTTAGAAAATGGATGCAGAAAGTTACTGAAGATACCACGAGAGAGTTTTTGCAACATCAGTGGCTTATTCATTATTTTGGATAGAGCCTTAGGGCTCAGAAGATTGGGGTTTGGTCTGGCTCTGACATCACCCAGGTGTACTTATGATCATTCACTAGCATACCTTTTTGTGTTTTCATCTCTGGAAGCGAATCATGCAATTAAATGATCTTTAAAGTGCTCCTCAATGCCAAGTCCTTGGATTGTGTTATTTGTTCGCAGTCTCTTGACGCAAACAGAGCAGTGTTTATTTATTTACAACTATTCATATCTGCCTACGCATCCTCCTACCCAAACACTAATATGCGTTCAGTGCGCAGACTCAGGTTGTGGACTACTTCACCGCCAGATGTTATGTATGACCTTTCTTTTTGTCATTCCATTTTCAGAACCAGGTGAGAGCTGTCAAATTGCCTTCGGGATTCTCTTTTCCCTTGTGGGGAAGTCAGAGCAAGAGTGAGAGATTGATTTTACTTCAGAAAAGCAAAAGACTACTTTTGTTAAAAGCATCCAATCCTTTGGCCAGACTCCTGGTTTAGTGTTAGCAAGCACATGCTCTTTGACCATGCATATATATATATACACTGTTGTTTGCCTTGGTGCTAAATAAAAAGTCTCTTTCTTGTGTAAACTGCTTTATTGTACCATGGTTGATTTGAGATGATGCAATAGAACACATGCTTTTCACAACACCCTGTCAATTTCTTTATCTTCTTGTTGTTGTCATGTGCCATCAAGTTGGTTCCGACTTCTAGAAACTCTTTACACAACAGAACCAAATACGTCATGGTCCTGCACCATCCTTGCAATTGTCCCTGTGCCTGCGCCCATCATGACAGCCAGGGTGTCAATCCATCTCATTGAGGGCTTTCCTCTCTTTCACTGTCCCTCTACTTCACCAAGCACACTGTCCTTCTGTCCAAGCACATACTCCTTTGGTCTTCCTTATTCAGTGTCCAACTTTCACATGCATATGAGGTAATGAAAAGTACCCTGGCTTGAATCCACGACTCATGCTCATGGAAGCAGAGGCCAAGAGATCAATAGATACAATGCATGATGTAAATCTACTGCACACGATCTCTTTAGTGTACTGAAAAGCAAAAATGTTATTACTTTGAGGACTAAGTAGTGCCTGACACAAGCCCTTTATATTTATGGATAAAATAAAGACCAGAGCTATTATCTCTGGTGAAATATTGCTTTTAATGAAACAAGAAAACATAGAAAGCTAAATTTAAGAGGAGTGTCACTGGTTTCATAAGACATAAGACATCAGTTTCATTGATTTCCATTTTTGTCCATAAGCATTTTCAAAAATGACATTTCAAAAATTTTCCCTGTTTCAACACTTTTAGAACTTTAGTTTTTTAAGTCACATACAGTAAAATTAAAAAAGTTTTGATGTGGACATTTATGAATCTTGGCAAATATATAGAGCTGTGTAGCCCCCACCACTATCAAAATACAGAGCAATTCCACTACTCCCCCAGTTTCCTTCATGTTACTCCTATATGATCAATTGTGTCTTGAATTTTTGCCAATAATTGATCAGTTCTCGATCCAGGTAGTTGTGCCTTTTCTAGAATGCCGGACAAATAGAATTATACAGTGCCTGGTCTTGGAATACATTAACAAAATGTTTTTGAGACTCATCCGTGCCATGGTGCTCATCAGTAGTTTGTCCATTTATGTCGTTGACTAGCGATGCTCTAGTTTGTTTATGCAAATAGCGGTGCCGGTCTTATGCATTGGGTTGCAAACCTCAAGGTCAGCATTCAGAAATCATCAACCACTCTTCAGAAGAAAGATGATGCTTTTACTCCTGTCAAGAGTTACAGTCTCAGAAACCCACAAGGGCAGTTCTGCCCTGTATGTAGGGTTGCCATGAGTCAGAATCGAGTCAAGGACAGTGAGTTGGGCTTTTTGTTTCTTAACTTCAAAATCATGTAGGTTTGTGGAGCAGTGAATTGCTTCACATGGGCCTTCTGGCCATAGTCCTTGTGACGCCTACTACCCAAGTCAGTGTTTAGAATCTGTGATGTTTGTGTTGATTCTCTCTCCATTGATACACTTTATTTTTAGTTTTTCCCAATTCTGGGGAAATTATGAGGAATCCTGTTATAAAATTCATATATCTGAATAAAGGTTTTTTACTGAGTGTTTGTTGGGTGCTGTGCTAAATGTATGTTTAACTCTATAAAAAGTTTGCCGACTGTTTAGCAGCATGTTCATTGCATCCCTGCTGGCAATTTGCTCTTTGTTCTGGATTCTCATCAACAATATCATAATTATTTTTAATTGTATATATCCTAAAACCAGTGACTGTAAAGTTGACTCTGTCTTTGACAACCCCATGTGTGTCAGAATAGAGTAGCGCTTCATAACATTTTCAGGGGCTGATTTGTAGAGGTAGATCAGCAAGTCTTTCTTGCAAGGAACTGATGAGTGGACTTGAGCCTCTAACCTTTATGTTAACAGGCAACCTTGCTAACCATTTTCACTACCTCTCAACCCCACCTCCCCCCAAACCCAAAGAACAAACAAACAAACAAAAACCCTCACTGCCCTCAAGTTGATGCCAACTCATAGCAACCCTATGGGACAGCACAGAACTGCCCCTGAGAGTTTCTGAGACTGTAACTCTCTTTGGGAGCAAACGGCTGTCTTTCTCCTGCCCAGACGCTGGTGGTTTCAAACTGCTGAACTTGCTGATGGCAGCCGAATGCGTCCCTACTATGCCACTCTGACTTATGATGACTCCATGTGTGTCCGAGTAGAATTATATCCTCAAACTGAAAATAACAGTCTTTAAAATGAGTTCTATAGGACAGTAGCATGATCATTCTGTATATTTCATGTGCTCTGTTTTATATTCTCATTTCCTTCTCTCTGAACATTTTTAAGTCCTATGAAAAATAATCTAGCTTTTCAGAAAATCCAAGTCTAAATTAAGCACAGTTCTACAGAAGGGAAGAAAACAATGATATAAGGTTGTCGCGCTAAAAGAAAATGAAATAAGCTATTTTTCTTTATTACACTTTAACCATATCATGATAATAATTAAATTGTCCAATCGCTCATGCTACCCGAGCGGTCGTTTTCTGCAGAAATGAATAGCATTGTAATATAATTGCGGCAGTTCATTTTGAGAAGGGAATTTGCATGTGAAGAAATAGACTTCACTCTGGTTCCTAGAAAAAAAAAATGAGCCGCAAAATGACGCTTTTCACACGGCTTCTCAGGTGTTTAGGGGCTGGGCCAGCTCAGCCATGCCAGTGACCCCTGGTCAGAGGGTAAGTCAAAAGAGAATTGTTCACATTCACTTAGACTTACTGTGCTGTAATTAAAATCTGCTATCAAGTCTTCCGTAAAAAGAAAAACGAGTCAAACATGCCAAAACTTATTTCTTTGTAGCCATCTGTTCTAGGCAACCGACGGGTTTAGGGACTGAGGGGTGCAGGTGAAATAAAGAACTAGCCCACTCTTGCTTTGTGGTCTCCGTCTGAGCATTAGGTGCACAGAAAGTTAGGTGTGAGGCCGCTCCACATTGCAAACTGCCACAGATAAGGTCGGTGGAGGCCACGCTGGTTTTTTTTAAACGTTTTATTAGGGGCTCATACAACTCTTATCACAATCCATACATATACATACATCAATTGTATAAAGCACATGTGTACATTCTTTTCCCTGATCACTCTCAAAGCATTTGCTCTCCACTTAAGCCCTTTGCATCAGGTCCTCTTTTTTCCCCTCCCTCCCCGCTCCCCCCTCCCTCATGAGCCCTTGATAATCCACAGATTGTTATTTTGTCATATCTTGCCCTATCCGGAGTCTCCCTTCACCCCCTTCTCTGCTGTCCGTCTCCCAGGGAGGAGGTCACATGTGGATCCTTTTAATCAGGTTCCCCTTTCCAACCCACTCACCCTCCACTCTCCCAGCCTCGCCCCTCACACCCCTGGTCCTGAAGGTATCATCCACCCTGGATTCCCTGTGCCTCCAGCTCCCATATGCACCAGTGTACAATCTCTGCCCTATCCAGCCCTGCAAGGTAGAATTCAGATCATGGTAGTTGGGGGGAGGAAGCATCCAGGATCTGGGGGAAAGTTGTGTTCTTCATCGGTACTACCTCGCACCCTGACTGACCCATCTCCTCTCCTAGACCCCTCTGTGAGGGGATCTCCAGTGGCCGACACTTGGGCCTCGGGTCTCCACTCTGCACTTCCCCCTTCATTCACTATGGTATATATATATATACACACACATATATATACATATATATACCTACACACACACACACATATATATATTCTTTTTTTTTTTTTGCATGATGTCTTATACCTAGTCCCTTTGGCCCCTCGTGATCGCACCGGCTGGTGTGTTCTTCCACGTGGGCTTTGTTGCTTCCCTGCTAGATGAGGCCACGCTTTTGTAAGGTTAATTAAAGCAACTTATGGTTAATTAAAGCATCCATGCCACGGGGTGCTTCGCAGTGCTCTCACTGTTTGTAGTGTTGCAAAGTATTCTATTGTGTGTATGTAGCAGAGTTTCTTTTTCCCCCCAATTCTTTTTATTTTATTTTAAAAACATTTTATTTGAGGGATTTTACTGTTCTTGTACAAGTGGGCTTTACACAATTGATGTAAGTGTGGATTGTGATAAGAGTGGTATGAACCCCCAATAAAATGATTAAAAATGAAAAAGGAAGGGAACAAGGTTTATAGCCTTGGGGGCCTTTCTGGACCAGTCTGTCCTGCCCTGTGGAGTGGCTCTGACTCTATCACCTCCAGAGCCGTGGATTTGAAGGAAACAGGGGAATTATGGCAAGAAAGGAGGAGAGGATGGAATAAAGGGTGCAGATTCCCAGCAAAGACATTAAGGGATTTATTTGTGTGCTACTCTCCCTCCAGAAGCTGTAGTGGACAGAGCATGAGACGGAGTGGTGGACTTGCCAGATGACCAAACAAATAGAATCTCAGTGCTTTGGGGTCCGAAGCTGTCTTGTGAAGCAGAATGCCTCTGAGCATTTTATTCAGGGAAATGGGTTCATTGATCCACGGACTTGGAGCTGGGTGCCATTGACTTGAGGCTTAGAGCAGAGGCATGTTCATGTCCTGACTGAATCAATGTAACCTGAGGATTTCTCAACTGCATTCTTACCTGTTAACTTCCTTAATAAACCCCTTTATCATGAATACTGTCAGTGAGTTCTCCACAGTCACTGCAATGCATGATAAAACCTAGCTGACAGCTAGAGGGCTGGGGTAGACAGCACAGCGGTCTCCCCCAAAATCCACACCAGCTCTTTGTGAAGTACTACCTGAAGTCTTTGCTGTCACCAGGTAGTGCGCACAGCGAACTCTCTAAGCTGCTAAACAAAATGTTGGCAGTTTGAGTCCATCCAAAGTGTGGTGGAAGAAAGGCCTGACAATCTACTTCAGCCAAACCAGCCATTGAACGACTCTGAGGCACCATTCTATTCTGGCTCTCACGAGGTCTTTATGAGCAGCCGTCAATTTGGCAACTATGTGTGGGTGCATGTGTTGTGTCGACTTGGGTTTTGGATTTTCTTTTTGAAAATTTGTTTCCTGTAATTTGTTTCCTTTCAGTTGGAAACTTGAGGAACAAAGATCTGGTGACTGCTTAATTTCATGGATAGCCTAGCTAATTTCATAGATGCTTCTATATTGGAAACATCCATGGAGTGGCATGCTGGCTTTAAGGTCCCCCAGACATTTGTGTATCATCAACCAATGGGCTTTCCACATGTTGAGCTCTCCCAGACTCGGGCTCAGCTTTGTAAGCCATCTATTGTTCATGTGTGGCCTCATTTTGCCTTTTCCACACCAACTGCGCATGGTTCCCAGGAACCTTATAGGATCAGGACACAATTCTTTTTTTTGTTTATTTTACAAGTTCCTCTGACCTGACAACTGGATTGCTATAAGCACAAATGATCTTTTTGGCCATACTCTCCTTTGCTGGTTTCCATGGCAAAGTCTAATCAGGAATCCCATGATATTGCTTTAGATTTTTAGGGAGGAGAGAAATGATACCTCATAAATCCAAAACACAGTGTGAGGATGTGTATTTTAAAATATGTCTTATAAGAACTCAAGAGTACTTATGTTCATGTGAATTGTTCAACTCCCAACGGGCCCTTTAGGCAGAAAACCTGACATCCATGAATGAGCTGGGATTAATGAATAGATTAGAATTTTGGCACTAAACCATCCGTTTTCTTCTTACTGGCTACTTTAAAGGGAGGTACGTTTATTCGGATGACATGATAATGATACAAAAATACTTGTACTTCATTTTTTTAGGGGTAATTCTCTTTGAATCCAACTCTTGAAAATCAAGTTGTTGTGGGTTTTGTTTTGTTTTTAACTCTATAATCATCCTCAATGTTTGACCACACTGATATCTCCCAACCTGCTTATCCACTTCGTTTGACTTGTTTCACTCTCGATGACTTGGGGTAATTTAAGAAAATCAGATCAACCCACAAACCAAAACCCAACTTGCTGCGATAAGTTGACACTGATTCATAGCCATCCTATAGCAAAGGGCAGAATTGCCCTTGTGAGTTCCCAAGACTAACGTTTAACAAGACTCGAAAGCCTCGTCTTTCTTTCATGGAGCATCCGGTAGTTTTGAGCTTGCAACTCACTTAACCACTTAACCACTACGCCACCAAGGCTTCAAACAACGATCAACCTCTGAGGACACATTTCCACTGTGACCAACTGATCAAACGAATTTGATCTGTAGTAAAATAGAACTCTAAAAAAATGAAAATAACCACAACTTAACGAGAAGAAGTGTATAGCCAACCAGTGCTGGACATCTTGAGCAGGGCAAGTCTCACTTGCATGTGTCTGTTTTGATGTGTGTTAAAGATAAAGCAGATTGTATGTCGTAGAACCACACTATGCATATGTGCACCCAAAGCACACACCTCTTTTTACTTGGTACAGCTTAACTATATTTTTCCAGGTTCAAATACTTTTGAGTATGCATTATTTATCGGGACTTCCGTAAAGGGGTAAATGGAGCAGCAAGTGCTATGAAGTACACTCAGGCCATGGAGGAAGACAGCGGTGTGGTGGCGCAGCATGTTTGATACGTTGGTTAGGAATGTGTAAGATGATGAAAGGGAGTGTGGAGAAGTTAGGGAGTTAGATTTGTGATTATTTGGGGACGTGAAAGGTGGGGGTGGGGCTGAAGAAAGCATTCTCCAGAATGAACAACAATGGCAAAGGAGCATGTTTGACTGACAGGTTAAATTACGAAACCAAATATTATGTCTCAAGAGACCGTTGAAAATAATGTAATAAAGGAGGAAAAATATAGAAAGGAGCAAAAAAAAAAGATTTTTTTCTCCTGGAGTAAAAGATTCTCTCTCTTGATCTAAGCATGGGATAAAGCTTTCCCCTTTTCATCTTGTGTCTTCTGCCCTCTGTCCTTTGTGCCTACTCTCCCTTTTATTTTCTGGCCTCCAATTATGTGAACTGAGCAAATCTAATTATATAGGTTATATAAATCAACACAGTTAAGATGAGTCATTCCAATTTAATCCTTGCATTATACGGCTTCTATTCACACACTGAAGACCAAACCTGTTGCTAAGGCGCGCACGTGTTTTGATGCCTCATTAGGTGCCTCAAGTCAGATGGACTCAGAGCAACTCCATTGACAATAGATTTGCACACTGTCTGATCCCTCACCCTCACAATTGCTACGTTTGGGCCCATGATTGCAGCCACTGTCTCAGTCCATCTCCTCGAGGATTATCTACTTATTTGGCTGAACTTCTATTTTACCAAACACGTAGGGAATGGCATATGAGCAATACTTTCTAGCTCAGTTATCTGTATATCTGTCACAATCTTCATTTGGATCCTTGGTTTCTAAAGAAATGCTTTCTTTTGTCTGTAGGTTTGCTTCGAATGGGTGCTTCCTCAATATTACCGCAGCAGCAAAATGAGCCTGAGAACATGACTGGATACGAAGAAGAATTCCTCCAGAGAAGGCCTTGAGAGAGTGCGCTGCCTGAAGTTGGGATTGTGGTCGTTGTTAGGTGTCGAGGGGTTGGCTCTGACTCACGGCAGCCTTCTGTACGCCAGAAGGAACACTGTCTGGTCTGTGCCATCCTCCCACCCTCTCCCATGTTCAGTCCCATTGTTTCAGCCACTCTTTTTTGCTGACTTTGTACCAGGCATGATGTTGAAAAAATATGAATTTGAAGAGACTTGAGCGTTCTCTGTTTGTTCTGCTTCCTCTGTTTCTATGGTGTGTGACAGGTAGAGTCCATCCAAAGCTAAGGCGAATTAGAAACTCGCACACAGTGAGTGTTTTTATGTGGCAGGCAGAGCGCTGGATTCCTCCACGTGTGCATACGTCATTTAATTTAATGAGCACTACAAGTCTAGGAAACACTGGCAGGATATTTTTTTTCTGGATTTTCTGTATGTCTTATAAATCCACTCTGGGAAAATGACATTTACGCACCTCATTAAACCAGACTTATTGGTCAATGGTAGGCAGAGTCAGGAGAGCCGAGGGTGCAGACAGGGAGAGGTCATGGTTTTTAACCTCCTGGCTCCCTCCTTACGAGGCTACAGGTTTTCCCTATGTTCCTTTATGAATGGCCCTCTGGTAGAGCTACAACATTACCTACAGCACTCCGAGAATAGGTAACCCTCTCCCTTTTCTCCTGTAGGTCTGGGTTAGGTGGGCTATGTCTCATTTGGTGACTTTGGGATGCTCAGTCATTTAAATCTACAAAGCACAATTATTAGATGAAAACATTTGAAGTGGAGAAGTTCTTAATCAAAATACCAAAAACTATAAATAGAAAATTTCATAGAATTAAACTACATAAAATATTTAATTTCTGTTAATAATAGCTCCCTTGGTCAATAATCCCATACCATTGACAAACTAAGCCAAGAGGGAGTAATATATAGAATATACTGGAATCCCCTGAAAATCTGCCAGAAAATTATAGTCAACCCAGTAGAAAAATGGGCAAAATATACGACCAAGCAATTGATCTAAAGGAGCATCCAAATGGCTCAAGGAAATATGAAGCGCTGTTCCACTTCATTAAGAAGCAGATGAATACACAATAATACAGCAATCCTGACAAAAAAAGAAAAAAAACATATGGAATAATATCTTCTGTTGGATATAATGTGAAGAAATATGAACTCTCATGTGTTTCTCTCATAGGAACAGAAGTTAGAGTAACCATATTCAAGGACAATTTAAAATAATTAATTGAATTGATTATGCAATCAAAATGCAACCAAAATGTCCACATATGACTACATTCATCAGAAAAAATACAAGTACAGCAAAGTTTTATGAGGATATTCATTATTATATTCTATTACAGCAGTAAAATGGGAGGACATTTTTAATATTTAATAAGAACATGGGTAAAATGTCCTTAAGAAGTAGAGGTATCATAAAGGAACAATATCTATGAGTCTCAGAAATAATATTAACTAAAAAAATCAGAATAAGATATACAAGACAATGTTATTTATGTAAAATTTTGCAGCAACAATGCAGTTATCTATACACATGTAATAGACACACACAAACCAGATAGTTTTGCAAAACTCACATCAATGAATTGCCAGAGTTGGAGGAAAGGTAAGAGAAGGAGGAGGATGACTTAGCTACTGTCCCCCAAATGGTGGCCCTCGTGTGGCCTCATAGGACAGTGACTCTCAACCAAAGACCACAGTTATTGAGCCAATGATTTCATTTATGATTCAAGTTTAAAAAGCAACTGGAAGCCAGCATTGCTGTGGTTGTTGTTAGGCCCTTGTGGGTTGGCTCCCCAGAGAGCAATACCATGCAGCACAGGGCTCGGAAGTGTCCAGGCCCTGGAACAGCCTCTCCGTTGTTGTGTTTGAGTGGACTGTTGCAGCCACTGTGCTAACCCATCTAATTGATGATGAATCCATCTACTTTATCAAGGAGCCTCAACTTGACCAAGATGGACTTTTCTTTGAATTAGCATCTCCAGTGAACCCTGGTGGCATAACCATTACTCTCGGGACTGCAATTCAAAGCACCAGCCACTTCTAGAGAGAAAGATCAGGCTTTCTACTCCAGCGGTCAGAGTGAAACATGAAAAAAATAATTGATAAACTATCAAGGGTTCATGAGGGAGGGAGGGAGAGGGGGAAATGAGCTGATACTAAGGGTTCAAGGTGAAAGAAAGTGTTTTGAAAATGATGATGGCAACATATGCACAAATGTGCTCGACACAATGGATGGACAGATGGATTGTGAAAAGAGCTGTATGAGCTGCCCATAAAATTATTCAAACAAACAAACAAAAAAGAGTTACAGTCTCTGAAACCCACAGGGGTGGGTCTTCCCTGTCCTATAGGCTCCCTATGAGTCATCTTTGCCTTCATGTCAGTATCTCCTGAACACGTGTCCAAAGTCCACGAAGGAAACACAGACTCTGAGCAGCGCTTTCACTGTGCGTCTCTGGGAGTGCACTGGACTGTCAGTATTCTCCTCGGGCACCATCACTGCAAAGCACCAGTGTGGCTGTGGGCTTCTTTATTCATTGTTCTCAGGTTTCACTTGCCCCCGAGGCAGTTTAAATAGCATCGTTTGGGGAAGGCTCGCCTTAGTCGTGAAGTGACTTCTGTGCTGTTAGAGGTCTTTGCCAGTAGATCTGCCCAAACGATATGGCCTTTAAAATTTGACAACCCCTTTTATGAACTTTGCTTGTGAGTAGAAGTAAAATGAAATCCTTGATGACGTCATTCTTTTCTGTTCATGATAATGTTGTCTGTTGGGCCAGTGGTCGGGAGTTGTTTCCTCTCTAGTGAAGTGTAATCCATATCGAAGGATTTGCAGTCTCTCATCGTCATCAGTAAATGCTTCAAGTCCTCTTAGTTTTCAGCCCGTTTGTATTGTCTGCATATCAACGGTTGCTAATGAGTCTGCTTCCAATCTTGATACCACGTTCTGCTGTTTTAATGCACATTTGATGCTGGCTAGCTCACGCGTTCTGAAAAGCTTCAAGTTTTACAATGAGCTGTTTTCTGGACCCATTGGAAAGTAAACTGCCAACACGATGCCATAGAAACAGGGAACACTTCGGTGCGTGCTTCCTGAAAACAAGGATATTCTCCCAATCACGTTTTTTTTAAAGCAATTCAATAGTTCAATCATTCAGTAGTTTAATCTTAGCTCAATCATCTCAAGAAGAATTGTACAATCATCACCACAATCAATTTTAGAACATTCCCCTGCCCCCATGGTTAAATTGCCTTTAAAATGAGTTGTGTCATCACAACCAGTTCTGGCGCTCCCTCTCACATTCTGCTTTAGATAGTCCAACTTTTCTGATGATTTGTTCAGCATGCAAATTGAATAGCATGGGGGAAAATACAACCCTGATGTGCACCTTTCCTGATTTAAAACCATGGTTCTGGCAACTGATTGCCTCGTAATCTATGTAGGAATTCTCATGTGCACAATGAAATATTTTGCATTTCCCGTTCTTTTAAGGGTATCCGTAGTTTCTTATGATCCACAAGTGTAGTACCTTTGCATAGTCAAGAAAACACAAGTAAGTATCTTGCTGATATTCTGTGCTTTCAGCCAAGTCACCTGATGCTAGCAATGAGAGCTTTCTTTCCACACCCTCTTCTCAATCCGGCTTGAATTTCTGGCATAGAAATTTGCTTTCAAATTTATGCTATTGTTTGATAATGCCTGCATTCTGTTGGGTCACCTTTCCTCGGAGTTAGCATAACTATGATTCTCTTCCAGTTGGTTGGTCAGGTAGTCTAGATTCCTTGACATATACTTGTGAGAGCTTGCAGTGTTCAATTAGTGTGTTGAAATGCTTTATTTGATATTTTGTCAATTATTGAAGTCTTTTTTTTGCTTTTTTTGCTAATGCCTTCGATTAAGCTTGAACTGATTCCTTCAAATCCACTGTTTCTTGATCATATATATGCCTATTGTTTGAAATGGCTAAGGTAAACCAGTTATTTTGTGGATATTTGCTCTATCTTCCTTGGCTGCCTCCTGCATCATTCAATATTTTGAATGAAGAATCCTCCAACATTGCTTCAAAATGCTAGAATTTTTTATCAGCCCTTTCAGTTTGAAATATACTGTGTTCTCTTATGGTTTCCTAATCCTAGGTCTTTGCATATTATTTTATTATAATGCTTACTGTGTCTGCCCAGGTTCCTTTTTAGACATTTTTTGTTCAGATCTTCCATTTCATCATTTCTTCCATTTGCTTTAGCTACTCTAAGTTCCAGAGCAAATTTCAGAATCTCTTCTGGTATCTGTTTTGGACTTTTCTTCCTTTCTTTTTTAAATGACCTTTTAAATGACTTTATCTTTTTTTAATCTTTTCAATGACCTTTGTCTTTCTTCATGTATGATATTCTTGATGTCATCCCACAGCTCATCGGGCTTCCTGTCATTATTGCAAGGAGCCAAATCTTGTCTTGAGATGTTCTCAAAATTCAGGTGGAATATACTCAAGGTTGTAGTTTGGCTCTCATGGGCTTGTTTGAATTTTCTTGCACTTCAACTTGAGCTTATATATGAGCCATTGATGACCTGTGCCACAATCAGCCTCTGGACTTGTTCTTGCTGATGATATTGAGCTTCCTATCATCTCTTCCAATAGATATAATTAAATCACTTCCTGTGTAGTCCACCTGGACAGTTCCATATGTCGACTCATCATTTAGGCTGTTGACAAAAGGCATTTGCAATGAGTAAGTGGCTGGTCTTACAAAATTCTATCCTGCTGCATTTCAACTGCCAGATATTATCCAACTAGCTTGTTTCCTTTCAACTACTTTGACCCTTCTACTTTATTTCCTACCTTCACTCCAACAACCAGTAATTATCACTGAATCTTGATGCATGTCTGACCAATGTCAGACTGAAGAAGCTGGCAGAACTCTTCAGTGTCTTCATCACTGGTTTTTGTGGTCGGTACATAAATGCTGTGTTAACTGGTTTCCCTTTTAATAATATAAATACTCTCCTATCACGTACAGCATTGTACTTTAAGATACATCCTGAAATGTTCTACAGCTCTTAGCTTGATTACGTTTTCTTTAATTTTTAGTAAAAATACTTCTTTAAAAACCTTTTATTTTAAATAGTAGTATTGGCATATATTCACATATCATCCCACGTAATAGTCCCGCTATATTAAGAAGGGCTGTACAATTATGACTACAATCAACCTCAGGATTTCTTTTTCTTTCTCATACTCGTTGTTGTCAGCTGTCCAGTTTCCCCAGCCTCCGCTGGCCATGCCCCTGGGCGGCTGTTACTGTCTCTCCAGCTTCACCCATCCTGGATTGTGCATGCAGAAAATCATACAAGATCAAGAAGCAAACAGGAAGTCCCAATAGTGTTGACAAAAAAAAAAACAGGGAAAAGAAAACACTAAAACAATGTAAAAATGAACCAAAAGAGTGATGAAATAATAAGGGGTTACATATTAGCCATTGTGCAACTGTTTTCCTAGACTTTTGTAACTAGCTGAGAAGCAAAAAATTGAACTCTAACCTGGAGAGATTAAAATCTGGTGAAGATTAAAGGCAAATAAATCACTTATTTTAGAAATGAATATGATAAAACTTTCAGGAAATGCTAAATGAAGGAAGGAGACAAGAAAACACAAACTGATTAGTATTATCACATGTTTACCATATGTAAAACTTTATGTGACTCTTGAAACCATCTCTCTTTCCTTCCTTTAAGTACTTCAAGTCTTTCATAACTCTTCAATCAGATATTCTCATTTTATTCTAAAGCACACAGAAATGTGATATTGAGAGAAGTAATTTGCCCCTGGTCACAAGAAGGTATGGATGGAGAAGCATTTGATGCTAGGTCTATTTCACTATACAGGTCCATATTTTTCTATGTATGTTGTACTTCATCGTATTGTTGGACTTACAGAAAGGTGACAGATATACATGGAGAGCTCCAGATTCCCAGGACTTGGCTCCCTCCATTATTAACGTCTTACTAGAGCTCTGTTTGAATAAATACATAAAGTTGTCTAACTGAGACAAACATGGGATTGGCAATCAGATGGCCTACAAAGGGAAAGAAAATATCTGAGGGATTTGTGGCATAAAGTGAAAGCTACATACCGGTTAGTAAAACATGATCATTACTCTCTGGGAGAGATCTAATTAGAGTCAAGGTGTAATAGTATTGTGCAAAAATTGATTGCGAATAAAGGCTAGGTTGGAAAATCCAAGTGGTAATTACGGGTGTTCCTATCACTCTTTTAGCTCTCTCTATTGCTCAAGCAGAGTACAAGTTTGGAGTTTCAATTCTGTAGCTGGATAGGATAATGTCTATATCTGTTGGTTAAGAAGACAATGTGAAATTTGCCAGCCTATTGAAAGGAGTCCCTTCCACCCCCTTCAGCTTAGAATAAGCCAATCATCTACTTAATTGACAGACTCCATCATGGAGATGTTTATTTTTGTCTTAAGAAATATTGTCTATAGGCTGGTATGATTCAAATATTGTCTACAGGCTGGTGTGATTCTTCTATGTGGGCTTTGTTGCTTCTGAGCTGGATGGCCGCTTGTTCACCTTCAAGCCTTTAAGACCCCAGACATTATCTCTTTTGATAGCCGGGCACCATCAGCTTTCTTCGCCACATTTGCTTATGCACCGTTTGTCCTTGGCGATCGTATCATGGAGGTATGCAGCCAATGATATGATTTTTTGTTCTTTGATGCCTGATAACTGATCCCTTCAGGACCACATGATCACACAGGCTAGAGTGTTCTTCCAGACCACGAGGTGCCAAAGGGATCAGGTATAAGGCATCATCAAAAAAAACCAAACCATAGTGAATGAAGGGGGAAGTGCAGAGTGGAGATCCAAAGCCCATTTGTCGGCCACGGGAGATCCCCTCACAGAGGGATCTAGGGGAGGAGATGAGTCCGTCAGGGTTCAATGTAGCACCGATGAAGAATACAGCTTTCCCCCAGTTCCTCAAGGCTTCCTTCCCCCCCAACTACCATGATCCGAATTCTACCTTGCAAGTCTGGATAGAGCAGAGGTTGTAAACTGGGGCATATAGGAGCTCGAGGCACAGGGAATCCAGGGCAGATGATACCTTCAGGACCAGGGGTGTGAGGGGCGATACTGGGAGAGTAGAGGGTGAATGAATTGGAAAGGGGGAACCGATTACAAGGATCTACATGTGACCTCCTCCCTGGGAGTCGGACAACAGAAAAGGGGGTGAAGGGAGACTCCGGATAGGGCAAGATATGACAAAATAACGATTTATAAATTATCAAGGGCTCTTGAGGGAGGGGGGAGCGGGGAGGGAGGGGACAAAAGAGGACCCGATGCAAAGGGCTTAAGTGGAGAGCAAATGCTTTGAAAATGATTAGGGCAAAAAATGTACAGATGTGCTTTATACAATTGATGTATGTATATGCATGGATTGTGATAAGAGTTGTATGAGCCCCCTAACAAAATGTTTAAAAAAAAAAGAAATATTGTCTAAAGTGAGTGCATAAGCAAATGTGGCGAAGAAAGTGGATGGTGCCCAGCTATCAAAATATATAGCATCTGGGGTCTTAAAGGCTTGAAGATAAACAGGCAGCCATCTAGCTGTGGGGGAAAGGCCATGCCCCACAACTAATCGTGGGTTAGATAGACACAATTGTATGGTTGATATATATATATATATATATATATATATATATAAAATAAAGTCATAGAGAGCATGAGAGATAATAGAGAGATTGAAACAATAGAGTCATACACATTTCATAGTAGCATGCTTACTTCAGCCCCACTTGGTGGTCCAAGTGGAGATGGGACAGAGGGGGAGAGGAAAGAGGACAAGGGGAAAGGGAACAGGGGAGTGAGGACAGGGAGAGGAAGGGGGAGTTGATGAGAGGCCAAGAGGGATCTTTATTGCTAACCAAGGCTTATATATCTTTTGGGGGCATGCAAGCCCACTAATTACAGGTAAAGACATATGTCACAGGAAAGGGTTGCACTATAGGGTATACAGCAATAAGAGGGGGACAATTTAGGGATATACACACAATAGGAAGAGGAGGGATTGGGGGCACATATGTGACAAGATGGGCAGCCTAACTTTGGATGTCACTGAGCAGGTCTGACCTGTTCTCTGGATCACTATAGAAACCACTATCAGTTGGGTGTAAACCCCACCTACAGGGACTCAACTAATGGCAGGCAACTTTTATGGAGAAGTAGTCCATTGTCCTTAACAGTAGGGAGTGGGCCCTACCTATGGTGGGCCCAGACTGTTGTCTGACAACTGACTGCCTTCAGGGAGGATGTCTCTAAGCATCTGACTTCCCACCATATGCTGGCAAACAGCCTATGCTGGCAAATAGCCTCTAATGTTTGCATGTCTTTAGGGGGGACAAAGCTGAGGGAAAGTCTCTTTATAATCCCACATCTAGCTAAAAACAGCAAAGCCCACATGGGAGAAGCACACCATCCTGTGTGATCACGAGGTGTTGATGCAATCAGGTATCAGGCATTGAGGTCGTTAGCTTATTGTGCTAACCTGGCCAATAAACACATGTGGGATTAACTGAAGGGCAGAGAGATAAATGGCTCGGTGAGCCTTGCCTTTCTAGTTCTCAGATCTCTTGCTTTGTGATGGTCGGACCAGGGTCCAGGTGCGTTAACCAGTTTCCTGCTTTAGCTGGCAAGGCTCAATTTCTGCAAGACATCCCTGAGAAGAAGCCACATGGAGCTACCCCCGATGCAGTCCTGGGTGCTGGAGTATCTGTGTGGAGACCACTGTCAGTGCTGAGATGCTTACTCATTCACTGACTCAGCTTTCCTCCTGCAGTTGGCATCATTGCCTCTGATTTGTGAGATGGAGGAGGACTTTGTGGATTGGTGTTGGACATGTGGGTTAATATGGACTTGTGGACTTGGGCAGCACTGGGTTGGGATGTTTTCTTGATCTGCACTTAACCTTTATATAAAGCTCTCTCTTATACATGAGTTTCTGTGGATTTGTTTCTCTTAAGTATCCAGACTAACACAGGAATCAAAGAACAAAAGAATCATATCATCGTGAGTAAGGGGGAGTGCAGAATGAGGACCCAAAGCCCATCTGTAGGCAACTGGACATCCCCTTACAGAAGGGTCACAAGGAGGAGATGAGCGAGTCAGGGTGCAGTATAGCAACGATGAAACATGCAACTTTCCTCTAGTTCTTAAATGCTTCTTCCCCCCTACTATCATGATCCTAATTCTATCATAACACATTGCGGACAGATCCTGAGTTTACTCATGTTTCGCGTGCCATCTGTTACGGATGGATCACGAGATAACTCGTGAAGCAGCATGAACTTGTGTTCATTTAAAGCAATGGGAAAAGAAATTTCCCACCAGAGTCTGTAGAGTTTGCGCTGCCCACGAAAAAGAAGTGAAACCGGGAATATTTGCACATGATGTAAGGTACTCCTTCACAGAGAAAAATGTTATACAAAGTACCATACATTAAACATTCCTTGGAACCTTTGTTCCATATATATATATATGTCCTATGCTAACTACAATGTATGAAATAATTGTAACTGTTTAGGATAAGGTCTCCACAACTAATCAAACCAAAAGGTAGGAGATAATTTTTACACAGTGTTTCACGGATAATATTTGCACACTGTCTGTTTCTCAATGTAGTCTTATCGTATGGTTGCAGAGTATAGTAACAGTAGTACATGGTATAACAAAGGAACGTATCAAGAAATGAACACTGGGGAACAAAGAATGTATTTTTTGTTTGATATACTGTATTTATTTTTACTGTTTTTCCATGTAATATGGATTATGTTGATTATTTTTACAAGAAGTTTATAATTTCATGAAGATTGTCGTTCATAAAAGTAATAATGTTTAAAAAAAGTAATAATGTTCTGCGTACATTGCAAAATATTGTTTCATAATGTAAGATGTTTTATATTCAACAACTGAAAGTTATAAATAAATATGATAAAAATTTGATGAGATGTAAATCCATTTATGGTTTAATGCAACCAAAAAACCCCCAAAACCTAACAGCCAGAACAATACCCGGCCACTGGGGTAAGTTGGTAAAAATGTATCCGGTCTTTAATGTGTTAAAAATCTGGTTACACCAGCGGATGTACACTGGTATAGATAGGAACTGGAAACACAGGGAATCCAGGACAGATGAACCCCTGAGGACCAGTGGTGAGAGTGGTGATACTAGGAGGGTAGAGGGAAGGTGGCACAGAAATTAGATGCTTGGCTGCTAACCAACAGGTCCATGGTTTGAATCTACCAGCCAACACAGAGAAAGATGTGGCAATCTGCTTTCATAAAGAGTACAACAATCCACATATAACCTCCTCTCTGGGGGACAGACAACAGGAAAGTGGGTGAAGGGAGATGTTAGACAGTGAAAGACATGACAAAATAATAATAACTTATAAATGTTTTAGGGTTCATTGGGGGGAGGGGAATGAAGAGCTGCTACCAAGGGCTCAAGTGGAAAGCAAATGTTTTGAGAATGATGATGGCAACAAATGTACAAATGTGCTTGACACAGTGGATGGATGGATGGATTGCGATGAGTTGTATGAGCCCCCAATAAAATGATTTAAAAACAAAAGAAAGAGATATTGCCTATTCAATCTCCTAAAACTTATTTGTAATGATAATAATAAAACCTCTATCATCTACTCACCTTACATTTCAGAACCATGTCTGTCATTTCTAGATGTGGAGAACTAGGATTCCCAATGAAGGGAAAAGGCAGCCACAGCCTCTGTGGATTTAAAAATATGTCACTTAGTAATACTGAAATCCCAGGCTATTCCAAGGAATCAAGGAGAAAGAGAAAGTTTTGGAAATGACAATGGCAACATATGTATAAATGTGCTTGATACAATTGATGTTGTGGATTATTATAAGAGCTGTAAGACCCCCACAATAAAATGATTCCATTTTTTAAAATCCCAGGCTGAAGAGAACAGCAAAAATGATAGGGGATGTAATCACGCTGTCCTTTGTAGCCTTTGTTTTCTTGACCTGGTCTTCTTTCCTTGACCTGGAGCCAGTTTGCATTCTGTTGTATACAACTCTTTCCAGTAGACTGGCTTTACGTTGCTTAAAGCCTGGATTTGGCCCCAGAAGAGATATTAGAGAAACAGTTTAATGGTTGGGGAGTTCTCGTGGGAACTGAAGTTGCTGAGCCAGAACAGGACATAATTGTCCCAGCTAGTTGCTCAGGAGACAAGGTTGTCTGGGGGGGCGTAAATTTGACTTAATAGTTTCGCAGTGGCTGAAGGCCATGGTTTAAATGTCTTAGAACGGAATACAGTAAAGGGGCTTCTCCTGTCCAGTTCAGTGGTAGTTCATTTGGTCACAATTTCCACGTTATCCTCCATTAACTGAGAGACGTATATATAGTTTTACTGGCTATAGAGCTCTGGACAGGTAAGAGAAGCAGGCCGCCAGCTGTCTGGGAGGAGGGAATTGGCCCTGGGCAGCAACACTAGTTGGCTGTGAAGATGACGGACAGCTGGGCTACTTATTCTCTTTGTGAGAGAACTCGGGTCCTTGTTTCTCTCTTCTCGCTAAAGGGAGCTCCATTTGCAATAAATACGCTTAGGATGTCCAGGGAAGCGTTCTTACTGGAAAGCGGTATGACTTTGCTTTTCTTCACCATGAATATTTATAGTTAAGACACATTCCATACCCCATTAAAAAAAAAGTTAAAATGGATAGGCCCCAGAAGAAATCCAAATGAAAGTAAGAGAAACCAGGCCATGGGCCTAAAACGAATTTCACATGCTCTGTCTAGCTCGTCTTTTCCTTTGAGCTTTGGTTTTGACGGGCGTTTACACGTTATTATGATGTACGTGGCTGGGAATCCGAGGGGAGGAATCAGGTTATGGAAGAAGAATCTTCTAACTGGGGTTTTAGGTCACTCTTATGCTATCATTGTGGGAGGGGTTGGGTTTTTGGTTGTTCTTGTGTTTTATGTAACGGTCATGCTAGACACTCTCGTGAAAGTCTATTGCCTTGACTCGAGGAAATGTGCAGTCCACTGCCATGGACTTCCACCTCCACTCAGAGAGACAGATGGATGGACAAGTTCTGCTGCTGATTTCAAGAGGGTGTGTTCGGCTGGATCAGTGAAGATTGCCATCTCTACAGAAGGAAACTTGAAATGCACACAATGGTATTCTGTGTTCAAAGGTGTCCAAAATTAGGGGCAAGATGTTCAAAGACTATGTTTAAGGACCTGGTAACAATTACAAGTTCCAGGGACAGCTTTGGGAACAGAGGAGAAATTCTGCATTTGAATAATTTGAGTTCTGAGTAATTTCAAAGGTAATTTTTTGTTTTGTTTTTAATTACTTTTATGGGGGGCTCTTGCATCTCTTATTACAATCCGTACATTCATCTAGTACATCAAGTACATTTGCACATATACCGCCATCATCATTTTCAAAGCATTCTCTTCCCACTTGAGCCCCAGAACCGAACACAACGATCAACCTATACCCCCTCCCAGAGGGACAATGGAGGATGATGTAAGATATGCAAATAATGATGATCTATGACTATCAATGGTTCTTGAGAGAGGGGCTGGGCAGAAGAGGGAGAGGGAAGAAATGGGGAGCAGATATCTAAGGTAACTTTTAAAGATGTGCTACTAAGGATATTTCAACGATTGCATCAGACTACCAGACACCAAATTAAATGCTAAAACATTTGCATTGTGTTTTAATGGCTTTAAAGAAAAAAGATAATGGAGTGTGATTATATCTGTTTGCCTCAGGTGAGTTTGTTCATTCATTTCCGCATTCCACAACGTTTGTTAAGAACAGATTCTATGTTAGGCGTTGCAATAGGTGCCTGAGTTGGTAAATGAGCTAGAATACCATCCTCCTGGGAAGAACACGTGATCTCTGGGGAGAAAATTCACTTAAACGAAGGCCAGGTTATGCCACCATGAGAGAGGCATCCTCATCGAGAGACCTCTGACAAATGGTCCTTAGTTTGTAGGGGATATGTCCCCAAATCTGCTTCTTTAAAATGCCCTTTCTGATCTCTAACATCTCTCTTTGCTTTATTTGCCAGGAAAATTCTTTGTGTTTTTTTTTATTTTGGCTGAAATGTCGATCTTATTGGTCAAAAAGGTGAACTACGCAATTTTTGACAGTAAAAAGTGCCCTTTCTTGCCCTCTTCCCCACTTCTACTTTCAGTATCTATAACTACTTTCTAAGGGTCTCTTATTTTACTTATCTTTCATTTAACAGTGTAGCATCTGACTTACCTTCTTGCTTGATATATCTACAAAGTTGGTTACAGCACTGAACAGAGATGGAGACTACTTTGGGTTTGAAATATCTAAGGCCTCTGCTATGATTTCTAATATTTCTTACCTGTTTCTAATAGGACTCCTGATGGCATAGTGGCTTATGTGTTGGGCTGCTACCTTCAAGGTTACCAGTTGGAAACCACTAGCCCCCTCCATGGGGGGGAGGAGGGCGATGATGCTTTCTACTCCTGTAAAGATTTAGTCTCAGAATCTACAGGGGGCAGCTCTAGTCTGCCCTTCCTACAGGGTCACTAGGAATCAGAATGAACTCCCTCTCAGTGAATGGCCTTTTGTTTTTTTGAGACTCATGTCACAAGTCCTGATGCAAGTGAAAGGCAATTTCCTCAGAGGCATGGCCCACTTCTTCTATCAGTGGATTTTGAGACATCCCCAGTGAAGTTTCTAGATAAAAGCTGAATAGAAAAGTCCATTGATAGATTTTGGTCAAGTCTTCTGCAAGCTGATGTTTTCAATGTGCTGTGACTAAGAGGTAGCAAATGACCACCAACATCCCATTTCCAGGAGAATAATGCCCTCTGAAGCTCTAGGAAAGTTGAATGAAAGCTGTTTTGTTTAGAGCATTTTGACTTTGACCTCACTGAGTCTCAAGATGTCAGAGGTCCAAATATTACCAGACAGTACAGCACTTGTTAAAACGATGAAGGGAATTGGCCTTCATCAGATGTTTCATAAATATCTGCTCACTATCACCAGTAGGTAGATGATGCAAATATAAATTACAATAAGAAAACCGAGCCACCCCTTTATCCTTGAACTTTCACTGTCCTCCCTGCGATTACTGGCCTCTTACCACAATCACTTCTGTGAACGTTCCAGCCATGCTCCCCTTTCAGGTATAGCACCTGCTATGTCTTTGTACATTGAGTATAAACCTCCTCCAATGTTCCTATTTATGCTGTCACTCTCTCCTCTAGAATGCTTTCTAGCTCCCTCCCCTGCTTTATTTTTTCTCCATGGTGCTTGAAACCATCTTAAATTTGGTTATCTATCTATCTATCTATCTATCTATCTATCTATCTATCTATCTATCAATCATCTATCATGTGTGTGTTTGCTACTTCTCTTCTTGAGTGGAGCTGTGTTTTCCCCTTGCATCTAAGTGGCCTTTCTGATTGACCAGCCCAATATGGTAGAATGACACTGCCAATTTTCAGAACTAGGCTTTACTAAATCCGTAGTTTCTACATTCTGTGTCTTAGAAACTTGCTCTTACGACTTGTCACTGTGCTGTGAGGAAATCCAAATAGTCTGTGAAATGGTTCCGGTGATAATTAACCGAAGACCCTGGTTCAACATTCCATTCGCACCCTCAGTCATTAGCTAGTACAAACCTGCCAGTCTTGGGAGTGACCTGTGTTGGAAAGAAAGCCTGTAGCGATCTTCAACTCTTGATGGCACTTTCCTCTTCTTTTAGTTCAGCTTCTTGGACTATTTGCTCAACATAATCCAAGAAGCAACTCTGACACAGCTTTCCTGGTTTTAAACCACACGGTATTCCATTGTTCTGTTCTACCCACTGCTTCTTGTTCCGTGTGCAGGTTCTGCATGAGCACGTGAAGTGTTCTGGAGCCCTTGCTCTGCTCGGTGCTATCTATAGTTTGTTATACATAGTCAAATACCTTAGTATAGTCAATAAAATACAAGTAAACATTTTTTTCCTGGTATTCTCTGTCAGCCAAGATTCTTCTGACATCAGCATTGTTATCCCCGGTGCCGCCTCTACATCTGAAAACAGCTTGAATGTCTGGAGGCTCCCGGTCAAAGCCTTTCCAATATTCTAAAGAGGCCATGTGCAGCAGATTGACCTGGGCCAAGTCATGATATTTTCATATGCATGTGAAAGTTGGATATTGAATAAAGAAGATCAAAGAAGAATCAATCATTTTGAATTGTGTTCTTAGAGAAGAAAATTGAAAGTACCCTTGACTGCCAAAAGGACAAACCAATCTGTCTTGGAAGAAGCATGGACAGAGTGCTCCTTAGGTGGCAAAAATGGTGTGTTAGGCCAGGCGGACTAGAGAAACAAATCCAGTGACACTCATAGGTGTTTAAGAAAATGTTTTATATCAAGAAGTAATTATATATCAAAAAATATCCCAGCCCAGTACAACTCAGGTCCATTAGTCTGATTCTATCCCGTAGCCTCTCTTCAGACTCATGCAGCCACATACAACGATGCAGAATTCAAGAAAATCCCAGACTGATGGGTGCAGAGTTGTGTGGATCCAAGGTCAGTGGAAACATGGCAGGGCCCCAGCAGGGTGAGGGACCGAGAGGGGCTGGAGGAGGTTTCCAGGGTCCTCTTATAAGAAGGCCATACCCGAAGAAGGCACCATCAGGCTGCGACCTGATCAACACTTATACCCTTACACTTTCATACATCTTCAGGTTGGTGGATATAAAACCCTCTCCCTACCACAGATGGTAAGACTTCGTCTTCCAAACCTGGGACATGTTGTCCAGAGAGATAAGTCCCTGGAAAAGGACATCATGTTTGGTAGAGGGACAGTATAAAAGAGGAAGGCCCTTATAACGATGGATTGACACTGGCTGCAATAATGGGCTCAAGCATAAGAACAATTGTAAAGCTGGCACAGAGTCAGGAAGTGCTTTGTTCTGTTGTGCATAAGGTCACTGTGGGTCGGAACTGACTTAATGGCCCCTAACAACGAACAGCCCTGCTAATGTACTGCCGAACCCATTGTTGAATGACATTTAGCAAAATGTACTTGATTGTGATATTAAAAGCACCCTTGATGGTGTAGTGGTTGCACATTTGGCTGCTAACTGCAAGGCCAGCAGTTCAAAACCTCAAATTCCTCCACAGAAACTTGATCTATTCCCGTAAAGACTTGCAATTTCCGAAACTCACAGGGGCAGGACCACCCTGCCCTATAGGATTCTCTGGGTTGGCTTGGACTCGACAGTAAGTTTGGTTTGGGATTGGCAATATGAATGATATTGTCTGATAGTTTCTGCATTCTGTTGGATCACTTTCCTTTGGAATAGTTACAAACATGGATCCCTTCGAGTCAGTTGGCCAGGTAATTGTCATCTAAATTTCTTGGAAGAGGTGCGTGGGAGTTTTCAGCTCCTGAAATATTTCTGTTGGTATTTCATCCATTCCCTAGTGCCTTCGGTGCAGACTTCTTCCTTCCGTGTCACTGGTTTTTGAGCACAGCTAACTGCATATGGTTGAATGCCAACCAGTTCTTTCTGTTCCAGTGACTCTGTGTAGCCCTTCCAGTAAAAAAAAAATTTTTTTTCTGGATGCTTCCTTTATCATTCATTATTTTGTCCATGGAATCTTTCAATATCACAGCTCTAGGCTTGGATTTTTTTTTTCAGTTCCTATGCTGAGGATGTTCTTCCTTTTTGGTTTCCTAGCTCCATATCTTTGCACATTTCCTTCTAATATTTTACTTTGTCCCCCCAGGTACCCTTTGAAATGTTCTGTTGGACTCTTTTACTTACTTCATCACTTCCTCCATTTGTTTCCACTGCTCTATGCTCAAGAGCAAATTTCAGAATGTCTTCTGGCATCCACTTTGATTTTTTCCTTCTTCCCTGGCTTTTTAGTGATGTTTACTTTATGGATGTTCTCAATGTTTATCCCACAGCGTGTCAAGTTTTCTGTCATTAGTGTTCAATGAGATGCTCTACAACAGATGGAATATACTCAAGGTCATATTTTGGGTCTCAGGAACGGACTAGTTTTCATTGTTTTTAACTTCAATCTGAACTTGCTGTTGGGAGTCTTCAAGTCAGTTCAGACTCAGTGTGCGCATCCTATGTGCGACAGCATGGAACACTGCCTGGTTCTTCACAATTGCTGCTACGCTTGAGCCCATGCTGCAGCCTCGACGTCAATCCAGCTGATCAAAGGTCTTCCCATTGTCATGCTTCCCCACGCCCCAAGCATGATGTTCTTCTCCAGGGACTGAGCTCTCTTGATGACATGTCCCAGTATGTGAGAGAAAATTTTGCCACCACCACTTCCAAGAAGTATTCTGGCTGCAATCTTTCCAAAACAAATGTATTTGTTCTTCTGGCAGTCTGTGGCACTTTCAGTATTCATTGTCAGCGCCGCCGTAATTCAAGTGTATCTATTCTTAATCATTCCTCCTTGTTCAATTTCCAACTGTTGCATTTATTTCTATCAGGCCCTTGAAAATACCATGGGTTGGGTTGGCAAGACTTTAATGCTCAGAATTACATCTTTGCTTTTCAACACTTTCCAGGGGTCTTGTGCAGCAGATTTCCCCAATGCAGTATGTCCTTTGATTTTTTGGCTGCTGCTTGCATGGATATTGACTGTGGAGCTGAGCAAGATGACATACTTGACACCTTTGATCTTCTCTCTATTTATCATGATGCTGTCTATTGGTCCAGATGTGAGGATTTTTGTCTTTTTTACATTGGGTTGCATTCCATACTAAAGTCTTCAATCTCTGATCTTCCTCAGTAAGTGCTTCAAGTTGTGTTTTCTTCATAGATCAGATTGTTAATAAGCCTTCTTCCAATCCTAACCCAGCATTCTTCATATGGTTCACCTTCTCTTACTATCTGCTCTCTGCTCTTATTATCTGCTGGAATATTTATGGGGAAAGGATACGACCCTGATGCACACACATGTTCTGATTTAAACCATGCACCATTCCCTATTCTCTGCACACAGTTGCCTCCTGATTCACATACAAGTTCTGCAAGAGCACAGTGAACTGTTATAGAATTACCATTCTTCTCAATGCTGTCCCTAAATTGTTATGATTCACAGTCAAATAAACACAAGTAAACATCTTTCTAATATCCTCTGCTTTTTTTAAAATTAAAAGATCATCTTATTGGGGGCTCTTACCACTCTTACAACAATCCATACATCAATTGTATCAACTATATTTGTACATATGTTGCCTCAATCTTTTATAGACAATTACTTTCAATTGAACCCTCGTTGTCCTCTGCTTTAAGCCAAGATTCATGGACATTAGCAATGATATCTCTTGTTCCACTCACTCTCAGAATTCAGCTTCCATTTATGGCAGCTCCTTTTTGATGTATTACTGCAAACATTGTTGAATTATTTTCAGCAAAAGTTTACTTGTACCTCATATTAATGATATTGTTATAAAATTTGTGAAGTCTGCTGGGTCGCCTTTCTTCGGAATGGGTACAAATGTGGATTTCTTCCAGTTGGTGGGCCAGGGAGTTGTTTTCTGGTTTCTTGATGTAGGTGAGTGAGTGCTCCCAGTGCTTCATCAGCTTGTGGGAGCACTTCAACCAGCATTCCATCAATTCGTGGAGCCTTGTCTTTGGCTAATGCTTCTAGTGCATCATGAACCTGCCTTCAGCACCATTTAGTCTTGCTCATACTCTATTTCCTAAAATGCTGGCATGTTGACTAGATTTTGATATCACGACTACATATTCCTCTCTCTTCTTTGGATGATTCCTACATCATTCCCTAGTTTCCCCATAGAATCTTTCAATATCAGAATCTTTTTTTCTTCAATGTGAATCTCCTACGTCATCTTCCTGTTTCCTAGTCCATTAGCCCTGGCAGCTGAATGATTCAGGAAGAGCCTCCAGTTTAATATCTGAACCATGAACGTCAACTGAACTGGCCTTTCCTATTCCTACAACTCTATGGCCCGTTTCTCTCTTCATATACCTATGTGTCACTGGTTTTGCTTTTCTAGATTTGTTTCCCATGCACGACCTACTTTTCACCACATACATGTGAACTTTTGAGGGAAAAGTCTTATTTTAGTTCTGTACCATATTTCTCGTGTTTAGTATAGGGTTAACATCTGGATTAAGTTATTCTTTAATTTATAAGTAGATATTGACTGCCTGGTTTTGATTTTTCCTTTAATCTTTCAGGAAAAGGATGACCAAGATAAGCATACCTTAAAAAAATTGCCTACGCTTAAGTGGAGAGCAAATGCTTTGAGAATGATTGGGGCAGGGAATGTGTGGATGTGCTTTATACAGTTGATGTATGTATATGTGTGGATTGTGATAAGAGTTGTATGAGCCCCTAATAAAATGTAAAAAAAGAAAAGAGGAGAAAAAAAAGAAAATGATTAGGGCAAAGAATGTAAAGATGTGCTTTATACAATTGATGTATGTATATGTATGGATTGTGATAAGAGTTGTATGAGCCCCTAATAAATTGTTTTAAAAAAACTGCCTACATAGTAAATGGTGGTGAAAGTGAGGCTAGTGCTTATATGTTTACTGAAGTGAAAGAGCACATGGTAAGGGACGATCCTGAGGAGGAGCCACACCGACAGTGATGACATGCATACCAGTGGAACACATCACATACCTGCAAGCAGAAGAATCTTGAAAATCAATAGAGAGATGCTTCTTCTTAAAATTATTATTTGGAAATGTATTTATAATATAACAAAGAAATACTGTCTTTCACTGTCTTCATAACATGATTTAAAATTTTTCTTTCTGAAACAAGTTTATAAAGATATGTAATGTGTAGCCATTGCCACAGCTACCGAGCACTACCAAATCTAATGTTTTTGTTTGAAGAGTTCAACTTTAATTAGAGTGGGGGGCTGAATATAATGTGTTTCTTTCTTTCCTTGATAGCTTTGGTAAAGGTATGACTTTTAGATTTTTAAAAATTTGCTAAGCTGCCTTGAGACACTATGAGTATCTTCATGGAAGAACAAGCACGTAAATCTGAAGTCTTTGGGAAAAATTAAAAAAATCACTCTTTTATAGTGTGTACAATAACTCTATTGTAATGATCTCATGGGGTTTGATTGTCCTGGTTTTATTAGAGTTTTTCCTACTCCAGAATGTCAATCAGAAGCAAGAGTTAGCAGGGCAGATGGGCCAGGAGATAGAGCTGGTAAAAACACTTCAAGGATGCTATGAGAGGCCGGATCCCATTCCCCCACCCTCCTCTGCCTCTCCTTTGGCGGCCTTCAGGTCCAGGTGCAGAAGACTAACCATTACAGATAACTTTGAGCACTGTTGCTTAGCTCTAGACCTGCAACAACAAAGTTGCAGTGGAAACTTCCCCAGCTACTCCCTCCCCCCAGACCCAGGCTATAAAACTCTCCACCTCTCGCCTGGACAGTGTGACTTCATGGGGCCCCAAATTCCCCTCCCCTCCCCCGTGAACCTCACCCAGGAGTTCAGGATGCTCCTGCCCCTTTCTCTGCTCTCCCTACCCTCCCAGGATCTCTGAAATAAACCCTTGAAACTGTTTTCTACTTTTGCTTTCTTTCTTTCCATTGCCAAATCAACCTCACACAGAACACATGCTGAGAGGCCTAACCTTAGAGACTGAAATTCTGTGAAAAGGCATGAGTTAATTTAGGGATTCTGACCTTACCACATCTCTGGACTTATCTGGTGAGAACTGAATAATTAAAAGCTATGCTTTCAGGATAGCAGAATCATAGATCTTGGAAGTTGCTGAGTAAGCCAACTTCTGCACTTTACACATACGCAGAAACCCAGAGAAGTTAAGTGATTAATTCAAGGCTGCCCAGAATAGATTTTGAAATTTATATTTATTTTTAATATGGGAATGTCTAACACAGGCTGGTTGGCTTTGGGTATTGCAACTAAGTGGAAGTTTTCTGGGTTATTTCAGGTTTAAAAGTGATAATGAAGTTACAAAAATGTAGGGGAATATTTAAATTATATCTGACTCCTTTATTGAACCAGCACCAATACTCTAAGGCAAGTGTGCTTTCAGAAACCATTTGATTTTTTTACCTCCAAGTATGAGACATTGAGGCAAAAAGAAGATGCAGATTATGCCAGGATGTCATTTCAACAATCTTGAAATTCTTAGCTTATTGCCTATTTTAAAAAGTTTTCTGATGTCTGTTTTCTATGAAATGTCTAGAGTTTTCAGCTGTACTTAACCGAAATGCCTTACCCTGGGTTCTCTAGAAGAGGAAAACCAGTGAATATAGGGATGTGAAGAGAGACAGAGAGTAAGAGAGAAATTTGTTTCAAGGAAATGGCTCACACAGTAGTGGAGGCTGGCAAGTATTAATTTAAATACATTGGTCAGGAATCATCTGGAGGTTCTTCTAACTCACACTGTTGCAGGGACTGACAAATCCAAACTCTGCAGGTCAGCTGGCAGACCGCTCGTTCACATCCCAAGTACCCAGATGAGAGGATCTGCACTCAAATGCATGATGCAGTGAGAGTTAACATTACGAAACATCTATGTGTATAGAATGCAGCCACACCCACAAGGCAATTGGCTTTTAACGGGTTGGCTTTTCTACTGGTTGATTGCTCATATCAGATCACAAAATGCAGCATGCTTATATTATATAACATATGAAAAAGCAGCCAATCAAATGTCTGACAAACCTCAGAGAATCAGTCTAGTCAAATTGACCCACGATGTTAAAAAAAAAAAATCAAACATCAGATGCAGCCATTAGGTCAATTCTGACTTAGAGTGGACCCTAGAGGACATGGTTTCCAAGATTGTAACGGTTGCCATCGCAAGCTTCATGTTTCTCCTGTGTGGTGGCTGGTGGTTTCCAGCAGCTGACTTTTCAGTAAAGTATGTCTGCTCCTGAAAGTACATCTTCCTGGAAGCAAACATAGCTTGAGGAATTTATTTGTAAGCAAATAAAACATTGATCTGTATCTTTAGTTCCAGATGTTCTGAGATGCATAATTCATGCACTTCTTATTTGTGCAATCGGTACTCTTTTGTGCCAGTATTTCTCTTTTAAAAATAGTGAATTTTCTCTGTATGAATATGAATGACTACTTTTCAAGTTAAAAATTTAAATAAGTGCTATGAAAAAACAAACAAAGCAACTTTTGTTTTAAGTGGTCCTTTATTCTCTGAATCAATTCTTCATATTCTTGTTTTCATATGGGGTTGTCAAAGACTTCTTTGAGAATATGATTAAAGCAATATACTGCCTGATTCCAATTCTTGTTTATTAATCAGGAGGTTTATAGAGAACCTAGAGCCCTAGTAAATAATCTCTGTCTTAATTGTTAGTAACATATGAGCAGACAAGACTTTCCCATCCCATAATAACCTGCAACCAAGAACAAGAAGGAAATACAAAACTCATATGAAACACAGAACTTCTGTACCTAATGGTGGACCCACAATTCCATAGAAGCTGAATGAAACTCACCAAGTTATTCTCGGTAGAAATGTGACTTTTTTTAAACTGGAAAGACCTTATATCAATTCCTCTCAATTAAATCTTAATAATATAAATAGTGGAGTCATTATCTTATTTAAGCATTTCTTATCTTAAAACCCCAAATCACTATATATTAATTCTTAAACACCCAGTGAATATTTTCCAACTTATTTATGGACAACTATCAGTAAATAATAACAAAATTCTTCCTCATTATGAGAAAAGATTTAAGTTGTCAAGGATTTAATTTTGCTTTGCTCCACAATAATATTCATGGAAGCAGCAATAAAGAAATCAAAGGAAATACTGGATTGCGTTAATTGACTGCATAAGACCTCTTGAAAGTGTTGAAAAACAATAACGTCACTTTGAGAATTGACCCAAGCCATGGCATTTTCAATCCTTCATATGCATGTGAAAATTGGACAGTAGATAAGGGAAGATTGGAGAAGAATCAATGCATGTGTATGGGATCGAAGAATCTTGAAGGCACTGTGGACTTCCAGAGAAACAAACCCATCTGTCGTGGAAGAAGTACAGCCAAAACACTCCTGAGATGCCAGAATGACAATACGTAATCCCAAGTCGTTCGGACCAGTCCCTGAAAAAGGACATCGTGGTTGGTAAAGTAGAAGACCAGAAATAAAGAGGAAGGCCTTCAAGGCTCTGGATTAGCACAAGGCTGCAAAAACGGGCTGTAACATAATAGCAACTCTGGGGCTATGCGGGCCTGGGCAGGACTTTGTCCTGTTGTGTAGTCACTATGAGTCGGCACTGACGTGATGGCCTTCAACAGCAACAGCGGCAACGCAGTTTCTTGGAATGTCTGTTTCCTGCCACTTCCCTACTTTTGGGTTGACCAGAATTTGACATAGTAAAGACCAAACTCTTTTCTCTCTAATACAGAAAAGTTGAAAAAGAACGCTGGAAGACTCTTATTTAAAAAAGACGATTAAAAGGAGATTTTTGCTGTTATTGTTGTTACCTATTACTGTCTAACACGACACCCCGAACATAATGCCACAACTCTTTATTATTTCTCACAATCCCCAGGATTGTCCATTGGGGCCGTTCTGCTGCTGCTCTTGCCGGTTTCTTTCTTTCTTTTTTTAAAATCATTTTATTGTGAGCTCATACAACTCTTATCACAATCCATGCATCCATCCATTGCGTCAAGCACATGCAGGCTTGACTAACGCCTGGATGAGGCTAGATGTCCAAGAGGTCATTCCTCTTGCGTATGGCAGTCGTTGAAGACAGTTGGTGAGGACCCTTCAATACACAATTAGGTGGTCTTTTCACTTCCAGTTGGCAAAGCTGGGCTGCCTGACGTCATGGTGGTTTCAGAGTTCCAAGAGAAAACTGGAAGCTGCATAGCTTCAGAAGATCTTACCTTTGACATCCCATTCTACTGCATTCTACTGGTCAAAGAAAGTCACAGCCCACCCGAGATTCAAGGGAAGGCAAAATTGATTCTACCTCCTGGTGGAAGATGGGTAAAGTCACATTAGAAAAGCCCACGTAAGGCGAGGAATTGGGGTTATTTCGGAAAATGAGCTACGACAAGAGGCAGAGAAATGAAAATTCTGCAGAGCTATGGAAGACTGACTTGTGCGAAAGGTTGTGGGGGGTAATGGGGTGAGCTGACACAGGGCCGTATGCTATGGAGCAAGACGAGATATGAACAGCAGCCAAAGAAAAGAGTGGGTAACGCTTGGCAGGGAGACTTTCTGTGATGGCTGAGACAGCTCTGAGGAATGCCATTTTGGATAGCCAGGGACAAGAACTGGATTCTATCCCCTAGAGGGATAGAATCAGGGCTGAAATCAGCAGGCTACAGGTCAATCTGGATACATAATTGGCCAGGGACACCGAGATTTCCCAAGCTAAGCATGCCATGGGTTTAAAAAATTCAAATATAAAACAAAGCATCCTGCAAATACCTATTATGCAAGCACTCTGGCTACTAAAGTAGTGTCAAAAGTAATGAAAATTAAAAAAATATGAGAGCAGCAACATTACGTTAGCAAAGTCACTTTAAAATGGCATTGTGGATATTTCTTGATGACGCTGGTGCAAGAGCTAGGTTTCTATCAGGTTCTCACGTGTGACCTCTGTAACATAAACTCTTAGGGGAAATGTCACTGTCCCGCCAAGACAGAGTGTAGATGGAATCGCTCATCTCCAAGGAGGTGTTTACTTGATTCTGCATTCCAATACATTTTACATAGCCTGTCCTGCATTTTGTATGTCCAGGTTTTCAAGTTTCACCATTTGGAATCTCTGAGCTTGAAGTAAGAGACTTTACTCTAAAGGGCAGCAATGAACATACTTAAATACATATGTGAGCAAAGCATGACGATATTTACAAAGAAAGATACTTGAGCGCTACCTAATTATCCCTTATATATTTTATTCCCTGAATTAAGTATTTTAAGGGCATTGCCAATGGTCCAGTACTCTGTCAGTGTGTTGTATGGTGGTGGCTTGTGTTGTATTGTGTAGCTGTGATTCTAGAAGCTCTGCCATCAGTATTTCACAGACCAGAATGGTCACTCATCCTGGATAGGTTTCAGCAGAGCCTCAAGAGTAAGAATAGACTGGGAACCAGGAACAGGATGTCCACTTTGGACAGATTAGCCATTGCAAACCTTATAAACAGTAGCATGACTTTGTCAGCTATGGTTCTGGAATATGAGTGCCTTAGGTTGGAAGTCACAGAAAATACAACTGAGGAAGAGCCTGACTCCTTGAAATCAAGTTGACATTGGTGTCATGTATGGAGCAAAGCTCTCTGCACCTTCATTTGATGAGAGGGTGCACCTTCAAATGAGAAGAGACGGCTATAAATGTTCATTAATCGGAATATGGTACATGTAAAGTATTAATCTAGGGAAATTGGAAATTATTAGGAATGAAATGGTACTCATAAACACCTATATGCAGGCATTTGTGAGCCGAAATGGACTGGCATGTGGAGTTAGACAATCCTACCATCAGAAGCCCATTGCCACATATATGTCCCGTGGGACTGCATCAAAATCCTTATTACATCAAAATAGTTTATTTTTTATCTCCTATGCTTTCCATTACTGAAAACACATGGTTTCAATAAAATATCCAAAGTAGAAAAAAATCAATTCATGAAAGAATTACATTACATTGTCATGTAAGAGGAAATTTCAGATGAGTCTCAAAATAAGTCAAAAAGGAATGTAAGATACAAAAGATAGGAAAAGGCAGTGAGAAGCATACTTTTGAATAGAAAAGTTACTTTCTCAAACATCTTTTATAGGTTACCTATTTTGCTCTCCCGTTCTGTAACGCTGGTGAGGCTAAATAAAGATCAATATTAGTTCCTGTGTGCTGGGCAAGGAGAGATTCTACAGGCCAAGTAGTATTTGTTTAAGACTTTTATAAAACAAATGATCTCCTTAGATTAATGTACAAGACTGAGCTCTTTAGATCAGATTTATGTCATGTAAGTATTTCATATCATATGAAACTGAAGACCATGACCAGAAACTGACCTCCAAGGGCATGACGTCAAAAGAATAATGAAAGGAGGACATTTGGGTTTCTGATGTCAATTTGGCTCTCCGGCAGTGCGAGCGATGGCAGAGACAAGTCCGTTGCATCAAAGTCTAAGTAGGTCAAACGATACGAAGAGACTGTACATAAATAGAAGAAGGTTGCCTTTAGAGCCCACATAAAGCGCAGAGCAAAGCAGAATCTTTATTTCTAATGGTTAGACAGTTTAGTTTGGTGCATTGCCCTTGAGAAAAGTAAGTAAACATGCATATTTCCACAGGGCTTTCTACTTCTGCAAACAATTACAGTCTCGTAAACTCACAGGGAAGTTCTACCCTGCGGTATAGGGTCACTCTGAGTCCCATCAACCCATCAACTTGATGGCACTGAGTTTGGCTTTTCCTGCTGTATTTTACTTTGAGGGACAGCCTGTGCAGTGGTTTAAAGAGAAACTGTACACCAGAATGTGTATGACATTCTTATTTATTTGACATGAAGGGCACTAGCTTCAATTTCTTCCTCTTTTTTCTTAATGTAACCATTTTTTTTCCTTCAAGAAGTGAAACCATTCTTAACTGTATGAAAACATGAGAAACTCCACATTTTGAGGAAAAGTTCTTCTGGTCCACCAAGCTGCAGCCATCCTGAGGTAGCTTGCAGTCTATACATAGAGGATTTTTCTATTGCCCATAAGAATGGGTCTTAGCCACACCTGTGCAATCATGAGGTGTCAAAGGGATCAGGTATAAGGCATCATCAAAAAAATATTTTACCATAGTGAATGAAGAGGGAAATGCAGAGTGGAGACCCAAAGCCCATTTGTCGGCCATGGGAGATCCCCTCACAGAGGGGTCTAGGGGAGGAGATGAGTCAGTCAGGGTGCAATGTAGCACCGATGAAGAATACAGCTTTCCCCCAGTTCCTGAAGGCTTCTTCCCCCCCAACTACCATGATCTGAATTCTACCTTGCAAGTCTGGATAGAGCAGAGGTTGTACACTGGTGCAATAGGAGCTGGAGGCACAGGGAATCCAGGGTGGATGATACCTTCAGAACCAGGGGTGTGAGGGGCGATACTGGGAGAGTAGAGGGTGAATGGGTTGGAAAGGAGGAACTGATTACAAGGATCTACATGTGACCTCCTCCCTGGGGGATGGACAACAGAAAAGGGGTGAAGGGAGACTCCGGATAGGGCAAGATATGACAAAATAACAATTTATAAATTATCAAGGGCTCTTGAGGGAAGGGGGAGCGGGGAGGGAGGGGAAAAAAGAGGACCTGATGCAAAGGGCTTAAGTGGAGAGCAAATGCTTTGAAAATGATTTAGAATGTACAGATGTGCTTTATACAATTGATATATGTATATGTATGGATTGTGATAAGAGTTGTATGAGCCCCTAATAAAATGTTTTTTTTAAAAAAAAGAATGGGTCTTAGCACAGTTTATATTCTGCTCAGTGTATAGAATAAAGTTATGCTTCTAAGGATCCTTATGCCAGGGTAATCACTTAAATCATGTCATTGACACATAGATTCCTAAAATTTATGTAGTCAAAGGGCCTGGGGAGTTTCTCAATTCATTTTTACAGAGCCCAAGAGCCCTTGAGATGGGTCAAAGTTTATGTCATAGATTGGTTATAGGGAGGTCCCAATCTAGTACTCATTTCATGACACCAGTCAACCTGACGAGATAGCTTACTAGTTATAGCCACACATAAATAAGGAGGCACTATGAACAGTAGGGGATAACAGTTAAAGCTTAGTTATATGTGAAGAACCCATTGGATAGAGTTTGGCTACAAGATTGAACCAAATTTTTGAAGTCAGACCATCTAATGACCAGAATTAGACCATTCTGAGATGTAGCGTATTTGGAGAAATATAACATAGCTGCTATTTTCCCCCTTACATTTTAGAAATGTACACCAAGGAAATGTGAAAATAAAACAAAGATTCACTGAGCACAATCGCTCCACAAATCATAGAAACCTTATTAAATCCAAGTATCAAAAGGTGAAACAATTGTCTTTCAACATAGCCTTTGTCCAGTTCTACACATCTGGGCAATGTTTCCATATTCTAGACCATTCGATGTACTTCATCTGAGCAAGTAATCCACAAAGCTTCACTGTCGGAAGAAGATAATGGCATCAGGAAATTTTCAAAGGAAAATGCTTCCTACCCTTGAAGAATGAATGATTGCATTGTTTGATGGAATAAAATTCCTGGGAGCATCTTTCCTGGCCTTTTTCTCATGATTTTTTGTATCTTTCACGAGCATCTATTATAATGGTCACTTTGGGATCTGCCTAAACATTCGCACTACCTTCTGAGCTGAAATTTCTGCCTTGTATTTCAGCCTGAACCTCTGGCAACTGTCTATCAATAAAGCGCTGCAGTCACTATTGGGTAACCTTCAGCAAAATTCACTCACATGTGATACTAACGATATTTTTCTATAATTTGAGCGTGCTGTTGGGTCACCTTTCTTTGGAATAGATACAAATATGGATCCCTGCTAGTCAGTTGACCAAGAGCTGTCTTTCAAATTTCCTGATGTAAATGAATGAGTGATTCCAGTTTTTCATTAGCATGTTGAAATATCGCAACTGCTGTTCCATCAATTCCTGGAGCCTTCTTTTGACTACTGCTTTGAGTGAATCTTGAACTTTCGACTTAAGCACCCCTGGTTCTTGCTCATATGTTACCTCCTGAAATGGTGGGATGTAGATTGACACAGTGACACAGTGTACTCTTTCCATGGTTATTTTATTTCTTGAGTTCTTTCAGTTCAAGATTTTCTAACAGTGTTGTTTGGTTTTTGTTTTCTAACTCTGGGTCTTTCCACATTTCACTATAATATTTTATTTTGTCTTCTCGAGCTTCCCTTCGATATTTTCTGTTGCGCTCTTTAAGGTCATTATTTTGTCGATGTGACTTAGCTACTCCACAATTAAGAGCAAATTTCAGATTCTCATCTGACATTCAGTTCTATATTTTCTTTCTTTCTGGTCCCTTAAGTGAGCTTTTGATTTTTTCATGAATGATCGTCTTGATGTCCTCCCACAGCTCATCAGGTCCTCAGTCATTGTGTTCAATGCAGGAAATCTGTTCTAGAGATGTTCTCAAAATCTGGGTGCACAAGATCAAGGTCATATTTTGGCTCACCTGGACTCATTTTCATTATTTTTAACTACAACCTGAACTTACATATGAGCAATTTATGGTCTGGTCCACAGTCAGTCCCTGGCCTCACTTTAGCTGCTGATATTGAACTACCTCATCATTTCTTCCCACAAATTTAGTCCATTTGATTTCTGTGCATTCTGTATGGAAAAGTGCATGTGTATCGTTACCTTCTGTTGTTGAAAAATGGTCTTTGCTATGAAAAAATGGTTGTTCTCACAAAATTTTGTGATGTGATCTCGTTTCATTTCTATCACCAAGTCCATTGTCGCAGGTAGGTGCCATCGGATCAGTTACAACCCCCAGTGACTCTATGCACAACAGAAGGAAACACCGCCCAGTCCTGCTGTATCCTCACAAGTGTGCCCGTACCTGAACCCACTGGTGCAGTCACCATGACAATCCATCTCATTAAGGGCCTTCCTCTTTTTCTTTGCTCCTCTTTTGGATGTCCTTCAGGGACTATCTTTCCTGACAACATGACCAAAGTATGTAAGACAAGGTCTTGCCATCCTTGCCTCTAAAGAGCATTCTGACCTGACTTCTTCCAAGACAGATGGGTTTGTCTCTAGCAGTTCATGGCACTTCCAATAGCCTTCTCCAGCACCACAATTCAAGTGCAAAGACTCTTCTTCGGTCTTCCTTATTCAATCTCCCACCTGTGAGGCCATGGATAATAGCACGGTTGGGGTCAGGTGCCTCTTAGTCTTCAAATTAACATTCTTGCTTTTCAGTACTCCAAAGAAGGCTTGCGCAGCAGATTGTTCTAAAGCAATAATGCCTTGTTTTATCTCTTGACTGTAGCTTCCATGAACATCCTTTACAACTTCAGCCTTTTCTCTATCTCTATTTATCATCATGTTACCTATTAGTCCAGTTGTGAGGATTTGGGCCTTCTTTACAATGAGTCATAAGATCATATTTTCCGATTACTGTTCCTTCTTCCTTATTTCTAATTTTTCATTGTAATCACCAATAATTATCAATGCGTCTCAATTGCACGTTGTATCAAGTTCAGACTGAAAAGGTTGGCAGAATTCTTCAATTTCTGCATAAGTAGCACTGGTGGCTGATGCATTCATTTGAATAACAGTATTGACTGCATCTCCTCGAGTTCGGGTAGATATTATCCAATCACAGGCAGAGCTGTACTTCCAGGTTAATCCTGACATGTCCTTTTTGAGGGTAAATGTTACACCATTCCTCTTGAGTCTGTAATTCCCAGAAGAGTAACCCATATGATTTTCTGATTTAAAATAGCCAGTCCATTTCAGCTCAATAATGAAAACCAGTCTCCATTTGTTCCATTTTATTTTTGATGACTTCAAAATGTCCCAGATTGGCACCGTGTGCATTCCAAGTTCCAAGAATTATCTGCTTCTTTTCATGTTGACCTGTGTCCCCTCAGCAAATGAAGGTCCCCAGAGTTGTACTCGATCGTGTAATTGTAGTTGACTGTGTTGTAAAGACATTCTTCCTCAGGCATATTTTGGCTGCCTTCCGAACTGAGCATCTTCTGATACCACCTCTGATCATGTTCTGCTTCTGTTTGTGAGGTTTTCAGAGTATGACAATGTTTCAATGTCATACATCAGGCTTTCAGTGGCCAGTTTCTCAGAAGTGGACAGTCTCTTCCTCCTTCATAGCCTCTTCTTGGTTGGAAGCTCTGCTGAAACCTATTCACTTTGTGTTACTCTGCTGCTGTTTTTAAATGTTGGTGACAGATCTTCTATTGTGTGTTGCTTCTTTACCTAGCAACCCACAAGTACCACAGTAAGGCAAATTGACAGACAGTGGGTGGGTGGTCTCATTAGGGTGCCTTCCAATGAATCTAACCAAAATGGTAGTTTCTGAGCCGATCTACTAGGTAACTTAAATTTGCAGCAGGGAGGCCAACATGGCAGTTTGTGGAGAGGGTCTTTTATGGTTCCTTGTTTCTCAAGGTACAGGCAATCACAGGGACCTAGTATAGAGAAATTTTTAAGAAATGGAAAACTAATTGGTGAGAAAAACCCAGGAAAGAAAAAGATCAAGGAGGTTTGCCCAGGTTGACAATGCACTTGCTCCCTCTTTGAGGGCAGCAGGGGCTGTTCTGTGAGACTTTTGTTAGAAAATCTTACCGCCCCATAGCCTGGATCTTGCCCCTACACCCTACATTCCATTCACCACAACAAAGCACTCTTTCACTTGAGCTTCACTACCATAGAAGGCGTGTCTCTCTCTCTCTCTCTCTCTCTCTCTCTCTCTCTCTCTCTCTCTCTCTCTCTCTCTCTCTCTCTCTGATTACAAGTCCCAGTGACTCTGTAGGGCAGAGTAGCATGCCCTTTTGGTGTTCATGATTTACATTCTTATAGGAGTGGACAGCCTCATTGTTCTCCCAGCGGAGGGAGGGAGCATCAGGTGGGTCCAAACAGCTGACCCCCCCACCCCCGTTGCAGTTCAGTGCCTAACCCACTGTGTCACCAGCACTCCTTATAGAAGGTATACAAATTTTTAAAAAATTTTAATATTTCAAACAGACCCCCAGTTGTCTCTCAAGGACAAATTTGTAAACAGCACAGAATTCTCAGATCTGGGCTCCCAGATAACCAGGCTGGACTAAAGGCATTGTAAACCACAACACACAATCACCCGTGTTTTGCATCCCAATAGGATATGGAAACTTTGCTTTTTTTTCTTAATTATCCTTGAAATTTGATGCCACCACCATGACAGTTTCCTCAGATTCATCTCTCTAAGTAACACCTTACTTTTGCAGGTGTTGCTGTATTTAAGCGTGATCCAAATAATTCTTGGTTTCCCCTCCTAGGCAAGCCTGGAAGCACTTTGACCAGGAGATCCTGAGGAGAGAGTGCAAGTTTGTGGTTTTCGAGTTGAATTTATTGCCTCTCTCATTAAAATGGGAGCATGAATGGCGTCTCATACTTTTCATCTGCGCAAGTTCCTCATGCAGCTTTTGATGTTTTTCTGGGTTGTAGCCTGGTGTACATTTCTTACATTTAACAGGCATTTGATCTTTCTCCCACCGCCCTCCTGTTTTTTCCAGGACAGGAAGTTTGAATTCCTGGGATGGAAGAATAAGGCAGCTGGTGAACCTGTGGTATTTTCAATCCCGGCAGACACTTAATTGTTAAGTCTGGATGTGGGTGGTAAACTCTACATGTGAGAGTTGGAGTTCGGGAACCCCGCTGCTGTCCATGTCTGCTTTCCATGTACGAGCCTTGTCTTGGAGACTTGATGCCAAAGGCTGGGCTGGATAATGTACCCCGCTCAATTAACTTATTTCAAAGATTTTAACCTGAGAAATGGCACACTCTTTCCAAGAAAATAGTACAGGAAAATCCTTGCATCAATTAGTGGCCCTGTATTAAATCGAAATAGAAAATGATTTTCATCACTTCCTTCAAGTCTTTCTGAAAAACAAGGCTCTTATATGTAAATGGAGAAGGGGTTGTTAACAGAAATGACTAGTTCCTACTGGAGGAAACGTGGAAGTGAGGAAGACTCTCAAAGAGACAGAGTGACACAGTGGCTGTAACAATGGGCTCAAACCAAGCATCGGGGGTGAGCATGGAGCAGGCCTGGGGAGTCCTGTGTTCTGCTGTACATGGGATCACTCTGAGTTCAACTGACTCACCCGGATGGCAGCTGGCAACAACAATTTTTAAAATTTAAATTACTTTTCTGGGGGTCCATACAGCTCTTATCACAATCCATAAATTCATCCATTATTTCAAGCACATGTGTACATATGTTACTGTCATCATTTTCTTTTCTTTTCTAGTTAAAAGATCATTTTCTTGGGGACTCTTACAGCTCATAACAATCCATACATCAATTGTATCAAGCATATTTGTACATAGGTTGCCATCATTATTTTCTAAACATTTACTTTCTCTTGAGTCCTCAGTATCAGCTCCTTTTACTTCCCTCCCCCCACCTTCATGACCCCTGGATAAATTATAAAATTGTATTATTTTCTTTTTAAATCATTTTATTGGGGGCTCATACAACTCTTAGCACAATACATATGTACATCCATGTGTCAAGTACATTCGTACATTTGTTGCCATCATCATTTTAAAAACATTTTTTCTTCTTGAGCCCTTGGTATCAGCTCCTCATTTTTCCCTCCCTCCCTCATCTTCCTTCCTTTGTGAACACTTGGTAAATTATAAATGATTAGTTGAATATCTTACATATTTCACTGTCTCCCTTCACCCATGTTTCTGTTGTTTATTGTATATGTTGGTCATTGCAATTGGTCCCATTTCTCCCCCATCTCCCCCTACCCTATATCTTTTACTGTTCATAAAGGGGTTATCTGAAGGAGTTATATCTGGAGTCTGTGCATTGAGAACTGTTATCTGTACCATTGTACATGCTATGGTCTAACTGGATTTGTAAGGTAGAACTGGAGTCATGATAGTGGGGGGACAGGGAGAGGAAGCATTAAAGAACTAGAGGAATGTTGTGTATTTCGTTGGTGTTATGCTGCACCCTGGTTGACTCATTTCTTCCTTGTGTCCCTTCTGTGAGGAAATACCCAATTGTCTACAGATGAGCTTTGGGTCTCCACTCTGAACCCCATTGTTTGCATTAATATTGCTGTTTCTTTGGGTTCTTCTACCTGATACCTGATCTTGTTGATTACCTCATTATCACACAGGCTGTTGTACTCCTTCTAAGTGGACTCTGTTGCTTCCCTGCTAGATGGCAGCTTGTTTAACTTCAAGACTTTAAGACCCCAGATGCTATATCTTTTAATAGCTGGGCACCATCAGCTTTCTTCACTACATTTGCTTTATGCACCCATTTTGACTTCAGTGATCTTGTCAGGAACGTAAGCATCACAGAATGCCAAGGTATTAGAACAAAGTGTTTTTGCATTGAGGAAGTACTTGTGTAAAGACCCAATGTTCGTCTGCTATCTTAATATTTAACATTTAAATATGTGTAAATAGACCTATATCCCTATTGTTAAATATTAATATTTTACATATGTATATACCTATATTTATACCTCTATAAATGTCCTTTGCCTCCTAGTTCTTTCCTCTATTTATTTTTACTTTCCTCCTGTTCTCATGTTTGACCTTCCACGAAAACAAGAATGGGTTACGGTGTCACCTCTCTAGATCCATCTTCACACATCTCTTCCAGTTTCTCCTGGGTCTTTTATTGGACTGGTCAA